>NC_052132.2:30995846-31308357 GCF_016086655.4 Lepeophtheirus salmonis
GACTGCGATCTTAGAACCGACGTTATCTCGCTAATACAAAAATCTACCGTATATTTTGTTGTCAGCTGTCCATGCTTCTATTTATCTTCTCCTAATCTGTATTCTGAATATTGATTGGTTGAAGTATAATTATTTCTTGTGAAGCGGTGAACAATTTCCAAAAATTAATGAATAATAGTTCCATAGTTTTGAAGAATAGGGTCACTATCAGCTGATTTTGGACCTTTTTCCGTTTCTTTTTGGGAAAAAAAGCCGCAAGAAAGGTAATAACATGCTGTCTGAAGACCAAAGCTTAATTCCCTTCAAATCGGGGACCATTTTTTTTTTTTTGGGGGGTCTCAAACTATGGACCAATTTCTTCCCCTATCCTGGTTTATGAGTTGTACACATTTAACATCATATGACGTTATTGCGCCCCTTTTCACAAAATTTGAAAGGCACATGACATCATCAACAATTTGTCTATAGAATCGGTTCATAACAAATTTTAATGAGACCAATCCAGACTTATTTTTTGTAAGGCAGATATAGACTGAATAAGCACCGAATTCGTTTGGTCTACTAAAAATCATAAAAGTCTCGGGCCGGTCTAGGATTTTCAGAGCGAACCCAAATACTAGTATTCATAAATACATAGTATTATTCATTTAGAATGTCCCAAAAAAAATAAAGTCTTTTATTTACAATGTATATTCCCTATTGTTTTTTATATGGTAATATAGAGGGTTTTCCAGATAAATTTGGACCAAATTTAAGGCCACCAAGATCCATAAGGAATGGTTCTGGAGAATACTTTATTTTACAAAAAATGAGCGTGAAACAATTTTGAATAATTTTTCATTCTATATGTCCTCTTCTTGCTTCAAGAACAGCCTCCATGCGGCACCTGAATGCTTTAAAGGACTTTGAAACATCTGCAGCGTCTATGGAGTCGGGCATAGACCTAATGAACGCCTTCAGGGCCTCATCAGAGGTATGGTAGGTTGCACAGACATCCCCTTCCAAATTTCCTTACAAATAAAAATCACAATAATTAAGATGAGGAGAGTTGGAGGGTTATGTCTTCAAGTCCAAAAAATGGGGCACATTGTCCTTCAGCCATTCTTGCACAATCTTGTCCTTATGGGTTGGGATGCAGTCCTGCTGGAAGGTGCACTTTCTGCTCCAGCCACTTTGTCCATTCAAGGCTTGATCACATCCAAGTAGACCTCTTTGTTCACCTTGTACTTGGGCTTGAAAGAAGTAGGGTTGCATGACGTGACCATTCTGGCTATATATCTTCTTGAATAACTTATCATCTGAGAAGAATCACAAATATCCTCCAGTATTCTTCAAGGAAGACAGGATCTTCTTGTGCCTAGCCTCTCTGGTGAGGTTAATTGAATCTGTTAATCGTGTCTTACCCTTAGGACGTAGCTCTTCTACCCTAAGCTCTCATTGATTGCCTAGGAGATAGTACTCCGATGCAAGGTGGTTTTTTTTTTTTTTTTTTTTTTTTTGGCAAGGATGGACATGGATTTACTTGGGTCAGGTTTGATAGACCTCTTGAGCCCAGCTATGAATCTGGGGATCCTCTTTTTGTTACTCTTGGGAATGTGATTGGACCTGCGGGGCATACCCGTGTATTTGTAGCTCTTGATGTTGGCATAGACGATGATTTTTGGGTGTATCAGGAGTCTGATTATGTAAGGGGCAGAATGTCCGGTAGAATGGAGTTCAATCACAGAGGACCTTTTTTGGTGCTCAGTCCTCATGAAGTTGACTTTTTTTTTTGTTTTTTTTTCCTCGGAAAGTTATAAATTCACCCTACAGACCATCTCTAGATAAAATAATTACTTGATGATATCACTTGACAGCCATAAACTTGTTCGGTACAAATTTATCTGCACGGGTCTATAATACACAAATATAACCTATCTCGACCTTTTTACTTATATTACCCAAGGTTAATTGAAATACAAGGTTGGACAATCATGTAATCAGGCTTGCTAGAATTTTCAATCTGATGTATTGTACCGACTGCTGGACAAGACAGGCAGATTTTGACAAAACACACAACCACTCATACACTATGACGTCTATATGAAAAGTGTGGTGGAAGTCAAATATCAGTCGTACACGCGTTATGTTATAACCTTGTAATTCAGAAATTCAAAAAAGGTTTGGAAAAAAATATTTCAAATTTTTTCCTAATATAATTGACATTTGATAATACAGTAGGATCTCAATGGACCATCAACATTTGTTCGCTGTGAAATAATTACGCATTTATATATTAGTAAAGGTAGTAATAAGGCGTCGAACAACATAATAACCTTGCTTTATTACTATAGATAACTATTTCCGGATTTACCTAAATTTCCACCTTTAAACCTTATCCGTCTTAAGTGGGTTACACTGTACCTTACTATAACTAATTCGATATTTTCATATATGTATACTATGAAATCCGTACTTTTTATGTACAAAGATGGTGTTTGATACGAGACCTCAATTCCTCTAAAGAAGACAGGACGTCTAGTTCAGTGTCGGTCTTGTACATTTTAGGCCTGCATTTCAGTACTTGATGGCGTCACTCAACTTTTTTTAAATCAGTTCTAGTACTGAGCCCGAAGGACTCAAAAGACCGGCCCTAAAACTGGACTGACACAACACTACTTAATGCCAATAATGAACGGTGATATTTGAATTAAATCATGTGATAGGTACTGAAAATCCCTATGAAATGACTAAATTTGTACAATTAATTTATTTTTGGATCGATTAGGAACAATAAAACTAGAATAACTTGAGAGATATAACTTATCCATACGAAGCTAAAAAATTTCATAGGATTTACATCATGACGTATAGTAACTACAAACCAATGTGAATAGAAGAGAACTAGAAAGTACGTTCTTCAAAGGAGTTTGCTTCCCGGTACGACTAATAAAGTAACTCTAACATGAAATTACGATTGACCATTGTGAAAAAACGGTAAAATAAAATATTTTTTCCCCAAGCTTTCTTCATTAGTTGTGTGCAGGCTGTTAAATTGTATTTCAAAATTCTAATTGTCTCTCAGTATCTTTATAATATCCTTATTAAAACTTACCTTATAACATTCAAATTATAATAATTAATGTCATATATTAAAATTTTTATATTATATGTAGTAACTCTTATCCAGAAGGGTTAATATGATTTCTAATAGATAATTCTTCCAAACACTATAAATTATGTATTGTATAATTTTCTTGCGATTTCCATATTTTTTAAACATTAATTTGAATATTTAAGTCCTTAATTCTTATGAATATCCTTAATCGAGCATACTTTTTAATGACTTCATAAGAGGAAAGTGGGGAGCTGATGTTTGAAGTACATATATCAAGGATTGAATAACTTGAGACTGGCCCGATATTTCTGGACAAGGAAAGGTCTCCAAGATCGTCTCTTACTTTCTTATTTTCTTTTAAAAATTACCCTCTTCTCTTGTTTAGGCCTCCTCTAGAGAAGGCTGATATCCATGGAGTATGTATAATCGAAATCTTTACTTCGGTACTCCGATGTCTTGTATCCAAATTTAGGATATTTAAATGTAAATATTCAAAATCAGGTCGCAAAGTTAGTTCATTTGCAAATAAAGAAGTATCCTCATATTTCTCCTAATCAATCCATGACTCGTTTGTCTCGTGTTCTAGATCATTCACGAGAAAACTAAGGAAATTATTTGACTCATTAGTTTCCATTTCAACTGCTGAAGATTTTTACTTGATTTTGTCAGTCTGTCTAGAAATTGATACTAAAACGATGTCTAAAACGTGGGAACAGGTTTTCTATGAAGTCTTGATTCAATCTAGATGTCAGGACTTATTTTATGTGAAATTTTTCTTTCAAATCTTGAAACATGTTATTTAAAGTATTAATAGAAATCCCTTGCTGGAAGGGGATTAGCATCCGTCTTTTCTCAATAGCTCTTACATTCTTGATAATTTCTTTCATCTTTTCAAGGGCCTCCATTTGCTCATCAAAGTGGATATCAAATTCACAAGAGTTTATTTTAGTATCGAAAGGCTTTCGACTATTAAAGACATCAACCCATGAGTATATAATTTTAATAAACTGAGATTGTGACTTTCTTTCTGCGATTAAATACTTGAATGCTGAGGCTGTTGATTGGGCGAACAGTTGTGTGGCCTAACAAACACGCTGTCTTTGGCTACTGTGAGAATCTAAGTGGAGACTTTAATCTTATGTGCTTTTTTTTTTAATTCATGGGAATTTTTTTATACTTTTCTAAATGGTTATAAATTATAGACATTAAATACTATTAATTTATGAAACTTTTTGGGTAAACTAATTTATAACTTTACTTCAAAAATTTCAAATGAGCTCTATAGTCCATGCATTTATAATTCCCAAACACTCCTATAGTATAACTATTTATATTGGATAGAGCATAGCCACTAGCCGTGCTAGTTCATTAATAGACTTGTAAATAGTCAATGTCATCTGAGGAAAGTGTAACATTGCAGTAAGATGTTGTGTGCAATGTCGTTCCTCGGTTACGATTACATAAATTATTTTCCGAAACTTATGAATGTATTAGCTATAGATGCATTTTGATCCATTTCATTTAGTTTAATATCTCATATTCCAAATATTTTATTTATACATAGCACAATTATTTACTGCATATAATTAATAACTATCTATAGCGATAAATTAATTATAGACACAAATGACTCAATAGTAGTTATATTGGCCATAAAACTTGTTAGGGCCAAATACTTGATCAAAAGCGTATGAATAATCGATGCTTCATTTGATGTCCACTTCATTGAAAGATAAACCTCCCAGATGTTTCAACTGATCTAAAAGATAAGTTTCAAATGCTTCTCTTTGACAATCATTCTTTTTTTAAGTCTACCAATTGTCAAAAGCATTTTTTTTCTCATTTCTCCAATTATTATTTCTGTTTGAATTGATACAGATTGGAATATGGAGCTCTTGAAGAAATATAAAAAATATATATTTTAAATTTCGTGCAATCCTTCATTCTGAAATTAGGCCAAAAATATGCCGCTCAAAACATTGAAAATCATTGGTTTCCCTTAGTTTCACACTGATTATACCATCAAGTTCAAGCTTCTCACCCTCAAAAATATATAATTTGATACCAAAATCATACTTATATCATAAATATGACCTCTAAAATAAGTGATTTAAAGTATTTCAATATGTGAGCGCGACGTAGTGGGAAACATTTTAAAAAGGGTCATCCGATTTAAAAATTATTTTTATGGAAGTCAAAGTTTAACTGCATACATGCTATTTTTAACTATTAAAAATACACATAATTCAACCATGGATACATTGTATTTGTTGAAATATCTGGTAGAGTTAAATCTTCACTTTGAGCACACTTTAATAATTCATTATTTGTTGTATCAAATTTTAGAGGAGATTCAGTTTTGTAATTTTCAGGAATTATATTCAAGTTAATTAAATCTAGGTCACTGGTTGGACGTAAATTTATAAATTATTTTGTAGAAAAAAAATGTTTGACTCAAACTCTTTGTCTACTTTTACGATCTTCTAAGATAATGTCATCTGGGGTTTTTTCCCTAAGGTTTTAATCGAACAAGGCACATATGAGGTGTGTTAAGAAAGTAAGGTGACTGTATTTTTAGGAAAAAATATTAATTTATTCGTTAATATTTATGTCAAAATAATCCCCCTCAGATACACTACAATTGCGCCAAAGCTTTTTCCAATCCTCGAAGCACTTTTTGGTATAGCCTTGAGTTCTTACAGCGATGCAGTCTTTATCTCCTCAATCGTTTCAAATCTGCATTATTTCATAGGTCTCTTTAGTTTGGGAACATGATAAAGTTACATAAATGTACTTTTAAAAGTATTTATGGGAGCCCTCTGATCCCTTGTGCAATGAAAGGAAATATCGATACTTTACTAATTCATCGTTAATTTCAAAAGCATTTAACTCATGCTTTGTATCAATTTGGTTATTATCTTTTTCTTTATAGAATGTGAATATTAATTACATATACACTCTGAGTACAACTTCAACAGCCAAGAAAGTACACAAATATTTATTTCTCGGAACATTTTTTTATACCATTGCAATCAGCGTAAAATTCCCTTCTAAATGAGTGCCAGTTTATTCCACATGACCACCATTTGTAGCAATTATAGATTTCAGACGCTTCAGAAATCCTTTACACGTTGTACGGATGGTCTCCTCTGACAAGTTGTCACATGCAGACACTATGGCGGATTTCAAGTCGTTGGCACTAGGTTAGGAAGCCACACTAACCTCCCTCTCCAGAATGGACCATATTGAGAAGTTCATTACGTTTACATCTGAGGAAGAAGGGGCTTCCTGTCCTTGCTTCATAAGTACTCCAAAGGGATTTTGCACCACTCTTGCACAGACTTTGCAGTATGTGAAGGTGGTCTGTCCTGCTAGAAGCAGTAAGACGCCACCCAGTACTGTTCCTGGATCCGGGGAAGTATTTGGTACTGTAACATGTCCAGATAGCCAAGTTGATTGCCATTCACACCCTCGGAGAGGAAGACCAAGGGCGTCTTCATCCCACAGGGGGTCACGCTCGCCCAGACGATCACCGAGGGCGACTTTTGGCCCTTGATTATGCTGCGCTAGTTCAAAAGGAATGTCATCGATGCTACGACCCAGCATCTGATCGTTGTAGTTATTTTAAGCCAGCTCCACGCTGAAGAACTTCTTGTCATTCCAAATGATTGAGACGTGCGTACAAGAATTGGGGAATTTAGAAGCACCTTCGCCCGGCTAACCCAACGCTGTGTAGCTGCCGCTTTTGTAGAGAATGCAAATTGATCCTCAAGTCCTCCCTGACTACCTTACACATGGTTTCTCAAAACACACCAGACTCATGAGGCATCTTTCTTAGGAAGTGTTCTTTTTTTGCGGTTCATCGTCGACCTTGTTACCTCAATCAAGCTGGGTGTCCTCATGGACTTTGGGCGACCATTGCAGGGCATGTCATCGACATTCCCGGTTTTTTTAACCCTTTGATTGTGTAGTGGGCAGATGACTTGGACACATAGAGGTCTTTGAGGCCCTTGGTAATGAAGCCAAATGGTGGTGCACTTCGGGTTCAAGATGTCATCTTCGAGAGCACGTTTTAGAAAAAAGGTTGTTTAACAACAAACAAAGATGGAGGTTGCGCGAATTATATGCAACAAACAAAATTAAAAAATATTGATTTTTGTATATTGGAATCCGTTTCAACATATTGATTTAGCCTATATTTTTTCATTAAGTTAGAATTGCAATTATTTATTTTAGAACCCTGGGGTCGTTGCTAATTTCAAATTAGTTGATTCAAATTTATTCGATTATTGTTTGAATTTTATATTATTAGCAAAGATTGGGGAGAATGATATCGAGGAAATTTATGAATTCCACTCGATGCATACAATTTCAGTACTTAGGAAGATAAAGTGCATCAGATAAGTGATGATGAGGATTCCAAGAGTTTTACAAATATTCGATTAGAAATAGATAGGACCATTTTGAACCTAAGATTGAGAGTGGCAATGGGAATTTAAGTGATATCACTCGTTTTTTATAATGTATTGTATATGCCTCTTAAATTTCTAATCACGAGAGATATAGATTCCTAAGTTCAAGTAATAATCTACCACCTTACCACTTGGGTGAATGAACTCTCTTTTGGACACATTTACTAATATTTATAGACATTCTCCAAGTTACACTCCAGTGATTAAATTTGGTATAGACATCGTCGACAGAGTTTAAGTCAGAACATATGATTTTGTATCATCCGCGTATAAGAATGTATCTTCTGAAAAATTATCTACTAAGTCGTTATGCAAATGTCAAAGAGCGTGGGTCCAACTACGCTACCTTGTGAAACAGATGAAGTAACATCACAAGGCTCAGAAACAGTGGAATTGATCACTACACTCTTTATCCCATAACAATATCATTATAATTTTCCTATCTCAAAAATACAATTTATTGTTCGTTCATATTGTATTCTTGAAAATCGTCCACTCTCTGTGGACCATGTATATTATTATATTAGTTCTCCCTGAATGTTAAGATGAGAAACTTATTTCTTTCCCTAATATTTATTTCGTTATTGTTGATTTTTTTTTTGCCTGTCCGCTCTTTCCCTTGAGTCCTTAAGTTTCATCATCAGAATTGTCAAAGTTTTGACATTTTGGAGTATCTTCCTTTACTTTCTCCAATCTTCCCTCTCATTTACAATTTGCCTGATGGTCATTTGCTTCCTCTTTTCCATTTTCTCATATTTTAAAGTTTGTTCTTTATACAAAATAGTGGTCTTCTAATCGATCCCATGTCCGGTCATGAGCTTTTTTGTGACCGATTGGTCCACAAAAAAAATTAATTTTGGAATTTTCTTTGGTAATTCACAATTACTGTTCCGAATTTCATATTCCCGTCGTGATTAATTTTTGAAGCAAATTTGACAAAACCTTGGAGCTGTCATTGTTTTTTTTGATTTGGTGACCATTTGCCAGATGCATCAACGTTAAAAGAATACTGCCGTATATTCGCAAAATGAATTTGTAAAACAAAAAGCTCTTTGGTGGTTATAAAAAAACACCTATTTTTGTGATTGATTTACATCAAAAAAGCCTGCATCTTCAATTGCATATGTAAATTCTTTAAAAAAAGCTGCACAGGCCTTCTGGACAAAGCTACATAACATTTAATTCGGGCATTTTTGATACTTCAAATTTGCATGATATTTAGCACAGGCAGCCCTTTTATATCGATTCAAATGCTGATATCTAGGGGATCTTAGGGTTAATAAAGAGGAGGAAAAACCTCATTCTACCAAAACCGCTCTTAACCCAGCTTAGCTTCTAGGAAAGATACTCCTAAATGACATTTGATGTATGGGCAGGGGATCCATCTTGCATCAATATGAAGTCCCCACGACCATAGGTTGCCTCCAGACGTGCAATAACTTGACTCTGAAGTTTTCCGTTGTAGCAAAATCAAAGCATTGAATAACTTTTTAGCCATATGGAAGAAAAAGTTTTGAAAAGACTCCCAAGAAATCGAACATCATTTGGCCGGCAGGATACTTTGATTTTGACCCATCATTACTTCGAGTATGGTATTTGTCAGCCAAAAACGTTTTTTGGATGAAAAAGATAAGTACATATCCCTCAGATTTCTTCTTGAATTTTTTTCGGATCTTCATACACCGTTCTCGTCTCTTTTTTCGCTGTTCCAATAGCTGTGATAATTGAACTCTTGTCTTTGAAAGACACTAAGACTTCAAAGTCTGCAAAGTGGCCAAAAAATTCATCATTGCCTTAGTTGACATCCCATGGTCTCGAACAAACTTGTGTGTACCTGTAGAAGGATTGACTTCAATTTTGGCTTTCACTTCAGCAATTCTTGAAGGTGATCTTACTATGCGAGACTGTCCAGGGTTTGAGAGATCCTTTAAATTAGGCCCCTGTCGTCTAGCCACATATTCATTCCTGTAACGGTTTCTGATAGCAAAGAAAGAATATTACCAACGCCTAAACACATTACAAGATCTATAATAATTTTGGATTTGGTCAACATAACAAAATAAATAACTCTACTGAGAAGGTGTTCCCGTTTGTAGAGGTATCCCTGGCTGAAATATTTAATAGTGCTTATTTATTTGAACTATTTAAGTATTGTGGTTCCGATTTGACCTAAGAGGAGGAAAATAGGGGTCAAGTATGAGTTCACGGCCATAACGAAGAAGATCGCCATCATTTGTGGTTTATCTAATTGTCCTCTTTAATTATTTGTACTCATCCTCTTAAGAAGATAAAACAATAAGTGACTTATTATGTCTCGATGACCTATTTCCGTATTTCGGAGAACAGGAACAGCTTATTAATATACAAGTACGTCATATTTATATGTATCATAGAGTGGTCACTATTTTTGAAAACTAAAAGTTTCCAAAAATTCAATTATCAACTTTAAAAAAATTTCATGAAAGAAGCATTTGCTTGGTTCAAATCTAATTAAAACAATATTTGTGACTAAAACCTTCAGTTGTCATTGTTTTTTTGTGATTTGTGTGACCATTTGAACAAGACTAAGTTATCTTCTCACATCAACAAGGTGAAATATTGTTAGGGAATATCTAAAATCAGTATATTGTTCTGCAAAACACATTGAGAAAATTTGTCAAAATTCTTTATTTTTGCAAAAATGGTTATATGAAAAGAAAAAACCATTTTTGTCCTTGACTTACATCAATAAAAGTGCATATAAGTACTTACATAAAATGTTTCACTTTCCTTTTGACTGGTCATTATATTTATCATTATATTTTATATCGATTCAAGAATAGATAATGACTAGTTTGATCTTAAATTAATTTGAGAGGATGATGAAAAAACTAATATTAGTCTCAACAATGTTTATTAAGCTCATGAACTACAACAAGAAGGGTTATCATTCTTATTACCTAAAATTTTTCGATGCATCTAAACATTAAAAAAGTCTGAAAACATATCAAAACAAAAAACTATGACTTTTGAACAGGTCTACTGTAGATGTTGTTCTTAATAAAGTTAATTTTAATCTTTCCAAGAAAAATCAAAACGTTTAACTTTTTATAAAAAATAAATAATGAAAAATGTTATTGAAAATACATTTTTAGAAATTTATCATACATAATTATTCAAAGTGGGCGTTATGACCCCGGTGGTACCAGTGGAACACAACGCAGGGTTTGCACAGGTTTACAAATAATCGGGAACATAATTTAAATTGACATAATGTTTGCCATTACATCAAAATGAGAACAATGATGAATCTGTTTGATTTTTTAGGTCCCAATCATTTTAAACAGTATTTACCAGAAGATAGTGACAAATTGATATCAGAATAGGGCCAGAATTTCATCTCCACAGTTGTCTGATATCAAAGATGGGCTTATCAAACTTGCAGAAGTTTTGATTCTAAAACGTATACCTGAAGGGGACATTTTTTGATGAAGGACCCACTGCTGGATAAAGCAGCTTTAGAACTACTTATACAATTTGGCTTAACTTATATATGCGAGAAGACCTTTTTGTATTAATTTATATCAAAAATAAATACAGATCGCTATTTGACGTGGATGAGGATCATGGAGTTACTGTGTCCAAAATTAAACCAAGAATATACCTGTTTAACTCAATGCACAGTGCATATCCATCACATTTAGACCTTGATTCGTTTATACTGAGCCTTGGCACTCTATATATCTAAAATTATTTTTATTTTTTCCAAAGGTGTCATTTTTTCTTTTATACCTACTATCTATATTTAAAAAAAAAAAGTTTATCTGGATATTTGTTGTGAAGTAATTTTATAAATGTGCGCTTTATATCAATTGCCTGACTACTTGATCAAAAATATTTACTAATACAGCAGAGAACGGGAGATGTTAAAGCTCTGTCTTTCATATTAAAAAATAAAATTAAGGGGGAGTACAAATATTTAGGTTTGTAAATCCTAAGCATTTTCAGCGTGCGAGTTTTGTGCTGTTGTTGTTGGTAACCTAAACAATGATTTTTTCTCTCTCAAACTGTTATAGTTATTCTGTATAAAATTTCTACAATGCCAATACACATATTTCAGCAAAGATGGGACTTCCTTACATATTTTTTTATATACTAATTTTGTATCTTAACAATTATTTAAATTAAATACATTAATTTTAAGTTTTAAACAAAGAACGCATTACTAACTAAGGATATCGTTGAATGTCTTCATTTTTCGTTTATAGGATCTGCTTTGTACGTAACTATGGATGGGTTAACGCTTATTTCTAAAGAATTACAAACGAAAAATGTATATAAATACAAATTATGTACTAAGCACTCTAAGTGTATCAAGCTTATAAAATAAGAAGTATTTATGACTCAAGTGGATAAAAGATAAATAAATATATATGACGTCGATAGCCATCTATGTACACAAGGTTAATAGAAATACAAGGTTATAATATAACGCGTGTACGACTGATGGTTGACTTCCACCTCGCTTTTAATATGAACGTCGTAGTAGATGAGGGGTTGTGTGTTTTAGAATCTCATGACTGAGCGAAGCACTTAGTTCATATTTTGTGTGACGTCATTACCTGTCTTGAAAATTAAGTAAGACATGCTAATGATTATGTTATTTTTTTATTTCCCGAGTTTTCACTCGCAGTCATAAGTAACTTACTTAGTTCTATACATCTATGTTCTATTTCAAGCAAATGTGGATGCAATCAGAAATTACTTGTTGGAGGAAGTAGTGTACTATTTTATATGTTATCGTTCACTCAATGATTTAAAAAACCTGGTCTAAATATCGTCCTTTGCATTGCAAAGAATGATGCAAGAGCTCAGGTGCATCTTACTCCACTAATTTGTGTATTTACTCCATTTCTAGGTAGCAATTGGCAATAAATTATGTATTAATAATATATTATAGAATTTAACTTTTTTTAGCCTGAGCTAGTAATTGGTACAAATACGTTCCATTTCAATAAAAAGTGAATGCATTAGTGTATCGATAACATAAAATAAGGTTGGAGTTTTTTTAATAGATGAAACAGAGAAAAATGCAATTAAGTTTTTGACTTCAATAAAAAACCGAAGAAGAATTTTTAAAGAGTCAAATACAATACTAAACCACTGAAAAACTGTTCAACAAGTTATTAATGTATTCTTAGTCAATTTGATCGTTTGGTATTTGTACTTCAAATCGAATTTTGATATCATCAATATAATCAATTTCATTTGGTGAGGCATGTTCTTAACTAGGTAATCACTACGGCTCCTAAGGACTTTATCAATTTTTCGAAATAATATAAATTATAGTACTTAAATCATACGTTCATACTGTTGCAATATTGAGAAAAAGTTTGCTTTTATGATATCCCCCTACATTTTTTTAAAATTATCTACTAATTATGTAATAATTGACGCATGTTAATGCTAAAAATATATTTAAAAATTATATAATTTGCCAGAAAATAATTTGGCCTTAAAGGGTTAATTAGCTACTTATGAAGGTTCTTTATTATTAAAACTATATTGGTGCAAATTGATTGTGAGTTTTTAAATAACCGGTTCTTCTCGATTTTAAACTTCAATGACATGAGTAAAACCCATCCATGAATGGAAAAACTAGATCCTATCAGCAAATTTCCATTTTAATATTTACTAAGTAAATAATATAATTGTATGAGCTAATTAAACACCCTTGGATTCCCTTATTAACATAGTCTGGCCTTTCAATTAAAGGTGATCATCTGTTATTGAATATGGAATAAGTATTAATGATAATAATCTTAGTTAAAATAATAAATATTATTTTTAAAGGCAGTTCTCCCCTTTTCCGTTAGTACAATAATTCGTTTTTTTAAATTTTTTTGGTGTAATTTTGAATCTAAACAACATACCTTAAAAAAACTTTGAGACAATGGGGATCGATCTTATTTTTTGAAAAAAAATCAAATTATTATTATTTTAAAAAAACTTGCCCTCTAGAGCTCAGTAATTTGGTCTTATTAGAATGGAACATAATTACCTAGGTATGTAACTCAGACTTCTAAACAACCTTTATTTTATGTCTAAAGTCTGTGTCTGTCTCGGTTTAAAAAAAATATATCATTATTTTTCCAAGCGGACGAACGAACATCAGACACATACATAAATTATTTTATAACTATGTTGGATAATATCTTTTGTTGTTAATATCGACTTTCCTTGACCAATCTTTTATTTCAAGACTGTATTATGAATTATTCACAAATATTGACCATATAAACTAAAATCCATTTGAAATTATTTATAAATCTCTCTTTAAATTTTTTGTTACGTTCGTTAAAGATTGGTTACTAGTTTTTTGCAATATTTTATATGTAACCTTTTTGCACTCATGGGAAACTAGAGTAATATAAATTCAATATTGGTAACTGTACTTGTTTTTAAACTGAGTTTTTGTTTGACAGCTAACATATCAAACTATGATTATTATTTCATAATTATTCACCAAAAGTGAGTTTTGAATTATTTATAAACTAATTAATATCATCATTTTTCCACATTTGGAGAAAACAACTTTTAACTGTTTTTATTTTTGATGGAAGTTATCTTTCAATCAAATATATATTTGTATTTACAATTAAACAATTATGTTAAAATTATTGTTTAGTTCTTACGTATATACCAGCAAAAGGTTAGCCTTGTTGCTCTGATGAGCGTTAGGGTCTTCCTACAGGCATTATAATATAGTGCCTAATATTATATAGAATGTATAACAATAATTTAAACTTCAAATGACGTACAATTTATATTATGCTTAAAAAATTTGTCTTTATGATAAGTCTAGTCAAAAAATTGCAAAAAACTATTTGCTTTGCTATAATTTTGCAAAATAAAGGTATTTAATAGCATTTATTGGCATTGTTACGAGGAACACAAATATAGCGTTTGTTTTCGTACTTGCAAAAACAAAATAGCTATGGATAATAATGATGTCGAAAAAATAACACTCTGTGGTGTTCTTTACTAAACTCGTCGCCTGGCCAGGGATCAGAGGAAGACAAGTACGTTGGGAATAAAGAATGAGGCTGGATTGAGATTTAACAAAAGGGATAATATATTCCATATAAAGACACAATAGACACGATGACTGGCAACATCCTCGCAGAGATTCACACACTGATATTGCATATGTAAAATAAGATAAAAGTACGATAAGGTACACATAATCAAATAAATTAAATAGTAGATTTATATTAAGGGGTCAATCGGGTTGAGTGCGTAGACACTACAATACCCTCCAATCTACGAATTAACGAGGCTGGAGCTGGTTGATATGGCGGGTGGAAACGTCCTCACCAATCCTGACACTCCATAAAGTGTTACCAATTCCTTCGATGGTTTCACCTGCTAATCATTTAGGTCCTCGTCCACTACTATAGGTTCTACAACAGACGTTCATATTTGGACGAAATTTTGCAGTACGGTCTTCAGAAACGGAAGTAAGTGGTATCATAGCATTTATTCGTGTGCAGATAGGACGACCAAAAAGAAGTTGAGCAGGAGTTTTCTTACTTGCTAGAGGACTTGAACGATATTTAAATAGGAGCTCGTCTAGGGATATGTCTTGATTTTTCCTCCCTAACTCCTTCATAATTGGAACCGCCCTTTCAGCTAAACCATTGGATTGAGGAGAGATTGAGGCGAGAAAATATTTTGAATCTTCCATTTGGTTAACTTTGCAGAAAGGATTCGTTGGCAAATTGAGGTCCATTATCAGAGTGTATTTGCAAGGGAAATCTGAATCTTGAAAACCATATTAGTAATTGCGAAAGGGTAGTCAAAGTCGTAGGCGATTTCATGAACGCTGCCTCCATCCATTTAGAACCTGCATGACTATGCAAAAGTTAATGGATTGGACATTCTAATCCTCCACCGTCTGAATTGGGAAGAATTCAGACGGTGAAGACTGTGAGTTCTCTTGACAATTTCGACAAGCAGCTACAAGTTCTTCAATCTCTCGATCAATATCGGGCCACCACGCTAAGCTTCGAGCTATTGACTTCATTTTAACTATACCCCGATGAGACAGATGATGTTCTTGCAAAAATTTCTGCCCCAGAGTAGCAGGTACGACCAACCTTATTCCCCAAAAGAGGGGTCCATTTCTAATAGATAAAAAGTTGTGCTGTCTGAGAAAAGCAATCTCAGTAACCTTCGACCAGTCCCCTGATTTGGCTGCTTCAATGACTAAAGAGAGAAAATCATCCTTCCGTGTGCCATTAAGAAGCTCATCTTCCTTTAGACTTGATGCATCGATTACCATACATATTAATATATATCGGTAGAATCATTCTCTAGAATAGAGTCATCTAAAGGACCACGTGAGAGAGAATCGGCATGTGAGTTATTTGAGCCTTTAACATGCTCGATGGTGTAATTAAACATTGACAATCTAATGGCGTATCTTGAAATTTGTGAAGAAATCATAGCAAGTAGCTCTTTATTCGGGTTGAAGATGTATTTCAGAGGTTGATGATGATTTGTTTGAATTACAAAATGCCTGCCCATGAGGTAGCGTTTAAATTTATTTACTCCATATACAATCCCTGTGGCCTCCTTGTCGATTTGAGAGTAATTTTGTTCCGTTAGAGACAGCTTTCTTGACGCAAATAGAACGGGACGCTCACCTTCTTTATCAACTTGGGATAGTTTGGCACCCAAGCCCAACGGTGACGCATCTGTAGCCAATATCAAGGGAAGATCTGGATCATAAAACATTAGGACAATTCCTAGGAAGGGCTTAATTTCAGGAGCTAACTTTGGTGTAGGAAAGTCAACGACAGAACGTATTAAATCAGGAGCTAATGATCTACCTTTAAAAGATACCTTGTATCCTAAGTAGTTCAAACTGAAGGATAATACACTTGTTCTGCTTCAAGCGAGCACCTACGCTGAGAAAACACTTAAATACTCGCTTTAAAAATGACCTATGTTCTGCCTCTGTCTCAGAGTAAAGAAGCAAGTCATCGATATACACCTTCACTCCCGGTATGCCTTCAAGAAGTTTATCTTGAGCGCATTGGACGATGGCGGGACCAGAAGACAGTCTGTAAAGACGTGAATTATATCGCAGCAATCCTAGTGGTGTATTGATAGGTAAAAATTTTTTAGACTCATCGTCCAACTTATATTGCTCATAACATCTTCGAAAATCAAGTTTCGAGAATTTTTTTGCTCCAGCAAGAGCAGAAAATAACTCATCTGGATGTGGAAAGGATACAATTACTTATTTATTACAGGTGAGATAGTTTGAGTGTAATCCGCACAAATTCTTACTTTACCATCTCGCTTTAATACGGTGACAATAGGTGAGGCCCATTCTGAGTTATCAACTTTTTCTAAAGTGTTACGTTTTATCATTCCAGATAATTCACTTACAACTTTCTCTCGAAGAGCCAGAGGTACTGGTCGTGACCATATTTACCTAGGGTCAGCATCATCTTTGATATGGACTATAGCTTTAGCATGAGAAACATTTTGACCTTTAGAGTCCTCAAAAAGAGTAGGAAACTCAGCCATTAAAGAATTTGTCGAAGTTTCTCGTAAACTTGTGGACTTGAAATGATAAAGAGAACTACCATTATTAACAGATACTAACCCGAGGTTGATGCAAGAGTTAAAACCTAGAATTGGTTGTCAAACGTCTTTTACAAAAAATTGTAACCTGTCTTTAGAAGATCCATTATACTTAACAGGAAGGATTACCGCTCCTTTTGTAGGGACTACTCCGCCTCCAAAAACTTTAATAGATCCAGCATTCCTACGATCCACAGATTTGTGTACCAAAAAACTCGGAAGAATGTTCACATTGGCATCCAGATTCAGTAAAAACTTGATCCTTCTTCCATCGACACTGAGCTTAGCAAACGCTCGTTCATCTCTCGTGCTTGTTATCCCTGTAGAAACATTATCCTGAATTGTATTACTGACGTAGGATTTACAAAACTGATCAAAGTGGTTCATACGATTACATTTTGTACATCTTTTACCATAGGCTATGCATTTGCTTTTTAGAAATACATGAACATTACCACACAATATGTATTTCCCTTCTTTAGGAGTAGACTCTTGTGCATTAAAAGGTTTTATCTTTCTAACTTTTGAATTTTTTGTAAATTAAGATAAAATGAAGATAAGGTAACCATAATCAAATAAATAAAAGAGTAAATTTATATTAAAGGGTCAAGCGGGTTGTAGACCCTATACCCTCCATTGGTTCAAAAGAGTCACCCATGCAATGTGTCCTACTCCTAGGGCCATGTATGTGGGCACCCATAAAAGACAAACACATATTTTGTATATTTGTTCTATACAGGTTGCAATTTTGTACAAGTTGTAACTTGTAAAAGTAAATTGGTCAAATTTCAACCAAAAAGAGAGTGGAATAAAACGCACAGAATGTATATTAAATACGAATTAAAAAAGGGAATTAGGAAGAATATGGGCGAGTTAATCTTCATTATGGTTGAACAAGGAACATTGCAAGCTAGTAATGACAATGCCAATATATAAATCACAGGGTCAAACATTTGAAGAAATATGTTAGATTTTCAAGAGTGTCAAAAAGGGGTGGAGGTTTGATTATATTTACATCAAATGGACAGAAAAACAAAACAAAAAATGTTGTATATAAGAAGGTTTTACAATAGAAATTTTCCTATTATATAGTTATAGCAGAACGTTGTAGTTTAAAATTTTAACATAAATTAGCTGAATATAAATAGAATTTTTTTAATTGGATATCTTTAAGTTAACTTGATGGCCCTAGTTATTATATAAAATTATTCTAGCAAGAGTATTTACGAGATACTGATCACGCAGGAGGGAGAGCTGTTTAAAAATTAAGAGGAAGGAATATTTATTTATTCATTTTGGGAAAGTGTTTTTGTTTTTTTACCTTTTCCTTGCTCCTACCTACCTACCTATAAATAATTATATATACACATGAATATACGCTCTCTTTTGAAGCTCTTTATTTTATTTTTTCATGCATTAAAAACTTTTGACGAGAAATGTTTTATTTTTCTATTGCGTTTGTGACGTTTGACTCAACCATTATTTAACTGCAATCACGTGATTGGGGATTTTGCTCTTGTTGTTTCCTTCTAATTCGTCAGCGTTTGCATGAGAATACCATTAAATTATACGTAGTAATAAAAATATAAACAACAAAAAGTTAATGTATTTACATAATAACCAATGAAGTAAACACAACCATTAGGGCAAACTTTCGGTTTCTTCTTGTTTTGTGAAGCACGTTTTGATTATGAGTCACCTCAAACAAAAACTAAAGAAAAGCCACAAAATTGAGGTTACTTTAATCAATGTCAGATGGAGTTTTGTATTATAATGCGACATTCTCTATAGTATAACTTTTTTTAAAGCTTATAACAACAATAAGAGAGTATTATGAACAAAAAACGAAGAAGAAGCCCCTTGGCATACCACTAACCTTGAAAAAACTCTGATTTTTTATGAGTCCCATCACAACGAGAAAAGAAAGGAAAAGGCTCTTACTTTAAAAAGGCTTGAATATTTTTTATCATTATTGATATAAAGTATATTTTGAGTATGCATAAATTAATGTTAGTAAAGAAGCAACATTAAATTTTGTAGGGATGTACCATTACCCAATTTTCAGCCAATTTCGGTTCTGATTCCTTATTATGTATAAAGTTAAAATTTTTATTAATTACGGATGGAGAAAAAAATATATAAATTGATCAATCATAATTAATTTTTAATAGAATTTTAACTTAAAAAAGTTAATTTGATTCCCCTCCTTTGTTACATATTTAAAGTCAGCCTCCTCGGCCTCTGATCTAATTTCAACTGCCTCACTGATAGAAAAAAAATACTTCTGACAATAACAAAATTATTATATATTCACTTACTGGTTCGGTCCAAATGAGATCAAATGGTTTGAACATTATGGTAGAGGACAAAGGTCGTTCAGAACGCGGCATGTCTTCGACGATCTCACGGCCCTCATTGAACGCTTTGTAACCACAAAGTTAATAGAAATACAAGTTTATACCATAACGCGTGTACAACTGATGTTTGACTTCCACCACGACTTTTAATATTGACGTCATAGTGTATGAGTGGTGGCATGTTTTCTTTTCAAAATCTGTTTTTCTTGACCAGGAGTCGGTACGATACATTAAATTGAAAATTCTAGCAATAGCGACGTCATAGACTATAAGTGGTTGCATGTTCGCAAAACAAACTTTAAGGCAAACTCTTTGTTCAATAATTTCGCTGTTAGTAAAAATCTTGGGGCACTATTGAGGTAGACTGACTTATCCTGCTGTTGCAAGCAAACTGGTCTACAAATGGCGCTCAAACTTATAATAATAAGGAAAGACAGTCCTTGCCGATCTAGAAAAAGAAATGTTTTTAAATCCTTTGAGCGCGGGCATTTTAAATTAACAATTCCAGGTACTTTTTTGACAGAATTTATGGATAAATCAGTGTTCGAGTCCATACTCGTGTCCTTTTTAATGCACCCCGGACAGATACGGATAGCTAGAACTTGACTCATAAAATATGGACTCGACTATAGTTCTGTAAAAAACAATATTATTTTACAAACATAGAAAAAGAAAATATTTAATGATGGTTTCAGAGTAAACCACTCAACCCAATTCCTACCGTTACGGACTTTTTGAACAACTCATGATACAATTTAAATGTATGGAGCACTAAAATGTGGTTTATTTCTAAATTGTTACTTCCAAGTTAATTTCCTGTACAAACCTGCAAGTCATGAGCATCTTTTTAGCGTCGGAGGTTTGTTGTGTTTGTTACCAGCTGTACAGGGTGTTTTTTTTTCTTCTGAAGTTGTTATGTTTATTGACGTGATAATATATAAGTATAAAGTGTAACTCAAGTGTTGTGCTGATGAATGATGGAGAGTAACGCTGAGGAGATTAGATGAAAATAATATTATAACGGAATATTTTATTTTTTTATTTTTAAAGGTTGTTATCATTATTCTTGAAAAAATTACATAATTTATAAGGATACGTGCTTCGAAAGCAAAACGTGGACTGTTAATAAATACTAATTGTATATAAATTAAATAATAATATTATTAAAATAGAGAGGTTCGATTATTTTTTCCTGCATATTCTGAATCTTCTGTCCTTTTTGCATTAGTTAACAATATTAAACATTTCTCAAATCTTTCATTGTGAGTGAGCAAGAAGCAAAAAGGCAGAGGATCTCTGACATTTTGGATGCCCAAATTGAGGTGGCAGAGATGAGGGACAATGTGAAGTGCTCCAAAAGCGTCATTTTCAATGTGGCCAAGATGAAAAAGGATGGTAAAACCTCTGAAGGAAAGAAAGAAGTGGGGACACAACTTGAAAAGAGATTCTGAGTTTCTGGGGGACCTAAAGAAGAAGATCAAAATCTATGAATCGCCTCTCTAACGAGTTTGACGTGGACGAGGGGACAATCAGGAGGGCTGTGGAGGAGGACTTGGGGTTATCCTCTTACACAAGGAACGCCACTTGTTGACGGACACTATGAACGAAATGAGACTGCAGAGGTCCAAGAAAGTTCGTGCGTGGATCAAGGCAAAATTTTCTCTGACGGAAGATTTTCAGCGCGTACCAGGTCTACAACCGTCGGAACGACCGTTGGCTTGGGGAATTACCAGAGGAGGTCAAAGGGTGTTCTGTAAAAAACATCCGGCCCAAAATATGGTCCCGGGGGTCGTGGCGTCCGACAGCAAGAAGATGCCTCCCTTTCTTTTTAAGGATGGGGAGAAAATCGGCCAGGAGGTCTACTACAAGGTGCTGAGGGTCACCATACTACTGTGGCTCAAGGCCACCTACTCAGAGGGCAACTATGTGTGAACCCAAGATGGTGCACTCTCACACACATCGGCCAAATGCCAGAAGTTCTGCGCCGACAACATGGCTGGTTTTTGGCCCAAGGGCATATTCCCATCATCTTCGCCGGATTTGAACCCGTAAGACTTTGTTGTATGGGACTTTTTGGAGAGGGAGACTAACCGGACATCTCACCCGAATGTGGACTCCCTGAAGGCTGCCATTGTGAAGGAGTGGAACAACTTGTCCGAGAAGTTCATCATAAACTCCTGCAAGGCTTTCATCCACCGTGAGAGGGCTGTTATTCCTGCTGAGGGGGGCCATATTGAGTGAACAAGTCCACAAACGTCGTGCCTCAAATTTTTTTGTTAAAAAAATTTCAAAATTATTCTTCAAAAAATAAAATTATTGACATTTTTCATAAATCAGTCATTCAGTCCACGTTTTGCTTCCAAACCATGTACCCTAATCACAAGCGCTTAAAAGACAAAAAGTAACAATGAGGATATGTTGCAGGTTTATAAGTATAAGTCCTTGTTGTACTCGGAGTAGAATTAAGGAGTAATTCATGCCCAAGTCATAGTAATATACAGAGTAGAATTTGTGTTAATTTCCTTAACCCATTAGTGCATAAAGGTTCTTTGATGTAGAGATTTAAAATTTACACCACATATTACTTGATTGATATGGAATGCCCTTTCTTAGATTATATATATTTTTGTCTTTTCACATTTAATAAATAAATAACTTGGGAAATACAAATAATATAGTAAAATTTCCTTTCATAATTTTACATTATTTCTTATATTAATATACTTCACGATATTTGTGATTAAGATCTGCATTACATTTAACACACAAAAAAAAAAAAAAGCTTTGCCTCTACAGTTTGCAAATCTTCTGGATTTCCACTGCCGTATCCAATGATTAGTTCCATCATATCAGACTTCTTCAAATGAAGCAACATAAATTTTTTCCCTGATTAGACTTAATCCCAGGGTTAATAGAAATACAAGGTTATACCATAACGCGTGTACGACTGATGTTTGACTTCCACCTCGCTTTTAATATTGACATCATAGTGCATGAGTTGTTGCGTTTTTTTTTTCAAAATCTGTTTTTCTTGACCAGGAGTCGGTACGAGACATTAAATTGAAAATTCTAGCAATAGTGACGTCATAGACTATAAGGGGTTGCATATTTTGTCAAAATCTGTCTGTCTTGCCCAGCAATCGGCACAATACATCAGATTGAAAATTCTAGCAAGACCGATTGCATGATGGCCTAACCTTTTATTTATATTAACCTTCACTTAATCCCATATTTTTTCAGAATGGAAAGTGCCAATTTTCTCCTGAATGGAAGCTGTGGTGTCTTCTTTCCTGTTTTTGTATTCCAAAGGACCCGTGTATTCATACTACAACATCAATGAAGTATAAGAAAATTGGTCACCAACATTTTCTTTGATGGGTCGCACATTGGTCGACATTATCTACAGCACCCATGTGTATATTTGTATAATAATTGGCCAATTTATTATTATGTGAGGGTTTTCCTCATTTGAGTATTGTCTTT
Organism: Lepeophtheirus salmonis; assembly: GCF_016086655.4. Lineage (NCBI taxonomy): Eukaryota > Metazoa > Arthropoda > Copepoda > Siphonostomatoida > Caligidae > Lepeophtheirus > Lepeophtheirus salmonis. The sequence continues at coordinate 31,018,892 of NC_052132.2, forward strand.
AGAAGCGACATTCACAGTATTTTTATCATTATACGTTGTCGAAAATTGATAAAAACCCTTCAAAGATTTCCTAACCTCCCGATGTGATCTCATTAATAGGATCATCGGGGAAAAAGCCGTGAAAATAACCTATCTTGTCGATGTGAAGACTCGACCATCTGCTCATAACTATTTGGAGCACTCAGATACCACTCAAGGCTAGAACTCCCTTTATTTATCCGTGCTTCAATTTTATCAGTGACAACTGTGGACAATTCCCTACAAAATTGCTGTTGTTTCTTCTATCAGCTGCTTGAGGAAATACTTAAAAATCTTCTCATTCTTTGAAACTGTTGTGTCTAACGAAATAAACAAGACACACGCCATTAAAAGAAGATTAAGCACAATTTAAATAACAAACGAGAGACGTGGATGAATTTATCATAAATATACTGGCCTTTTCATTAGTCCTTGTGCTGATTTTAATACGTTATAATGAGGTTCCTTCATAAGGTAATAGGGGTTTTCCATTATAATTCTTTTCAACAAATACAATATATCCATAGCTAAATTACCTATGTTAAAAAATATTTTAAAAATAGTATGTATGTATTTAAACTTACAACCCCCAAAAAAAAAAAAAAAAAAAAAAAAAAAACACTTTAAGATCCGCCGACTGGTTGGCGAGATGTTTTTAAAATCTACCAATAAAAAAACACTAGGCAACGCTCACATATTGAAAAACATAAATAATGATTTTGGTATCAAATTATATGTTTTTGGGTGTTGAATTTGGTCGTATAATCACTGTTGCATGGTTGAATTAAAGCTTAAGAAAGTAAATAACATAAATAATTTTTTTTTATTAGAATATGGAACTCTTGAAGAAATCATAAATACTTGTTTTTCTTGAAAATTTCATGCCATCCTTCCTCCTCAAATTGGGCTCATTCACCCCCAAAAACATATAATTTGAAACAAAAACATACTTTTATCATATATATGACCTCTAAAATCAGTGATGAAAGTTTTTCAATTTGTGAGCGCCACCTAGTGGTATAAATTTTAAAAAGGATCAGATCTTGCTAACCGGTCAGCGTTTAAAAAAAATATTTATTTAGGTAATCATATTTAATGATACTCTATGTAATACTATAGTTGAAATAAATTTTCATTGTAGTGGGCATAAAATTCTTTAAAATTTTGTTTAAATTTAATGGAACAACCCAATACAGAGTAATTTTGAGAAAAACAATTCTATAGTGCTTTTGTGTTGACAGGCCACGTATATTGATAATAGAATAATACCTTGAGTGACGATTGTGAATAAAAATCCTTCTGACATATATGCTCAAGATGTGTTTTGTTGAAAAATAAATATAAAATGACATAACAATAATTAAATTAATTAAAACAGATACAATTACAAATATTAAAAAGGCCATAAGAGATGAAACTATTCTTTACTCATTATTTAAAATACTACATGTTGTCTCTCGCAACGTGTCTAATGTATCATCACGCAACCTTTGACCTTTCTTCAGAATGTAATTTGTTCCTGGACGAAGATCGACTGTCAAATCAATTAGTCCCTCTAAAGAAAAAACTAAAAAAAAATCGTACTCAATTATTTCTCACGTCCCTGCGCCAGCTCTCGACCAACTCGTATATATTTAATAAACTCCTATTTTAATGCACAATGATATAAATCTGGTGTGTTTTTAGCTGACCCGTTAATTTTTAATTCGTAATATAACGAAGGAATTTTCTTTTCCTTAGAAGTTGTCATTATTATTTAATTCCTGAGTAGTGAACATCCTTTTCTAAATAGATTCAATTATATTCAAAATCTGTTTGAACGTTCATGTGTGCTCATAAAAGACGGGGCTTAACCCGTAAGATGTGTTGTGGAGTTATAATTGTAAGTCCTGGTTGAACTCAGAGTAGAATTTGGGATCGATATAGGAGTAATTCTAAGTTCAGCTTGTATCTCAAAAAACTTGTATGTTGGGGCACTCGTATCTCAAGGGTTTACTGTATTGAGATAAGAATTCTTTTTTTGGGGGGGAGGGGGGCACAAAAGGCCTTTTAAAAAACCACTGCTTATATTAATTAGTCAAACGATTCTCCATAAAATATTTCTTAAATCATTATTATTCTATTTATTTTTTGTATCCACAAATGTACTCAAAAAATTTAATCAAAAAGCAGACCACTCAAGGACCAAGGTTCCCTATAAATCAACTAGCAAATGCATTTATAGACTAGCATAGATGTAAATATAATGTTTAGGTATTCAAGCATGAACAAGATTTTGGAATATTAGGATATAATATTTTTTTGAAATCATTATTATTATTATTTAAATCTTTTTGTCGCAACATGTTCTTTTTATTAGTAATCCTATTATGTCAAAAGTTACTTTTATATTTAAATAAATAGTAAAGTTCGTCTGTTAGTATGTATGTACATAGTGCACATTCATTTTTGAGTGTATCTAAGAACTAAGTAACAGTCTACAGGGATTGGGCTGGAAGGGCCGTAGCCCCCCCCCCCCATTAATTTTCTTTTACTTTTTACTAAAAAAATTATATTTGAAATTTGAAATTTAATTTAATTTCCCGTGGATTTTTAAATTTTTCTCCAAAAAATTTAATATTTGATTTCTTTTTCAACAATTTTTATAATTAAATATTAAAGTTTTTTTTTCCAAAAAATGTTATATTTTGAGAACAGCTATAGATTTCTTGACACTTTTTCCAAACAAATGTAATATTTGGATTTTTTTTTTTTCGAAAAAATTATTTTTTTTGTAAATAGGAAAGTCTTTTTGAAATTTTTCTCCCAAACGTAAATATTTGAATTTTTTTTTCAAAATTTTTATTAAAATTAAATTTTTTGAGGCCAACTATATATTTTTGAATTTTTTTTCCGAAAAAGGTAAAATTTGAATTTTTTTTAAAGAAAATAATAATTGAATTTTTTTTTTTTTTAACAGCTATGAATTTTCGAAAGTTTTTTCCTAAAATTTAATATTTCTATTTTTTGTGTGATAAATGTAATATTTGAAATTAAATAGTTTTTGTGAATTACTGAAATTTTATAATAAAAAATTATTATTTTAAAAAAAAAAAAATCCCCAAAAATTAGTTTTAGGATTTATTTTCAAAAATTCCATAAACCAAGCACATAAGCAAAAATATTTAAACAAAATATCGTTATTTTCCAGTAATAATGGAGAATGCTTTTGCGTTCTACAAATTTTGAATGAATTGAGTTTCCAGGCAGTGAAAAAATTGTATAGCTTATTTTCCTATGTCTGAAAAAATTTACAAATGAAGGATAATAAAATACCTAGCTGTTTTAAGTATAAGGTTGACTTTTGAATCGGGGATTGGGTTCATTGGCTAAATCAAAATATTATATAAATATACCTAATAACTTTTTTCAAAAAAATAACTGATACACAATTGTTTGGGTACAATTTTTATAATTTCACAGCTTATTTTGAAAGTCCATTTAATTATATATAACGAACATTTAATTAAATATGTACTAACGAGTTTACAGCAATATAAACCCCCTATTATTAAATGTCTGGGTTTTTAAATAATAAATCACGTTAATGATATGTGAGGATCTTTGAGTTTAATTTTTAAGAAGGGAACATTTCAAATTATTTAGAAATAGTATATTTAAATATAAACTAATATATAAATATAACTTCAAAATTTGTGTTGGATTCTTGGGAGCCGTTAAGTTTATAGAAAACTTCAAAAAGTGTTCTTAAGGTATACTTGAAAGACAACAAAATAAAAAAAATATTGTATGGAGACACTGATCGACCTAGTAATTTCAATTTTAAGAGTAAGTGCCGCGAGAATTAGTAAAATGAAACGCTTACGTTCAGTGTTAAAGAAATTGCATTCCGTTCATAAGCTTGACTATAACAGACCCAGAGAGATATATTGTAGATAAGACTCAGTATAACAAAAATTAACACACTTCTAATATGATTGTTGGGAAGTTTCCACGATTTATTTTCTAGAAACTTCATTAATATATATTTTTTTGTTATACATAGGTATAAAAATTAGCTTTTTCTTTTGGTCTATTATAAATCAATCAACATATAAACATATAAGACTAAACTTAGATATGACACATGGTACATGAACTAGACGCTGATTAAATTTGCATCCCATATTGGTGAATAATTAGATTATTAAATTCCTCATTCCTTTTATTTTTTTATTTTTCCCCTTTTTGCTCTCCAGTCAAAAAACTTTGCACTGCAGTAATTCTATTACCTCTTTTTTTTTTCTTTCCTTCAATTTTCCCTTCTCTCCTTTGACGTCACAGCGCGGTAATCTTGTGTTCACTTATTATGATAATAATTAATAACAGAGGAACTAACCATCCCAAGTCTCTCTGGTATAGAGGACTTCACTAATATTAACTGAAGAATAGACACATAAACAGAGATTTTGCGCTAAAAAAATTAGATCTAAGATGTCAAAAAAAAGGAACAAAATTGTCCACAAAGATGCAAATCTCCAAGTGGGAACTACTCCTTCAGAGATTGCAAGTCTGGTAGGATTATTTAGAAAGACGGTTTACAATGTCATATGTAGACATATTGGCTCTGGTACAATGCCTAAATTGGACCCAAAATTTTGAAGAACGTAGTTACCAGTTGTACAAAAATAAATGGTAATTAAAAAAAAAGATTTACTTCCTAATTTTTTGATCGTCCTTGACAGTGTAATATTCAAAACGTGAGATCTATCTACATGGACCAACATACTCTTCAATGTAGCAGCTTTGACTATGTAAACCAAAAGCTTAATTTTTTTATTTAAACAAGGAGTAACCATCGCTGGTCCTTTATATATGTATTACAGTTTTTTTAATTGGGCGGCATAGCCATTGGAAAAGTAGTACGTATTTTTTATAAATACGAAGGTGGACTTGAAATATCTTATTAGTTGACGCGGGAACAAATGCACTGTAACTACAAGGGCCGTTTGAGTATTCCTTGCAAAGTCCGAGAAATGGCACTACTGGGGCGTATCGAGGTTATGTTTGGTTATTAGTATCTGTTGGAAGAACACACACCGGCTTTTAGCCAGATCCGTCTTATTTCTTTCTGTTTGGCATTCTTTTGAATCGAGGGAGTGAAGTGATTTTCGAAAAATGGACAAAAAATAGTTTCGTGTTTTGATTAACCATAATTTTATGAAAGGCAAAACACATCAAGAGACTACTGTATGGCCAAAAATTAATGGTGGTTAAAAAAAATAATCATGAAATAACCTAAACAAGTGATTTTTTTGGCGAAAAAAATTATTTACTTCCCAATATGACGACCTTTAAGCATAATACATTTTATTATACGTTTTAGCAACCCTTCATACAGATTATTCAAAGTATCTGGAGAAATTTTTTTACCAAGCTTTTGTCAGTTTTTTTTATTTCATCCTCTGAAGTTGCTGGCTCATTTTCATTGAGTTCCCTCTGAACCAAGGGTCACAAATTTTCATTGGGAGATAAATCAGGACTGTTGGCAGGCCATGTGCATTTACCCCAGAAAGAATCCAAGTTGTCTGAACACCACTTTTGTTCCTTTTCGGAGTGGTGAGCTGGGGCAACATCATGCTGGAAAATGGCTCTTGATGTGTCAGACAACAATTTCCTCTTCAAAGGAGGTTCAGTTTCTTCTGAACGAGACAAAGCTGACATCAGAGACTTGTTGAGGATCTCCGTGACGTAATACTCGGCCGTCATAGTTTGATTTTGTGGAAGTTGGAACCATTTCCATTAATTTTGCGACCACAACTGCGGAGGTGTGAGCTGGTGCATTATCATAATGGAAATTGACTTTGTGTGGGTCAATCGTGGGCATTTTTTTACAGCTCGGCTTTCAAACGGTCCAATAATGATGAATAACACTAGCCAACACTTGCATGGATTTTTTAAAGTGAATCTAATTACATTTTGGCTGTTTATTCCAATTCTGTCATTAGTTTTTGCCTCTCACATCAAGTTTTTGAACAACGGGGTGATGAAAAAATATTACAGCACATACCAAAAATCCATAATTTACGAGAGAAAAACAACACTTTATTTTTGTTTTAGGTGGCTTTATTTGCATATTAGCCGCGGATTTCAATGTGTCACTAGTTGTTGGTTATCACATAGGTTGATAAAAAGGTTTTATTTTATTCCATTCTAACCCAGTGATCCTTGTCAGCTCTACTGTCCCAGTAGTAAAGGAAATATGGGCATTTTGTGTCATCTCCTTAATGACCCAAAAGGAAATTCGCCATTTTTAAATCCACAAATATTAACAACTGGTGATCGCAGTATTTCAATTGCTCAAGTACTATTTTGATGTTACCATAATCCTCCTTCATGGAAACTAATTGTCCAATAAGGATACATCTATATATGTTACCATTTTGAAGCAATCCACACTTTAAACTTGTTTTTGAGCTATCAATCAAGAGTATCCACTCACTTGAATGATATGCAGGTAATCCCATAGCCAAGAAAAGAATAAATACGCATGGCATCATTGATTAAATAATATACATCTTCTTCTATTAATCAAGAACGTTATCATTCCCGCCTTTATTATTCAATATTAATATAATATTAGATGGTGATATTCGATAAAGAACAGAATAAATTTCCTAAAATAACGTCGCCTTCTGTCTGGATTTCTGAAAATGGAGGCCCAGGAATTTGGGAAATACTTACCGGATGAGAAACAGATGGTTTGTCGGATTTGTCGATATAAATGTGCCTTTAATCTCCTGTCTAGAATTACACGCCACTCATTATCCTCATCTCATATCAAGAGCATGGATATTCATATAAAAATCAAGTTAATGATGAATACATCAAGTCAGACTTTAACTCTGATCTCACAAAGATGCTTATTGCATGTAATATAACCTTATCCATTGCTAATCATCTACGTTCAAAAAATTTGTGGAGAAATACATGGGTAAACCTATCCCTTCCCGAGGAACCATCATTAAATTAATGGAGGATGTTGGTACTGATGTCATTTATAGAAATACATATAAAAAATGTTTTGAGTCATCCACACCAAATGACGATCAAGTTATCAGTAAAAAGTTACTATATATTAGTTATATTTACTAATTTCGAACTAGAACTCTGAATTTTGTACTATCTAACAGTAAGTATTCAATTTTTTTTAAATCTAACCCTAAAATATGATTCTATTTTAGCCAAACTTATCAAGAATTATGATACACAACTCATTAAATAGTAAAAACAACTGCTTAAATGGTCACAACAACGGGGTAGTAGCTTTGGATGGTTCGCAACTAGTTTTTCTGAGACTAGTTTCTTCACTTTAAGACTTGGGTATGATAATTAGGTTTGCCAATATTACATAGCCAATAAATATTACTCTTTTTATCACTTAAGGCTTAGCTATGGTTGATAGGCTCCAAGAAATGGTGTTCAGAAAACTCATAAAAGGCAAAAACAACTACTTAAATGGTAACAACAACGGGGATAGTTACATTGGGTGTATCATTATAATTAGCAATTGTGTATATCCTTCATGATAATAGTATGTTGTTATATAAGCATAAATAACGGGGAAAATATCTTTTTTGATGCTCTTAATAAGGAGTAATATCGCCGGACATTACTACATAATTAGCTTTTGCTCTAAATCTTTAAGATGGATTTATTTCTAACATTTTTTTATTAGTATATTTATTGTCTACTTTTATGATTTTGACATTTACTTTATTATTAATAATTAGTTAGATCTCATCGGTAGAGATATATCTATCCTGTGCACAATTGTATATAACAACTTCCACATGAAGAAGAGGGGTGATTATCGTTTTGATTAAACTCCACGTCTCGCTTGTGTTTTGCAACCTAAAGTTATGACATATTTAACTGGATTCCGGTGTCAGAACAAGAAAATATTATTTGGATCAATCTATAATTTCAATATTCTGTATTTATAATTTATTGTTATTAGTTATATGATTCCAATTGTTTAATTTTGTATATTTAACATAAATGTATGATGGTATATTTTTTATTATGTAGATTATATTTAATTAAAGCCTTCTTTTTTAAACCTGGAACTTCAAATATATTTCGAAATACTCTACTTTGTCGCTTCATTAGCTATTATTCTGAGAATAAGGTTCATAATGAATTACAATTTCATGGAGTGTGACGTTTTCAAATCTACTGTAACGGGGGAAAAAAGGTCTAAGTCAATTATACGTAGTATATCTTCATGAAACATTTTGCTAATAAATACTTTCGTTATACCCTCAAAAATTATAATAAATCAGGCAGATGATAATCACATCAGTATTTTAAACAATGATACCATATGTATTTTTAGTAATGCTGGCTTTTTACCATTTTTTTCACGTTCAAAGAGTTGGGCTTTCCCCTTCAATTAAAGTGTAACTTACATCTACAAAATCTCCTAACAAAGTTTTCATGTATTTCGGGATAACATCGAGGATTTTTTTCTTTTTAGTCATATATATATATAAATTACACAGTTTGTGTAACATTTAATGTAAGTTTTGCAAGCCTAAATAGTAATATTCACCTCTTAATTTGACATATGGATGATCAAGGTTTACGATGTTACTGAGCTTATTAATACTGATATCTTCAAGCATATGGTCATTAGTAAGTATTGCATAATAGATATCATTGAAGTATTCATGGAAATTAGGAATTGAAGGAAATTGCTAGAGGTCTCTTGACTGATTAGAGTTGTCATTGACTTTGTCAACTTTGAAGAGATCGATGTACAAGGGATTGGACCAGACCAAAGACATTATTCTCATCTGTCAGGGGTGTCCGTGTTTGGATCATAATGGTTTGAAGTATTTTGCGTGTTCGGCGATTTTTTGCTATACATACTTTTGCTCTTTCATTTGGAGATTGGGCTTTGGTTTCGATATCATAACCATATGCTCATGATTCCTTACAAGTTATGACCCTTTAAAAAAAGTTAGGATCATCATTGACTTCTATCAACAGCTCATTAGCGATGTTCATGTAATAATTATTTTTGTCAAAGTTAAGATATGACAATATCCTGATAGTCATTTGACTATTTTCTTCACTGCTTCAACGTTTTCAAAGTGTTTAGGGCCCAAAGCGGGGCTCGTCATGGGCCTCTTCCTGGCCATCTTGAAAGAGTTTGCACCAATTATAAACATTTTTTTAAAAGTTAAAACAGTTTCATCGTATGCTACTGTCAACATTTTAATTATTTTGGAGTACTTAATTTCAATTTTTACATAAAAATTTCATACAAATATTTTTATTCATGTTTTTCAAAAGCAAAATTCATCAAACTTCATATTGTTATGCCTCTCACACACAAATTAAATATATTTTGTTGCTTTAAACCATCGTTTCCCAAAGTGGGCGATACCGCCCCCTTGGAGGCGGTGCTTTGATCTAGGGGGGCGGTAACGGGAAAAGGGGTGATGGGTGGGGGCGGTAGAGCAAAAAAAACAACAACAACCGGTGATTACATATTATTACATAAAACAAACAAATTGATCTACAAAAATAAAGAAATATGACTACAAAATAGCAGGAATGAATATCTTGAATATTATCCGGTTAATACGATGAAAATACGTTATATCGAGATTGTACAAATGTACTTCATTATTGGCACCTATATATTTTGCTCTATACTCAGTTTACTCTTACTCTTAAATGTAAACAGACTACTTAGAATAAATACTTATAATTTTGTTAAAAACGTGAAACTACGGAAAAGTAAGATCCAAAAACTACAACCCGAATTCCACATTCTAAAACTTCAAGCAAGGACTTCAAGTAATTATAAAACTGTATTGAGAATTTTTTTTTGCATCAATTAGCTTTTATTTCTTTAACTATTTGGGCCATAGACAAATCTTGATCTACATTTCTGCTGTTAAACACATGGTTGTAGTTGAGAATAGTTAGACAAGAAAATACAGTTAAATTCCTGAAGCGATGTTTCCGTAAAAACTTTCTAAATTTTTTTCACCCATTTCCAACCCTAAATGACAATAATTATAGTCGTATCTTATATATTTTTCCAGAATAAAGAATGGTAACTCATCAACAAGCAAAAAAGAAGTCTAGGCAGTATAGCGTAGAATATTTGAAATATGTATTTGTATCAGCACCACTGAATCAACATCAACCTATGTGTCTGCTGTGTGAGAAAGTGTTTTCAAACGAAGCCATGAAACCCTCCAGACTTTTGGAACATTTGAGAACAATGCACTCTTATAAGGCAGAAAAACATCTAGCATATTTCCAGTCGCTTCTAGAAAAATTCAAGGCACAAAAAACTATTAAAAATATGTTTTCGAGCACTTCAGAACAATCCACTGACGGGTTGCGTGCTTCATACAACATATCTTTGATGATTGCTAGATCTGGTAAGCCTCACACAATTGGGGAGGAGCTTATTCTGCCTGCAGTAAGAGAGGTTCTGCACACTGTTGTACATAAGTCACCGGACCAAATTATGAAATCTATATTTCTCAATAATAACTCAGTTCAAAGAAGAATAGACGAAATGGCTGAAAACGTAGAAGATAAATTGTGCAACATTCTTGCCGCAACCGAATTTAGTTTGCAATTAGATGAGTCCACTTTACCAGGAAATGAATCCTCGCTTCTTGCTTATGTTAGTTTCGTCAAAGATGAAAAATTGGTACAAGAGCTGTTATTTCCTAGACAACTTATAACAAACACTAAAGGAGAGTCGGTATTTGATATCGTTAATAATTTTTTCAAAGAGAAAAAAATCCCACTTTCTAATATTCTGGCGTGCGCAACAGATGGTGCACCATCCATGATAGGTCGTTATCGTGGCTTCATCAGTTTCTTGAAGAAAGCCGTACCTGGTGTACTTACAGTGCACTGTGTAATTCACAGGCAGCATCTGGTAGCAAAACACCTTAGTGGTCGACTTCACAAATCAATTAATACTGTTATCACATCAGTAAATAAGATCAAGGCACATTCCCTCAATTCCAGACTGTTTCGACAGCTTTGCATTGATAATGATGAAGAGTTTGACCGTTTATTGCTACACACAGAAGTTAGATGGCTATCAAAAAGAAACTGCCTCAAACGATTCTATTCTTTGTTTGATACATTTGTTGAATTTTTCCAAGAATCTAATATTGGGCTATGTCATGATTTAAAAAAAAATCAAGAATGATATTGCCTATTTGTCAGATATATTCCTAAAATTAAATGAAATTAATTTGCAATTGCAAGGAAATGATGCCAATCTTATAAAAGTCAAATCTGTTATCTCCACTTTCCTGTCTAAGTGTAAATTATTCAAACGAAATTTAGCACGTTATGAACTTTACCAATTTCCAAGCCTTTGTGAATTGGATAATGAAAAGAAAATATCTGATGTTGACCTTCAAGTGTATTGTGCTCATATAGAAGAGTTGCGAAGAGACATGACTGAAAGATATCAGGATAAATTAAGGCTAAAAATACCAGACTGGATTATCAATCCATTACTAGAATTCAGTAGTGAGGGAAAAAGAGAGGTAGAAGAAGAATTAGTTTCAATCAAAAACTCCAAAAGCCCAAAGTTCAAGATATCCTATCAAGATTTTTGGCTACAAAAAAAAATATCTGACCTCTATCCAATATTATGGAACAAGGTCAAGATATATTTGATTGCTTTTCCAACGTCATATCTGGTAGAACGGGCCTTCAGTGTAGTTACTATGCTTTTTCCAAACAAAGGAACAAACATAGAATTACCGAACGTGGGGATCTAAGTCTTCTTCTTAGTGAGTTTCAACCTGATGTGGATAAACTAATATCCTTACACCAAGTACACCCATCCCATTAGAAGGAATTGTGAAAAACTAAAGTTAATTTAAAAAAATATATATATTTGGTGTTTAATTCATAAATTGTTGTTTTATTTTTTGAAGAAAAGGTTATATGTGCAGGGGCGTCCACAGGGGGGTAGCTGAAGCGGAAAATCGGGGAATTTAAAAACAAAAAATTAGTAATATAAATTCATGGATTTAAAAAAAAAAGATTAATATGTAATTAAGAGAAATGTTTATAGTAAAAAAAAATTTATAGGATTTCTTTTCTAAAAAAAGGTCATCCATGTGTGAGAAATAAAGCCCCCAAAAAAAAAAAAAAAAAAAAATTGTCTATGGGAGGGGGGCGCTACAAGTTTATTTGGAAGCAAAGGGGGCGCCAGCATGAAAAAGTTTGGGAAACCCTGCTTTAAACAATAAATGTATCTTTACTTTCGAAGGTACTAACATAAAAAAGAAAGAAAAACTAACATACCGAATAGACGTTGCCCGCGAATTTTGAAAAGCCATCTTACTGTTTGAACATACCTCGTATAACACGTAGCTTCTTTTATTGTATTGCAGAACTTTTTCTTCGAAAATAAACAGAAAAAGGTTCAAAATCAGTTGGTTGTTTTACTATTATTCAATAATTCTTGAGATATATTCACAAATTAACAACAGCCTATTCTAATTCAATCAATTAACGTTCAGAATACTGATTAGAGGAAAAGAAGGAGAATCATTGACACCTAACAAAAAAAGACAAGGTTATTCTTGTGATAGTAAGGTGTTAGTTGATTTCATTACTTTCATTATTCAAGAAGTTGCGTGACTCAAATGTGAGTCCCGTTAACATTAATGTTATTAAATTTAAACTAGTGTGTATATAGATTTCATTATCTATGTCAGAAACATTACGACGTGACGCTAGGACGTACACCAAGAGCACGAATTTGCAAATACAATGAACATCTTTAAGACAAAAACTTCCTGGTCTCCCTCGTCCCCTGATCTTAACCATCTTGCAATGTAGATTATTTTTTTTAACTTTTTACACATTTTAATACAAATCATAATGTTTAAGATTCCTTGTTTTTTTTGGACCCTAATTCTGGACCACCCTATATATAAAGCTGAAAGTCAATGTTAAAACTTTATGGGAATCTTGGTCTCTTCAAAAATACATGACCACGATTAATGGTAATCTATGTAATAAATTCAAAACATACATGTTAAAGATATATATGTATGTATAAATAATAAAGATATTGGCAACTGGAACTAAACTGATAAAATATCATTTATTATTATGGGAAGGACAATATGAAAGAAGAAAAAAATGAATAGTACGAGTTTTTAAAGAGGTGTGAAATCCTCATCTTGCTTGCATCTGGGGTGTTATGAAAATCGTTTTGGACTTATAAATATTAAATTGAGATGAATAATTAACAATCATACGAGGAATTTGTTTGGTTTTTGAACACTTCATTAAAAATCTTCATAAGCCTTGACTTGGCTTTTCAAATAATTTGAAAAGTTTGGGCTCGGGACTTCAAAATATAGGCCTGTTTAATTTTTTTTTAAATAATAATATTTAAAAGTAGGGTGAACCAATTGTTAAAGGTGTGTGCCCGGCTGTACGTACCCCCGGTAATAACAGTCTTATTAATGACTCATTTAAGTTATTAATAACGTGAGGGGTGCCTGCAGAGGCTTGAGACTTCCCCCACCACAAATTGAGGAATATTTTTCGTTACCAACCACAAATTCTTGTTTGTGGAAAAAATTGTGTAAGGATTTTTTTTTCCAGAAGTTATTTAAAAAAACAAATCAACGTCATTTCTTAAAATTCAGGGTCTCTCTCCGCTCTAAGTATTTTGGTACTGATGTGACCAAATCTCTAGGGGTTCAAATAAGAGTTCCCATAACGAGGTAGATTTAACATTATTTTTAGCGGATTTAATTATCGTCTTTAATTCTTTTTACTCATCCTCATTAAAATTATTTAAAATTTAAAAAAACAAAACCTGCAATTGTCCGAGTGTTTAGTCGTTGAATTAAATAAATAAATGCTACCTGAGCTTTACAACCTAGCAAAAAAGGAGAAGCCCGCGAAACATGAGATACAGGCAGAGCAGGAGAGGTCAGTAGAGTAGAGATCAGACAGGCATCCCCATCCTCAAGTGAGTTTATCTTCTGTAGTGGTTGAGACCTCTGTGTAATATCCATCACCAGCCTGAACAGCACATCAAGGAGGAATTTATCTAGTATGGATTTACATGTTTCATTATCAACAAACAACACCATCCCCCATGTGTGATATACACTGAGGTACTGGACCATGAGAGCCTCAAGCCGGCAAAAAAGCTCCGACACTTGAAAATCAATCATATGTCACTCGCTGATAAACCATCCAATTTTTTCTGATGAAAGAAAAATACACGTGCAAGTATAAGCCTACTTTGAAATAAATTAAATACAGAACTCTGCACCTATTTGAGTTCTCCCCATAAATGTATGAAATGTATAAAATGACAAGTACTCTATTTTGAAATAAATTATAATATACAGTTACCGCCTAGTAGCTTAAAAATATATTTTCTAGTTGACGCAATATTATAACTAAAAATGAGAGCAAGCAGGCTGTACTGGAGATGGTCATATAAACTCGGTACAAACGTCAAGTAGCTTCTGCTTTGTTCAAAAGCTGCGGCGCCGATCTCTGAGCAGCTTTGACCAAAGAGACTCTGTGTTTTCACTGTTTCAACTGTTAAGTAGCAGTCAGTCACTGATCATCTGCTTCGTGTGAACGAGCTCTGATCTAATTGTGTACATAGGTAGAGTGAGGGGCCCCGTTTGCCTGTGTGTGTGCACGCTGTATGGGAGACCAGACAGCGTGCACACGCACGCATATTGCATTGACGTGGCTGTGCACAACATTATAAACCATTCGTAATCATTCATAATTCAGTGCCATTGGGGGTCACGGGTTTCTAGTACCGTTTTTTGGAGTTTTGAAGTCTGAAAAGTTTGGGAACCCCTACATTAGAAAACGGAATAAGTGAGTTCGGTAAGCATACATGTCATGGAGCATACCAATTTATCCAATAATTTCGAGCAGGAACAGTTTCCCTTTCTGCATTCAAATAATACCAATTATTTAAGTATTAGTGAGTGATGCTCAAAACTCTTGAGTGGGGATGCACTCATTTTTTGTAATAATGTGCGGGAGCACCCTTGCCATTTTGGAAGAGCAATAAAATTACTTGAATTTTTGCTCATTTAAATGAGTATATATTTTTTTGTTTCTACCTCTTATGAGATAACACCAAAACATTTGAGTGTTCAAAGAATAATTTTGAAGATTGCAAGAAAAGACAGTGGAATTTATTTCGCATTATAAGCTAGATTTGTAGACTTCTTCTTTTGAGGCCACGTGAAAGATAAGGTCTACGACAATAGCCCAGCATCAATTCAAGACCTCAAAGATGGAATTTGTGAAGGCGAAGCTATTGGGGGCATACAACAGCTATTTTACAATTTGGTGATGGAAAATTTCATTAAAAGGATACAGTCCTGTAAGTGTAGCGGTAGCTGCCATTTGGCTGATATTGTTTTCCATTATTAATGACATACATTGAAATATTCTCTTTACATTGAAATAGACATACGATCATTTATCTCAAAAAATACAATTTTACAATTTTTCTTTGAATATCAATACAAAATCTCTTATTGGAAAACCCTTTCTCATGCTAGATCTTTAAATTTGATTTATTCTTGCACCTTATTTATCTTTATTTTTTTTGTAATAAATAATAAATATAAATTTTAGGAATATAATTGCAATCATTATGAGTTGTCAAATTCAAAAACTCCTTTACGAGCGGAAAAAAAAATTTGCGCTCGTGATTTCTTGAGAGGACTAAAGCTTTAAACCAAGTAACGAAACGAGGACAATAATAATAAACAGGTGAAAAATGTGTTGGTTAGAGTTTACTTTTTTTGTCCGCCAGAGGCAGTATTTTGTTGTTATTTTTACCTTCTAGTAAATAACAACTCTAGCTACAAGCTATAAACTAGAATATATTCGTCTATTAATAAAACATAGAGTTTAGTAATAAGTGTAGAAAGTCGAATAAATATATATTATTTATTAATTTTTCAAACTTCGAGGCTCCATCTTTAAATCCTTCATTCAATAGTTTGTTGGGGTATCTTCGGAGGTGGTGAAATTGATGGAAGTTCATACGGTTAAATCAGCAGTTGGGACAGCTCAATACTGATCTGCGAAGGGAATACTCTTTGTTAAACGGAAAAGATGGCAAATAGATCCCGGACTACAGATGCCATATATTGATGGAACCTTCAAGAGGAGGGTACAGAAGTGGCAGTTATTAAATTCAGAATTTATGAAGTTTTAAGAGTTAACCTTAAATTTCTGAATATGTTCCATAATAAATTTAACAGAAATAAAGAATATAAATTATGCTTGAATTTGTGTTCCTTCCATTCAACTTGTTTGCTATAAAGCTTGTATTTGCTTTTTAGTTTTAGATTCGTTTACAGGAAGATACTCACTTCATGCATGTATCGCCATCGGAGAAGATCTTCTTATGAAGAATCCGACTACCATGTACAATATGGAAAACTATTTAGTCTTTAATGATAATATAAAATAATTGTAACAATAAATCGTTAATATGCAATTTTAATTTATTTCTTAAGGGGTTTGCTATTGATGGTGTAATCCTTTAGTTTTTATTGACTTGGATATCTTGTTCATTACTATTTACTGTATCTATTAGTAATTTTTATTTATATTAAAACATTATACGGTGACATCATGTATTGCAATATCCTGGTTTCAGAGTACATTAAAAGTCAATTTTCCTAGAGAAAATTCTTTATATAGAGCTTGTAAGACAATCTTCGTGTACACCACTTATCAAATTCCATGGGAAAACTTGCTACCGAAAATGAAGATCCAGAAGATATATTGGCTGACAATGGGAGCATCACTTCAAGGAAACACGCGAGGTCAAACTTCACTGATCTAAGGAGATACAAAGGAATTGGTGTCTTAATAATATAAATGATATTTGGAACTGCATTGAAACTGCTCGCCTTGCCATAGTTATGATGAAAATATGCCCTCAGCTCTACTGATTTCATCTCTGCTGCTATACAATTGGATTATTCAAAGATGGTACACGCCTTTAGGCATACTGATGCGTAATTGTATCTCTTTTGGAGACCATTTTCTTTGCTTGAACCTCCCTTCCAAAAAAGAGATGCCCAAACGGGACGAAGCTTATTTTCATCTGAGGAAATTTATTTTCTTATAAAACGGAGACGCCCAGTTTCTAAGCTCAAATAGAATCGGAAGGATCATTGACCTGATGTGAAGGTATTTTCCTCTTATCTGGTGGAACGCTTCCCGCACTTCTTTTCGGTCGTACAAAGGACGACTTCAAAGGAAAATAGGTTACGGACAGACCTCCTTCCTAAACTTTTAGTATTCATCTATCTCAGGGACCTCCTCATAGAAATCAAAATCCTCCAAAACATGATTAAGAGAATGTTTAACTACGTCTTCGACAGTCGGTAATAAAGCCTTAAAATCCTTGGAAGGGAAATGATGGGAAAAGGTTGACGAAGCTTTTGAAGAATTTTCGTTGGATTCAAAGTTAGTCGTAGCGTGATAAGAAAGCTCGTCTGCTCCCTTAAAGGACAGTTTGCAGAGCTTACAGACTAAAATATTATCAGAAGACTGATAGATTAATCTTAAGATCTGAAATAATGAATTTCTAACTAAAAAGTAGAATAATAATTAATTGAAGTTTATTGTATTATTATTTATTAAGACAAGAATATAGATAAACTTTTGTTATCTGCTTCAATTTTTCATAAATGAATAACGTCGTAGGAAAAACGACATCCTGTGAAAATAATATGAAAAACACTGAACATACTATTTCTTGAGGCTAACGTTATCGTTTTGCTACTTGGGTTCAAGCTTTAGAGAAAACAATTGCTCATGCAATTATGTATTATTATTGACTTGGGCTTGGTTCTTTTGAGCTTGGGAGTGAATATTTTTACACAGCTGAAAGCTTGGGATTTGTTAATCCAGATTGTCACTTACAATTACTAAAAAACTTATTCCCTTCTTAAAACATTTGCACATTTCTTAAGAAACTAACTTTTATTTAAGGAATTTTTTAAACGATTTCTTTTGTAACTTCATTCTAATCTCTTTTTTTTCATTATATTAATATTTAGTCTCTTAATTAATTTTTGACGCTCAACAATTTTTGCAAAAACTTTTATTAAATTTATGAATGACAATATGAACTTAATAAATCTGACAGACATATTAATATAATTTTCTTCCTTGAGAGACAGACTAATAATATAAATTTTTGAAAGGCTACTTTGATCTTCGTAGTTAAAAATAATTACAGAATCCTTTATTACATTTTTTTCTGCCACATTGTATTTAATTTTAAAGAATTTTAATCACTTATTAAAGAAAAGATCAATGTTTATATATATTTAAATACTTCAGACTAAATTTTTTAGCTCTGTATGAAGAACTAAAATTATCGAAAAAATATTAAATGTCAAAATTTTATAAGCTTAAAGTTTTTCCAAAAAAATGTAATTCTAAAATTTTTTTAAATGTTTAATGTTAAACTTTGCATTTATATAAAAAAAAACATTTTATCAAAATAATGAGGGAAAAAAAACAAAACAAGAAAAAACTAAATCATGGCCGTGCCCCTCAAAAATAAAATTCTACAGATTAGTATGACGTCACCAGTATATAATTTGGCCCCCTAACTTGCAAACTCATTTTGGTGTTGCTGGACCCTACTAAAAAATTGGCGAGTTGATTAATACATAATTGAAACGTGAAATATATCAGACGTCAAACGTCCGAAAAATCCCTCTATATTACTACTTTTGTTGTAATACTGAAGAATGTATTAATATAATTACAATTGTCGTTACTAAATAGACTTGAAGAACATTGATATTTTTAGCGTGCAAAGTATTCAGAGACGCTTTATTTCAGAAACAGCTGGGTTATTCTTCTCAAATCGTTCAATACCATAAAATTTAGTTTTACCTTTTTATTTTGAGCTCAAATTTAAGCTTTTTTTTTAAATCAAACTATTTTTTCGACTTAAATCGGCAATATGTTTTATTGTCAGACCTCAGTGTATACCAAATTTCAAACCTCCAAGTATTGTACAAGTGGTCTGATCTAAAGCTTTCAAACAAAGTGACCAAATAAAGACAACTTGATTAATATTTTTATAAATAAATGTTGTCCGCTAGATGTGTCGAGAATACTAGAATATTACTCCTTAAAAATCTTACTACAACCTAAATCAATTTACCCTTTTAACTTATTAACATAATTTTGAGAAGGGGGAAAAAAGGTGTTTTTGATTGAAATCCCAAAATATATAAAACATATTCTGAAAAAGTGATCACATATTTTTCTGTGTCATGGTTATGGGTAATAATGAACAAAAAACATTAAGTTATTTTCCAACTCATAAACTATTTCACGAATGATTTTAAGTATTATGACACTTCAGTTCGGGTTCAACCCCTAACCAATCTTACGCTTTTGCAAGACCTGGAGAATGATCTAGTCTTTAGTATCCTCTTTGAAGCGGTATACCAGTCAAGCTAACCTCCAAAGCAGCCAAACACTCTTTAAGGCCAACCCAGGTATTTCCCTGGCCGAATACACACAAAAAAAAAATACTGGACCGGTTTACTGTGTCTAAGGTGGTCAAAGATGTTGAATAAGTCAAAAAGGTTTGAGGAGAAACTATTCTTGACTCAAAGTATCAACAGTTTCGTATGGAGAGTTGTAGGAGTCTTCCTAATTAACTTCCCTCCACCTCAGAATCCGGACTTTAACTTGCTGGACTACAACAACTGAAAGCAAGTGGAGTCCCAAGCCAGCCGATTCTGCCATAGCACCATTGCTTACCTCGAGTCCTCCGATAATAGGAAGTGGAAGAAGATGAACAGCAGTTACATTTTACGTATGTGTTCGGCCAGCTTTGCCCTAATAGGGGCCTAATGTGCCCCAATAGCGGCCAAGTTCAATAATAATGTTCCTTTATATTTATTTAATAAATCTCTCTTTGATGTCTAGTATGTCTGATTTCATTTAATTTCATTCTGGATAAAAGGAACTAAAGCATGTAAGGTGGTACAAGACATATTCACTACCTGGTATAAGCCCACTGGTCACCATTCAGCACTACTAATTATATGTATATAACCTCGCCCAGAGTCCTGGATGTGGTAGTTCCAACAAAATTCGGTCTTCAGCCTTTTTGGACCCTGTGAAGGAGAAGATAGACAGGAGCCCGATCACGAGCATGAGAAAGATAGCCAATTTTTGAAGTTTAAAAAAGAAATTTAATATTTCAAATTTTATTTCCAAAAAAAATAATTTTCTGTTAATAGTTATGAATATTTTTCAAAAATTTCCAAAAAATAAAATACTTGAAATATCATTTTTGAATTTTTTTTTTCCAATAAATGGAATATTTGAAAATGAAATTTAAAAAAATCCGCAAATTATAATCCTGTGGACTGCCCTGAAGGGATTCTGTTCAAAGGACTTTTGACCGTCGTCAAGCCCGTACCTAAACCCCCTGGACTATGGGAATTTGGGTGCCATTGAGAGGAAAGCTTGTGCCACCTGTCAACCCAATGTGGTGTCCCTGAAGGCTGCGGCCCACAAGGAATGAGTGGAAATGAGCGAGCATTTTGTGAGGAAGACGTGCTTGGTCTTATGACCAAGGATCGAGGCCATGTTAAGGGCTATGGGATGCCATTTCCAAAAAGGATATAGTTAATAACATCCCAATAAACCAGTAAAAACTTCAATTCTCTGCCTCTTTCATTTTTGAAAATCTGGGCGAAATTGTACACGGAATCAATTACTGCACGATTCGCTGCCGCCCACTGAATATCCTTTTCTCCTTCTTCCCTTGCCACAGTTGATTGTAGCTGATCTAATGAAAGGTCATGAGCATTATTCTTTCTCTATTCCAAAATATTTTTCAATTTTTCAGGGTTACCAAGTTGATCTTTTGTTACTTTTTTTTTTTGCATGTCCGTTCCACACTGGATTCTCATCACTATTAATATTATAGCAACGAGTATTATTTCATATAATTTTATTTATCATTTTATCGACCCTCAATGTTCAATCTCTGTTTCAATTCTTGCATGTTAGTATTTCTATTCTTTTTTCGGATTTGACATTTATGCACACTGAATAATAAACATGTTAAAAGATTTATTATTCACATTTGTACATAAAATATGTGTGAGTAGCAATTATTTTATATGGCTTTAACTATAAAATATATTAAAGAATTGGCCTTGATGCATCTGTAGATGGTTTTATATAATTGACTTAATTATAAAGTACTTGTTACTAGGGACTCTGGCAGTCATTACTCGGAGTCGTTAGACGTCAACAAACAGACCTACACATTCTCTTATAATAATATAAATATGGATTATGTTTTGTTCATGAACCAAAAAATTAGCAATCACGGGTCTAGCCATCTCAAAAGTCACCACTTGTAAACATAAACCCTTGCATTCAAATGAATTTTGCAAGGACCACCACTTTTTTAGGAGAAAATTTTCAATGGCTTTCTATTATCTAGCTTTATTTCTAATGAATTAAACTTTTTTTTCGTCAATAAGAAAGCATTACCTACTTAAGAAGTTATGAGGAAATGTAGATAATATTTCCTTAATCTATAAATATTATTATTTTAACACATACCAGGACGAACACGCTATATTTAAGATAGCCAATGAAAATTAGCTTATTTATATTGAATTTCTAAACTTAAACGAAACTATAATTATATAATAGGTAAATTTCTTTTTTAAAACCTCTCTATCCACAACATTTTTTGTTGTTTTCTGTCCACTTGATGTAAATATTATCAAACCTTCTCGCCCTTTTGACACTCTTGAAAATCCAATATATAGTTGACCATGTGAAAATACTGATTTTTGTAAATATAAGCAATTTTTCAAATGTTTGAGTCTTTGATTTATTTATTGTCATACCCATTGTTAACTTGCCATGTTGCTACTTCGATTATAATGAAGATTGAAGATACATCCTAAAATTAGCTCCCTCACCCACTTCTTAATTCCCTTTTTTTAATTTGTATTTAATTTCTGTTACTAAGCGGGACATACATCACACACACATAAATCATTTTAATTATATAGAATGATATATCAATCAAATTTGATACTTCGTTTAGAATTTCATTTGCTTTTCACTTGATCTTAAAGTTGGCAAAAGGTATTCATGTATTTATAAACCTTATAAGAAGCCATTGAATCAAGTTTTACTGCCACAGATTGGTAATGGCATATATGTCTAATTTCAAAGCCTAATTCTTTACTTTCATAAGTTCTTTTATCAGACCAATCTAGCAAGATTGGAGAAACTGATTATTATTGTCTTGGACTATTTTTATGTGGGTCCTTATTTAGGAACGGGAACTAGGAGCGTTGTCCAGTCCACTCTGGTCACATACAGTTCAGTTCCACTTGTTGGTCCTTAAAGAAGGTAAAATCGATTCTTCATGACGTCAAAGATGGTGGTTTTTATTTAATTATGCTGTTGTATAACAAAATAAATTATATAACTAAGTAACAATAAAATATGCTTTTATTATAATTAAAAAAGTAATATTTTTTGCAAGATATATGCAATAAATTTAATACATATTTCATATTTGACTTCACAAACCATCGATATATTAATGAAAAAGTCCTTGGACCGATATTTAAAGACAAATATGGACTGGAATTGACTAGATGGAATAAATAAGGACAGACACAAAACTATGTTGGACCAATGACTAATATTCATAAAGTGATGTTTGATCCATAGTTAATTGGCATTTGACATTTCTGTATTGAAGATTTCGTGCAATATAAATTTTCAAATTTCAGAGTCATCATCTCCCAAAGCTGCTAGCAATATCAATATCAGTGGATAATAAAATTGCAAGCTGAAAATGCTTGAAGCTATCAAATAAATTTTGTTGAAATTTAATTGCAAACCACATTGGATGGAACATATTAGTTTTGGATAAATCCTATTATTCTTAAAATATTTTTACTTCATTTTTTATTTATATAATTTTTAGTAGCTTTGGTAAACCATCTGGCCTTTGGCAAGGTTCCTGGTGACTTAGGAAGCAAATGGGAGCATTTTATATCACTCTTATAGTGTACAAATGCGCATGAATCAAAATAAAAGAGAAAAGTTCTACAAATTTCGAATTCACTTATTATCTAATAGATTGGATATAAAGATAAATATTGAAATGAGAGTGGGAAATGTCAGTAGGTCTAAAGTATGCTCAGTTCTAAGGTTACATTCCCTTAAATATATCATCCCGTAATAGAAGTTGAAGGCTATGAAAGTAAAAGCAAAATTGAAATAACCTCGCAACCCATCGTCACTCCTCGTGACACGAACTTTGACGTGTTAGAAGAAAATGTAAGTGGTGCGAAAGAAGAAGACGTTTCTGAAGAAGTAATACATATATTAAGCTTTCATCTGTTATACAGGGATTCTAAGAGTTCTTAAAGTAAAAAATCGTGGAGAAAGGTGCTATAAAAAAACCTTTATGGCCAAAAAGTAAAGTGCACAATCTCCAAAGCCGTACGAAAACAAGATGGACAATTCCTAATTACGATTGAGTGACCTTTATTGTCTGTTACGTCAACGTGAAAACCGTTTGAAGCGTTGCAGAGCCATGTTAAATCAAAGGAAGCATGGACCTGCGTGTTGCATTACTATACATTTGTATGAAAATAATTTCATAGTTGAGCTGGCGTTCAACAAGTCCAATGACTGATAGCCTTAAACATTTACGGGAAAATGGTGGAGAGGATTTGCACAGTGAAATATCCAGCATCTTTGTTGATGTTTGGCACCATTGCATCAAGTGGAGCGAATCTGAATGGGTCCGAAACCGGTGTCTGGCTTAAATTGGCGGCTTTATAGCGGTGTCGCCCTACAATCTGCTGATTTCAACTCTTTAGGTTACAGCGTATGGTAGCAAATAGAGAGAAAGTTGTGTGCTACCAGATATCAAATTTTGGGCTCATCCATGTCTAGTGTCAATTTAAGTATATAATTTCTAGTATTATATGGTGTTAATATTCCGTTGTTATTCTTTATGACGTGAAAAACTGTCTGTCTTGCCCAGCAGTCGGCACGGTACATCAAATCGAAAATTTTTGCTAACCCGATTATATGATGGTCTAACCATGTATTTCCATTATCATTGATTTATACAGTTTATTATAAATATGTCCAAAAAATGTGTCATTAATTTATTATCTGTTGTTTAGTAAACAGTTCCATATTTGTCTCGTGATTATGCAACCAGTAACATCAATAAAATCACTCAAAGAAAAGTTGAAAGAAGACATTGGAGCCAAAAAAAGAGTTATAGATCTCCATTTTTCAAAATAACATTAAATTACTTCTTACAGATGTTTAGGAAAGGTTTTGCATTACATCTAAATGATAGTTAGTCCAGAGGAACCTCTGGATTTTTGTGAAGTCAATTATATTTACATGATTTTTAAATATGATAAAACTTCCAATGCATAAGGTAACGCGGATACTTTTCTATTCTTAATATTTTTCTCATTAACATCCTCTAGAAGAAAATATACAAGTATTAATAATATACAATGCACGAAAGAGGATATTAGATACCACATAGTTCCCTCATCAAGTTAGAAGAACTTAACATTAAATTCATAATTAATAATATATAAATATGTACAAGAATTCCAAGGTATCTATTGACTGGGATAGCCTCCAATTTCTTGGCTCTACAAGTGTAGTAATATTTAACCATTTTATTTTAGAATAAAAATGATAATGAGATCACCAACGACGTGTGAATGAAATGAGGCTACTATTATATGATGGTACGGATTTCATCTTCGAGCCCTGTATATATTTCAATATATATAAAGGCTTGGGATTATCAAAAAAATTGAAAAAAAATTTGAAAAAAAAAAAAAAAACATCAAGAGGATTGGGGAGACAATTTTTTCTGCTTTTCCTCATCTTTTTTTCATTTACCATTGAGGAGAATTTGATCATTTTTTATCTTACAAAATTTTTCTTATTCACATAAAAAACTTTAGTGGAAATGACAGGTATAATATCCTGGAATTTATGACTGGATTCACATTCATGAATCTGAATGGGATGTGCATTTTCGTCAAACTTGATCCTAAGAATTGTTGCTACATGAAATATACCAATAAAAGTAGAAGCATTATTATGTTTTGCCCTCAGATCTTGGTTCTTCATTATACAATCTAAGCAGTTGGACAAGATTTTTTATGGAAATCGATCTTGCAATGCCGCCCCAAACGTAGAAATGAACGGTATTTTGATCGGTGTCCTCATTGGCAAATTCAACTCTTTTTTTTTCTTCAGTTTTTTACTTTGAATGAGTGTAAATATATTGAAAAGAAATTCTACTGGATGGCCGTTTATATTTATAGAGCGAAAACGGATTGTGAAAAATCTAAATAGCTTTTGTGGCAAGATGGATATAATATATTTTTGAATATCCAAATAGTTTTCCCTTTATGATTGATGGCGCCATTTGATTCAACCTTTCTTCTTCTTCTTCTTCTCTTCCCCTCTAATACTCGTGATCCCTTTACTCTGATAACTGAATATCTTTATACATAAAAATTGTGAAGTAAATGCAAAAAAAAAAAAAAAAAATCCAAATAAGAGCATAAAATGCAAATAAATCTTATTTGTATAATTCGAACATCACTAAGTATGAGGTTTGATATTGTTAAATGCGTTTTTTTGTCCAGGAACTGCTTCTATAATAACTTTTAAACTACATTTTTTTACTGTCTCTGTATCACATTTACCTAAGCTTAGTGATCCCAATGAAATCACTATGAAGAAAGAGAGGGAGATACTAAATATATCTTCTGCTTTTTTTCTAGTCCAAAGTCATTTCTAAAGGTATACATACTTGTCTATTCTTATACAGCCTAGGGTTGCATCATCAATTAACAGGGTCCAACAAATACATCCCTACAAAATTTGACTTCATCTAAATGATAACGAGGGCATTATGTTCGAGTTAAAAATCAAATATAAGATGTAAAGAGTCTTAGAAACCAAATGGTTTTCATTTTGCCGCGAAACTATCAAAAACAGCCATAGAAACTACGCGAAAAACGACTAATGCTGAAATAGCTAGAGCAGAAAACGGCGCAATGGCTTTCATTGACTCCATCAAGTAAACCGAGGATCACCATCTACGATATTCTTAAGCGTCTGAAAGATTCGGCGTCGTCAATAAGAGGACCAAGCGCCCAAAAGACAAAAAGAGGACCCTAACATTCACGGAAAAGAAGTCAAAATCCATAAAAGCACATGTCAAAGTGGTCCAAGTACCGCGTTGTGAGCACAAAAACGATGAATAGGGCAGTCAAGGATTTGCACCTCACCTCCTATGTCAGGCCCTTAACTCTTCCAAAATGAATCTTTGGACTTCTACTTCTAGGGAGAGTGCGATGGCAAGGACTGTGCGATGTCCAAAACCTTTGTGCATCGTGCATGAGCCTAAAATAAAGGATCCTGATCACGTCAGAAACGGGTGTGGCAGCTTCAGGTACAGGATCGAGAGTGGTGTGGAGCCTGATGAGGAGTGAATCTCATAAAATTGTATTTTTATTCTCAAATAAACCACAGCTGTAGACCTTGAACATGTTTCTCTCTTAAGTCAAACTTTGTCCGTTTTTATCTGTTAGACCCGGTTTACTATAATATTCAATATGAGCAGAAACACGATTAGTTAGAAGAGCCCTTCATGAGGGCCTTGAAGACCAACATTACACGCGAGGCAAAGAAATAGATGTTACCAGTAATTAATAAGTGTGCCAGCTTCAGGTACAGAAAATTGTGATTTGTAGAGCAATTACCTTCATAATCACAGTCCTGATAACGATTCGATTTGTGAATTAAAAGCTGTTAATACTATTCAGAAAAGAACGTGAGAAACTCTGGACAAGCCTCTAGCTATTTTTCCGAGTTTGTTCAAATTTTGGATAACTCTGTGAAACTTAAGGATCAGGATTAAACCAAAATAATAACCAAACTTTTGGCACCTGTACCGTTTTGCCGATTTGGTCGATTCCGATTTTTTTATATTTTAAATAATAGTTTCAAAATAACATTTTGCTATAAATTTATAAGAATTACAATTGATAAAATAAGTCGCCTTCCTTTATTTAATGTAAATAATATTTATAGTGATGTACCGAGACTTGAATTTTGCTGCATGTGCATTTTTGAGTTTCTTAAAAAATAAACATTCGAGGAATTACGAGCTTGACTTGTTACTCGCTTGAATACTCGTTAATTGCCTGAATACTCCTTACTCTCCTGAATACTTATTACTCACCCCAACACTTTTGTTCGCTAAAAAACTCATCAGGCAAAAAAAAAAAAAAAAAATCATATTTTTTAAGGAATTATTGAAACTTGTAACTGGAAATTTTTTTTCGTAATTTATTTTCCCAGATTAACTTAAAAATTAATTAAACTTATTTGAATCATGGTCATGAGCGTAATTCAACAGTTTATATAGTCTACACATCAATATTTTACTATAGTCTCGATCAAAGTTAATAGAAATAAGCTTGATCTGGATATACCTTATAACTAATATGTTTTTAGTGGTACTGATGCTTATGCATATGATAATATGTACAAAAATAAATCTTTTTAGACAGCTAGTATTTATTTTTTTAATATTCATCTTGAAGGAGGAAAAATTGATTTAAAAAAATATATTTATCGAATACGAATATATATAAAAAATTTAACCAGTAAATTCACTTCACGTTGTAACTACTATTTAAACAAAGAAAATAATGATTGTTACTAAGATAATACTCTAGTATTGAAATTCTGCAATTGCTAGAGGAATCGGGATTATGTTTAAGCTTAAATCTCAAAGGATATGCCAAATGAATTAGTAGCCGGCAGATTGAAAATCAACCATGCAAACTTATGTTTAATAGCGAGCTCATGCCTTTGTAAATATTTATTTATTGATTATCATTCATCTATATTAATGCAGACAAGTTTGTCTATTGGTCTGAGGATGACTTTTGAGTGGTTGCTTGGAATTAACTTCGTAATTCCAAGCAATGTTGATTGCTCCCACTTCTCTGAAAAAATCAAACAAAGATTACTTTACAAACAAACTGGAATTAAGAGTACCCATTGCACAAAAGTCAACAAGTTTCTACATGGTGGTGCCTGTGGGGAAACATGACCTCTAAATGTTACAGAGAAATGAAGTCAGTCTTGGAAGATTTACATGTTATAATCGGGTTGAAAAAGAAAAACAGAGAATCCCAAATAATACATAAGAATCAGAATTGGAAATTAAACATTATTTTTGCGATGTGGATTCCAGAAAAAAACACCCGATTCCGATTAATCGTCCCATTACTAATAATTAATATCTTTAAAAAATATACATTTTGGCAATTTAAATTTTATAGGCAAGATCTTGTAAATTTTCATTTAATACTATCAAAACTTTGGCCAAATCACCACTCAATCTATTTCTAGATTGAATTATGATTACCCCTGCGGAAGAAAATAATCTTTCAGAAGGAACAGATGATCCAAGATTGGAAGAGTACTTTTTAAAAACTTCTTTGAGTTTAGCGGAAGAGTGCCGGCCTTTAGTCATCCACCAAAACTCCGGATTAAAACTTGGACACAGGACAAATAATATATATATTTTTTTATCTGCTTTCTTGCTTTGTTGGAGATTGCTCTCGAGATATACGAATCCTTTTCGCCCTCGTCCTGTTTTGTGTTACCTGTTTCGACAATTTTCCCTTCCTCTTCAACTTTTGAGATCGTATCAGAAATTAATTTTGAAGAATTAAAGCCATGTTTCTTGAATCTTGGATCTAATAATGTTCATATATGCAAAAAGAAATATTTCCTCCACCCCCTCAAATATGGAGAATCGTCCTTAAATTCAAATAGGAAAAATTAACCTATTTATAACTATGTTATTACTCACTTCAATTTGTCATATTATCCTGGATTTTTCTTCACTAAAAGAAGGAAGCTTTTTTACTATTTTGTTCAAAGAGGCAGTTATCATTTTGTAGAGTTGCATATTCAAGCTAGAAGTAGAATATTTTCATCCACTAATTGTTTTTGTTACCTCATAAAATGGCCTTAATAATTATTTTGATTCCTCTACCATTTGCCATTCCCTTGACGTCATTAACTCTATCCTTTAGTCTAAACAAATCATATAAATAGTACTTTTCAATTTTAATGCACGTTGTGCCATAAGAGGACACCCCAAGTGCTCCTTCATATCCCTCCTGATTGTCCCCTCGTCCATGTCAAACTCGTTAGAGAGGCAATTCGTAGATTTTGTGGGGTCCTCCTTGATCTTCTTCTTCAGGTCCCCGAGAAACTCAGAATCCCTTTTCAAGTTGTGTCCCCCACTCCCTTCTTTCTTTGAGAGGTATTTTCCTTCCTTTTTCATATTAGGCACCTTGAAAATGAGGCTCCTAGAGCATTTCAAAATGTTCATAATCTCTGCCACATCAATTTTGGCATGCAGAAGGTCTGAGATCCTCTGCTTTTTTGCTTCTTACTCACTCATGATGAAAAATTTGAGAAATTGTTTACTTATATAGAAAGCACAAGAGATTCGGAATATGTAGGAAAAAATAATAAGACTTCTCTATTTCAATTACATAATTAGCATTTATTAACAGTCTAAGTTTTGCTTCCGAACCCTTTACATATTTTTCTACTGCCTATATATTTTAAAATACCACAAACATACGATTTTTTTAAGTCTTGAATCTTCTCCCTAAATTAATATGTTATTCTTTGTAGGATTAGAACATGATGGTAATAAAGTATTGTCAACCTATTAAGTGAATTATTATAATATACATTATCCTTTCAAAATAAATAATTAATAATACAAATTTGTAGACCATTAACGATTATTTTTTTCAAATCATGGTGAAGAAAAAGATTCTTAAATTAAATTATAGACATCTTAAAATTTATCTTATGACCACGGTAGTGGCTTTTTTTGGTTCAATGAACAATATATAGGTGACCACAGAGAGTGACACTTCCTGGTCTCGTATCTATGAGGCTTTTTCATCCCTTCTGAGAAAATTGTTTGTCTCCTAATAAAATGAACTATTACAGCTTATAAAACTATAATACTTATTAGTTGTATGATTGGAAGTGTGATGCTATGTCCTTCTTCGAAGAAATGCCAGATGTCGGATCATAGAAATCAGTCAAACATAATTGATTCGAGATCTTCTTAGATCCTCCAGAGTTATTTTATCTTCAAAAACTTCTCAACAGATTCAATCAAACATTTTAAAAATTAATAATGAAAAAAAGTTATAGGTATAATATAATACTTGATAGTAGTGTATTTTAGGATTGGATTGGATTAATAGAAATAGAAAAACTGTATTATCATCCTTTAAAATTTTCCTGATTAATCCCATACCGAGTTGTTTCTAAATTTTTATTGAGTAATAATTATGAATTCCTTCTACTTTAAGTTTTCATATTATGGACAGGAGATTAATAAAAATGTATAGCTTCAAAGTACTTACAATCACCAATGACTCCCCTACATTCCTCGGATCAACTTTGTTATATTCCATTAAAGGGCATTCTACAACCATTTAATTTTCCAAATTTATTCTTCTTTTTTTTGCCATCCTTAAGGAAATATTAACCCATTATTGCCCAACTCCCCTTATCTTATTTTTTTGGGTTTTTTCCCGAATTTTTTAATATGATATTTTTATAAGCTTGAAGAAGGTCAATTTCGTCTTAAATTGTATCTCACCTCCACACGATGGGCTATAAAATCCACGTTCATTGAGGAACGTATGGGCACAACCTGTATACAATGTTTATTTTTTAAAAACACCAAGCAAAACCATCTTATATAATATTAATAAAGGGAAATACATATTCAATATTTTAAATATACTCTAATTAGCAAATTAAAATATAACTTATCGTCTTTCTTGCCGAGTATGATAAGATTCGAAGCATTGTGGATAAATACCCACATTGCATCTTCTGCTTCGGTAATAAGTACGCCTTTATCCGAATTGGGTCTCCTTGCACATTTGGCTAACACTTTTTGTGTCACCTTTGAAGTACATCAAGTGATTGTCCTGATCATACCTTTTTATGGTGCATGCCTGCATTTGTATTCAGGGTTGTCCTGTTTTTGGATCTTACAACATGGCAAGCATCGCAGACACACACTTCCTCATAAAGTCGATTTGGCTCATCTGTTCCTTTCTTTTGCTCTTATTGAACTTGCCAGCAGTTCGAAAAAGTCTTCTGGCCTGAAACATCATATTATGTATGGACCAATACTATCTTTTTGTTCATAATTATATCTTATAGTTAGTGATCTTATTGTCCAATAAGTTTACTCTTCCCATATATGAGGTCTATTTGATAATCGAATCAGGCCAGGAATGCATTTCTTCTTTTTTCATCTTAACAATACCGACTAACAGTTCCAATAGGTTAAGTTCCGACAAAATTTGACCCCTTATAGACTCCCGCTAAATCCTTCAAGTTAGTCATGTTTATATCTTTTTCGATGAAACCCGTTTCCATATCACTTCTTTTTTTACCGAAGAAGATTTGCTTGGCAAATCGAGTCCTTGAAGTCTGGTCCATCTTAAATTGACAAGAAACCCAATGCCTTTGTTCGCAAGAATGTACCTGAGATCAAGAAACAGCTTGGATGAATCAAAAGGTTGAACAATGTGATTCACAGTTTTGGAACACTTTTTATTCTTGATTCTGGTAAATAGAAGACTCTCATATTTGTTATCACTGGAAGGGTGATCCCGTTTACATCGTTTATCGCCTTTTCTATTCCAGAATTTATTTCCTCAATTTCGTAGTAGTTGCCGTTATCATCTTCATCATTGGCCCATTTCCGAGTATGAGATACGACCTCACATTGCTGATTGAGAATCTTTCTCCTTACAGCAATGATATCCATGGGACCACCTCTCTCCTCATCCTCATCATCAATATCAGTTGCCTCATCGTCCTCATATGGACCAAATGTCCCTTAGTCTAAAGGTTCATCGACGTCTTCTTCTTCAAGTAAATCTAATACCTCTTTCAGAGTCAATTTTTTCCTAAATTTAATTGATAAAAGTTTATTTATGGTAAAAATATTCCTTTTGGAGCAAAGAAAGACACTCGGTTCAATTTGTTTGTATGATAATAGTTATTTGCTCTCCATTTATGCAAATATTTGATGTTTTTGTGTTTTACTATGAGACATGCACGACGTACTCTGAAGGACGTGAATAAATGTTAGAGCCTTTTTATGTTAAATAATTCATTCTTTGGAAAAGTTTATGAAAAATAAATTGTAGCCTTAAGTCAATAGATAAAGTTCGAAGCAATAATGAAATAGTAAATAATAATTAACATACTCAAATTTACGAACAGATGTTGCACGTTTTATGATATTTGAAATTTGAAAACTTTTTTGACTTTGTTCACGTGCTGTGAAGCAACTACTTAATAGTTTAATCTAAATGCGATCTCAAATCAAAGGACTAGCATTTACTAACTGGATAAGACAATTCAGAACATTCTAGATGCAAATGATCCACCATGATAGCCATATGAACTTAAGTCTATGGACGCTGGGATGTAATGGGTTAAGATACGTCTAACGCCTCATAGAAATATCCAGAACTGATTTAAAAAAAGAAAGAAAAAGAAACATTGTTGAGTGACATCATCGAGGACTGAGTTTTATAAGTTTTTAGGATTGATATGCAGGACTGGACTGGACTAGACCGAGACTGAATTGAACGGGAATGCAGTCTTCAGTCCTACATAATGACCTACACAATACCAGTGTAGACTCTTTAAAATTTAAAAAAAAAACTAAAGATTCTTTTTTTGAGGTTCCCCCTGCAGTAAAACGAACAAACGTGGAATACTAGTCGAATTAATTACTATATGCAGGGTAAACAAATGATAAAATATTTCGGGACTAAATTTAAATGTCCAATCACATGCCCAGTTTTTTTATTCTTGCAAGGTCTTATAGGGCACTTTGTGTGCCAAATACAAGAATTTTATTGCCATCTTCTACTCCACTGTCGAATAAAAGAAAATTTTCTCCATTTTCTATGTGAGAACATTTTTCTGTATTTACGTAACCAGTTCTTCCAGATTGAATTGGAGGTGCCTGATTATTCGTTTGCCTCCATCTTCTAATGTTGCGAGACAAATTCGTTAAAGCAAAGGCTGTGCATACTCGTTCAGATTTGAGGGCACTTCAGCTATTAATAACCTCTAATAAGTCAAAAAATTCTCAGTGAGGGACCTCAGCTGAGTGTTACTTTCTAATACTGCTGGAAATGAGGGATTTAAAGGAGGTATATGTTCAACAATTGTCCTACAAATGGCAATATCTTAATTTCCTTATTCCTCAACCGTGATATTGCCTTATAATGTGAATTTTCACATTTCAATAAACCTTTTGGGATAATCTTTTGTCAATTCTGTAGCTGTAGTTATTATCATTAATAAATTTGAATCCACCTTTACTAGTCCTCATTTGAGAAACCATTTTGGCCAGCTTCTGAAAATGTACTAAAAGCTACGGGGAAAATGCACTTTTTCTTGAATTATTTATTAAAGTACACTTCTAGTATATACATATTAGATGTACATACATAAGTCATATTTACTTGCAAATGTAATTTTGGATTACTCAACTATTGGATTTTCAAACTCAATTAATAACCTATTAATCTTTTTTTCAAACCAATTGATTTTTCTCATTTCATATTCTCTTATGACGTCTTTTTTTCCTTAAAAATCTCATTTTGAAGCTTTAAGCTACTTAAGCAAACTAGATGCACCAAATCAGAGGGGTATCTGAGTCCTCTTCTTGTGTTTTGAAAATAATGATTTTTTCCCTATTAACAGAAAACTTTGGACATTGTCTCCGTGTACACTTTTTATACTCTCTCTACAAATATTGCAATTATGTATATTTAGATTATTGTATATTCATTTTATTTACACACATTCTCTCTTTACATAATATCTTGAGATAATATCTTAAGATAAGGTTTTGGAAGATGTGTCTTTAGATTTGATGCTCCACTTGGATCTTTTTTTTTGTTGTTCCTGAAAACGCAAAAAAATTTACGTCCCAAATACATTTCTTTTGAGAGTGAAAAAAAAAGCTAGTCGGGTCAGGCTTCTGTGTTAAAGGGATTTCATTTTTTATCAAATCATTCCTTGGATTACAAACTGTACTTAAAATGGTATATATGTACATGTACAATTTATCTATGACTAGGACATTATCGCAGATTTCACTCTCCTGCGTATAGGAGCATTAACCCATTAAATGTGATAGGCCAATTCGCATTGAACATATTCGCGTTATGACGCTTTCGCCTTGAGGTGGTTTCGCCTTGCCACGGGTTTGTCTTGGTTACTAATAGAGGAAATACTACTTCCTCTTACTTATAAATCTGTTTTGAATTTTTACCGTTGTATTCCAGCTTTGAGAAATTAGAAACCTAAATGTAAGCAAACTAGACAATAACAATGTTCAAGGCGAATCCTCCTAGAACCCCACTACATATTAGTAGGAATTTTTCAATCAACATGCAACATTTAATAATTAATTGCTGTTTATCTGTCGTCCGAAGTACTTTACTTAATCTTTATTAATAAGGTAAAGTTTATCTGTATGAATGCATGAAAAACAGTTACAGGGTGCACTGTGTATATTGCTCCCTGATTTATACTATATACAAATATAGAATGAAGAAATCAAAATGAGTATAGCTAGTGATGTAAATAATGTGTAATTTTTAGCCGCCCCGCTTTTTTGGAGTTGCTAATTTAACGAATGAATTTTCTTTTCCTTAGCTGTTCTCATTATTATTTAACATTTTCTCCTACATATAATATTCAAAATCTGATTAACCATTCGTTTGTTCTTAGAAACAACGTAGAGTAACCTTGAACCTATCAGAGTTATAATTACAAGTACTTGTTGGACTCCGAATAGAATTTAGGATTAACATTGAAGTAATTATTGCCAATGTTCTTGCTTCTTTTCTTCCTCGTCACAACTGATTACAGCTGATTTAATGAATTGTTAGGGCTATCATGTTGATATTAAGCTTCTTTTTTTTTTATCATTCTAATATACACTTGATTTTCCTCACTAAGTAATATATACAGGGATCACTGTATAAAATGAATTAATCTCTTAGGCCTTTCATTCAAATCAATTAAATAAGAAAAACACCTAATATAAAAAGTGATTGTGACGTTGGATGAGGTTTAATTACGAGTTATTAACTCCTTGGCTCATCAAATCATTGAAGAAAAAAAAAATATTTATCAGTCATTATTTTTCTTTATTATTGAGGAGAAAGGGTCTTTGTGTGTTGAGTGAGTAGCTACGTGTGATTGTGCTCATCAAAAACAGAGAATAACTCAAGGGATTAGTTGGGGTGTTATTTTAAAAATTTGTATTTGTCGACCCCTAATAACTCAGGTCAATGCGGCGAAATACTGCCAGTATTATATAGAATATTAAAGTATAAATTATATACTGGGTCACTGCATTCTCGAATCGAGAGTGTTATTCAATTCAAAATTTTAAAAACACATCTTTATATAAAAAGTTCATCATAGTTAGCCTTGTTATTGTCTCTTGCAAGCTTACTTTTGCTAGTTGAAAGATTAGATTGAATAATAAAGTTTCACTCCTTGGTCTTGGTACGGACTGTGCGGGTCTTCCACTTCTCCTGCATGTATTAAAAGTTCAAGTAACATTAAGAAATTTATCGCGAAAACTGGTTGAAAATTTAACAACATTGGAATTGTGACGTAGTTATGAGGATTTTGAATTCCTTCACAACCCTTTATGTCGTCTACGATATATAACAACCTTTAGTCCAAAAAGTAACAAAAACAGTATCTAAATCAGTGGATAGATAGTACGCCAATTCTTACAAACTTTGGAATTCTCACTCAATAAATGTTGGAAATTGTTTAAAGCTTAACAAGAGCTAATTTGGAATTCGACCAATAGAAGTTCAGAACACTGATAAGGGTATAAGAAGCAGAAAAATTGATAATAAAATACATAATTTTTTAATTTTTTTCACCACATGGCGTAGTTTTATTCAGAACCAAAATAAACTAAAGGATTAGCACACCGAATAAAATATAAAATTTTAATCGAAACTAAAAATAAAGATAAAAAAACAAACAGAAGAAAAATTAAAAGTTAAACAACGTTATTGGCACAGTCTTCATTTTTCTAAAGAACTAGGTCATATTTTTAATTACTTTTGTATGTAAATTAATAATTGGGATGACCTCTGTAAGGTTTAAGTCCTTCTTAATCCATTTTGCATATATTAATTTTTGTGTTTTTTTAATAATGTATACAACAAAATAAATAATAATTTTTTAAGCTACTGAGGTAATGCTTGAGGTATAGGATATATGGAAAATTATCCATCCCTCAATAAATAAGTATTCAAATCATTTTTGAGGGTTTTGGATAAGTTAGTAAATATTTTTTGGTCGCGGTGAAGAAAATATAAGATGGTGCAGTTGATTTGCATGTTATGTAGTGAAATAAAACAAATCTGATGATTTTTTAAGAGTTGCTCAGTCCTTAATTAATTTGATTAGATTCTAACAACAGGTACAATTGCAACGTCATGTTGTTATATGAATTTTTATTCTCAGGGGCGTCGGCATGGGGTGGGTTGGAGGGACTGTAGCCTTCCTTTCCCAAAATAAGGAATTTTCGGGTTTTACAAGAAAATTTAATATTTGAAATTATTTTCCAAAAAAAATTAACTTTTTGTGAATCAGCGAAATACTTTGGATACTCTAACGATCAAAACCACTGTACTCGCCCCCAAATCGAATCAAAGAAGTATCAGCGCTCTCTCCTTAATTTTATTGCAAGTTGCTAAAGTAATTTAATTTAGTGTTACGTTGAGTGCCAAAAACAAATTTACACATAGTTGCACAATGGATAATAAGGGAAACTATTTATGAAGTAAGAAAATAAATAAACAAATAATGTCATAGAAAAATAATTAAATATTGCTAAAGGCTATCAAACTATCATGCTAATACCATACCGAGTATTTTTAATATTCGTAATGTCTTTTTTGGTTTGAACTTTTTTTTAACCTTTTAATATGTGACTTTTTACGGTTCTCCAAGATCTTTACAAATTAAATTTACCAGTCATTTGGGTAGTGGACTGCGGCCTTCTGCATGGGTCTTGAAAATGTATTGTTGGTGGCTCTAGAAAAAGGCAAAGAACGTGATTGTTTGTATTCTTTTGCCTGTAGCTTTGCAATGTCTTATCGTATAGCATGGATATAGGTATCAAATCAAAGCCAATAAGCTGTACTTCAATTTGTACAAAGAGATTTATTATCTCTATTTTAATAATGGTGTCCTTTTCATATTTTAGTCCATTTGAAAACATTGAGATTTTCATAGGGTATATGTTCTTTTCCATCCATGGGGCTTGATGAATTCCACCGGGCTGGTTCTAATGAATACCTCGACTAGTTTTTTTTTCCTAGAATAATCAAGCACAACTCTGCTACCTCTCTGAAGTCTGCCCTTGGAGACGTCTTCTCTAGAAAATGGTATTTGACTTTAATTGATTTTTTGTTCATGCGGTGCAAATCTTTTCCAACTAGGGTATAATTCTTGGATTGTCCTTATCTGACATGGACCATACTTTTTTTACTGTTTTAATTTTTCCATGTTTCCTATAATAGTATAAATTAAATTAAAGCCATTATGAATCAATGTATTTATAGTTTGTTATAATAATAGATTTATTAGCTTTTGTTTAAGGAAAAATGTATTTTTTGTATTTATTCTATTTTTGTATACATATACGTCACGGTAATAACTTAGGATAATACCTTAAAAGAAGGGGAAAAAGTATAAAAAACGATCATTTTTTAATATCTGGGGTAAAATTTACCCATGAGCAGAAATAAAGGCTTACTAACATTTTTATAAAAATTGAAGCACAGTTTATTGGTTTTGATATGATACCCATATCAATCCTATAAGATAGGCCATTGCGAAGCTAAAGTCAAAGGAATACAAACAATCACGGTTTTTTTTGCCTATTTTTAGAGCCAGCAACAATAAATTACTTAAGAAATAATAGTCAAAATCACAAGACTTACTTAAGACATCATCATATTCAGTTATGTTAGTAGGATCATTATATTGAGCTCTATATTGATTATATTCAGAATAAATAAAAAATTAAGATATTATCTTTAGTTTATGTTTCAAATTATCATTTCAAGTTTACTACATAATATCCGATTACTCTTAATATATTACTTATTTCTCCACAATTTTGATGACTTTTTTATGACAAAAATATACATAGTATTTAAAAAATAATGTTTATTCCTAACTAAGGAAATATACTGAATATATTCATAAATGACTTGGATGCGGTTGATCAAAGTTATATTGTAACTAAGAGTAGACTACCATATTAATAAGCGTTTTTGAAGAATAATCACTTTATACACAATTTGGTACGTCCAAGGTATTTACCTAGGCGAAATGAGGTGTTATCCCTGCTGAATGAAGATAATGAATAAAAATACTATCACATCCCCAAGAATCATCTTACCAAAATAATGCATCATAGGTGCAAAAGAGAATATCTGATACTTTTCAGACTTTCTCTTAGTCTATAGATTTAAAGAGTGTTGTTCCATCAATTAAATTTTTTAGTCAAGCTCAAAATAGATAATCTTAACTTTCCATTATCTCACCTCTCACTCCACTTCTCCTCTTAAGCCGTTAGGGGAGAGTAAACTTCAGTCTCAGCACATCAGAAGAGCAAGAACTTCTTCCCCCTTTCCAACACGTCGGTTAGGACTAGTGATAAGTAGTTCTTCAAATCTTACTTCGAACCACTAAAAGATAATTCCCATTAGCCATTGCGTTGTTTGAGGAGTCAGACTCCTCCGGCATAATATGAGAGTTTATTTCAGGTCTCAAGGCAGACATACTGGGTACACGAAGTAAACAGAACGAATCCCATGTCCCATCAAGAATAGAAATTAAGAAGTGCTTACTACTTAGGATCAACATGTTCATATTTATTGTTGTTATTGGACTATTTAGTGATGATGCGATCCTTACTTTTGATTGATGGTAATTCTAATATAATATATATATGATACGACAAAATGATACCGTGCCAAATAAAAGCAAGTTGAAATGATCTGCGCTGAAAAGAGGCTAGCTCAAAAGATATACGCCAAAAAAGCGCGCCCAAATAAGTGGACATGAAAGTTGCCATTTCATTTCAGTTTCAACTTTGGAACTTTGAAATTGTATTTATTTTGATGCTCTCATTACTTTTTCTAAGAAATCATTTAATACCTTTTTGAACTTTTTTTGGTTCGATATGATCAATTTTATGATCATATCAAAATTTTCAAAGACATGCCCTCTGTCGATGGAATCATTTGCTTGGCTGGAAAAGAGCAATTACTTAAACAATTATATTTGAATTAATTGAAAGAAAATGATTTTTTTAGTTGAACATACTTAAGTGCTTACTATGAGTAAAAGCAAGGAAAATATTTAATGCTGAAAATTACTTGACTTTCAATTATGGAACATATAGTTATTTATAAATTCACCACTCAAAATCTCGATATACTTTTCGATTTCTGAGTACGTTCTCTTGCAATATGTCCGATCTTGAATCATCTGCCAAATTGCTTTGTTCTTCCATTAAAATATAAAGGCCTAATTTGCTAACCAATTGGGAGGAACCAGGGTACATTTTTAGGGTTACCCAAAACCCTCACGGATGTATGAGGTGTAGAGGTTGTATCTTTCACCAATCCTCGACCATGTCAGCTCTTGAAAATTCAAATGTGTCCTCCAATCTTGAGTTGCTTTTGATTAGGACTCAATTTTTGCAAAACGATCGACACAATGATCGACTAAATCAGGCGCTATTATCCCTGTTATTTCTGGGACTCATTTCGAATGGAATTGGCTCATTTTTTGCCTTCATGAGCTGTCTTGATTCCACTTTGCGACTGAGTTTATTATCTTTTCGATGCTTTCATTCTATTTGACATGGGAGATCGACTTTAGGAAGGATTTCATCTTTTAGTATTCTTCTAACTTCGCTCACCGGTCATTCCTAGATAAATAAATTTACTTTATGTAAAATTGAATTCAGACAAGATTCCTAGATTAGACAGAGTAAATGTAGTACTATCATGCTTACTTATTCTTAATCAGTGCAACTCCATCAAACCAATTAACAAAACATTAAAAAAACCCAAAAATATTCAGTGGTAATTTACTTGATGTAAGGTTTTGTGAATAATTAGTACCCCAAAGTTCCGTCGTTGTAACTTTTTTAAAGTAAACGTGTAACAAGTTAACTTAATATTATTTGAAATGTCATTAAAATAATGGAACATGCCTGATTTAAATGATTAATTAGGTATATTTACAAATGTGTAATTTAGCTGTAAGCGTTACAATAGTTGTTGTCTGGATAAGCCTTGGACTATACATGCAACTCTATAGTAATACAAGAAACGTTGTTTTAAATTCTTACAAATCAATCCATTATATCTTGAATATAACGCATTCGTTTTCACTTATAGTAGAGGTTAATTAAATTCCTTGTTAGATTTGTGTAATTATATTTAGCATAAAAATACAAAACAGGTTTCAAGCAATTCCACATCATTTTATAAATACAAGCTTTAATATTTTGTATGTCTAATTTGTTTGTACGTGAGTTAATACTTATGGAATATTTATATCGATAGTAATTGCTAAGGAAATTCGCAAATTGTAATTGGATTTAATTTTCAAACAGTGGGTTTCTCGACTATATTTTGATGTCATTGGTTAATTCCCACTCGGTAATATCAGTGAAAGAAACTTAAAAACAATTATCAAATAAAATGTTCGATCTAAACTCATTTTTTATAATTGACTTGTACAAAAAGTTTATAGATATATTATTTGTAACACTTCCAGATTGAAACGCTTATTTAACACAATTTTTTTTAATCAAAAACTTTTTTATTTCAGTTCAAAAATGTGGTATTCGTGGAAGAAATATTGATTTTAGCACGTGAATTCTCATAGATTATCTTATTCTGATGAATTAACTGGGGAATGCTTCGTACAAACTCAATTAAATTTTGTCATTTGATCTTTAAATCTTGAGAGTTAAAAAAAATATAGTTAAATCTATAACAGTGGTTCTTAAACAAGAGGGGGGGGGGGCGTGTATAAAAATAGTAATCATCAATGGACTCAGATTTTTGTACTTGCTACCGGAATGTATTTTTCCCCCCCTAAAACGGTTCTCATTATCATTTTACTCTTGAGGAGAAAACATATACGTATAAACTATAAAGTGTAACCTCAAATGAGTTTGCTCATGAATGAATGAAGAGTTATAAGCAGTGCTATAAATCCTGTGAATTATTTAGTTCCCTCGTTTTTTGTGAATTGGGGAACTGAAGAAGAAATTTTATTTTTGGTAGCTTCTTTTACTATTTTTAAATTGCTGAGTAGTGAACATCCTTTCCTAAATATATTTAGTTATATTCAAATCCTAATTAAACATTCGTTTGTGCTCATATAAAGACGGAGCGTAATTGAAGTTACAAGAGAAATTAAAATAATTTCTCTTGTAACTTCAATTAATGGGGATTGTGTAATTACAAACATTCAACCATGTCTAAAATACTTCGAAGAAGTCCTCTGTGACAAGCGAATCTTTTTTATTATTTCTTTCTCCATAATGTTTAAGTGCAGTGATTGTTGATTCATGAAACAAACTATCTGTCACCTTCACAATCATTTTTTCTATTGACCGTAGTTTCAATAGGCCCTCAGTTAGTTTGTGGTCAATTTTAAGGGGTTTCCTAGTTCCAAATTGTAAAGATCTACAATATGTAAAACTTTTCCTTCCATTAATTTTCCTCTGAAGTTGTATAATACGAAATGAGTTTGGGACAACAAGTTGTTATAAAAGTTCTTCATGGCATGATCTGAACCTAAAAGTATATATATTTTAGATTTTGAAATGTAAGGATTGGCAATATAGGGTCCAAGATTTCCATGACAAGGCTCAGAGGAATAAGTTTTTGACTTATTTAGTGGCATCACAAATTGTTGCACGAAATTAGAATCCATTTTGAGAAACAACTTGGTTGAAAACAATTTTTTTTATTGTTTAAGTATTTAATTTGGATATGGGCTGCATTGTTATCATGTCGTTATAAGTAAAAGGAAGGCTCATATTCAGAACGAAAAATATTGTCTTGGATACCTCTTCACAATCTCGTAGTCCAAACACAATCCAGAGAAGTTCTCGACTCATCTTGTGCAGTACGTTTTGTCGAATACAATACTAATGTTTTTGTCTAGATGACTTTGAAAAGAGTTTAAACGAGCCTTCAGATATTTTACGATTGTGTCTGAAAGCCTATTTCTAAATTAAGTGATGTTGACAGTTCCTAAAGTCGACTTATAGTTGGAAAACCTTTCTTTGCGGAGTTCTCTGTGTAAAGCAGCTGAAAATCTTTTCCTTGACATACACAAAGTATAAATCTATGTGGTGTACCTCCTCTATGAAGGATTTTAAGAAGCAGGGATAATTTTTCTGTCCGGAATCGCAGTTTTTTTTCTTTATATTCATTCTATTGAAGATTAAGGCTTTGGAGATGCTTAATAACTGATTCTATTTCATCTTCAACATTGGTTTCAGTTGAATTTTCAGAAAGAAAATCGGATGTCGACAATGAATATAAATAGGCCAGTAAGTTCAATAAAATATCACACTTATTAATATGATTATTGTCAATGATGTGTTCCAGTAGTTGAAATGGGAGTTCCTTGTTCCTGTATC
Organism: Lepeophtheirus salmonis; assembly: GCF_016086655.4. Lineage (NCBI taxonomy): Eukaryota > Metazoa > Arthropoda > Copepoda > Siphonostomatoida > Caligidae > Lepeophtheirus > Lepeophtheirus salmonis. Next base: position 31,061,991 of record NC_052132.2, read on the forward strand.
TGAAAAATTGAAATATACATGATAATTTTGCTTTTACATTTTAACAGACTAAAATACTTACCAAATTCTAATTGATAAGTCTAAATTAACTTTGGTACAAAATCCGATAAAAAATCCATGGGAATCGGAAAATTTAAGATTATGAAATATCAATGCCTGATCAATGGAGTAAAAGCGCCCATACACCTCATTAGCTCAGCGAGCCCTTCCCAGTTTTAAATCCAATTCTTTAATTCAAAGAAATAGTATCGGCCATTTTAAATGTATAAATTTTATTCATAATATTTTCATTTTCTTTTAACATCAGAGTCGAGGAGAGAGATGCTTTGCTCTTCGCTATTTTGGCTGGGTTGGAAAATAGGGGGGGAGCATGATGGAAACTGGGTTGGTATAGCATCTTTGTTTAATATTTTGTATAGATATCCTTACGCCGATATAGTCGGATATTGTGAAGGCTCCTTATTGTTATAAGAGGGAGCTTTGATCCATACATACTGTCATTTCTTGATCCTTATAAAAATATGGAAATGTCTTTTGGCGGAAGGCTGATCCTTCTTTTCATACTTAGTTAGCCTGAAACCACTACGGCATCCTGGCTCGACCCAAAGTTTTCCCATTACTCAGATTAACTTTTACTTAAACAGTGTACTCAAATTTCCTCCTTGAAGTTAATACGAAATCCAGAAAATCGGATTATCGGAAAAAAATTGGATTTCTTTTTACTAGACCTATTATTTGTTATTGGATTCACACTTGAAAAATTATATAAACATATTCAGATAGGTTCATTTAGTGACTAATTGAACCAAATTTCAAGAAAAAATATATTTATAATAACAAATAAATAAAATACATTATTGTGTACATTGATTATTTTCTATGAATCGTCTTACTAAACAATATTTGTAAGTCACTGGAATATGAAATGGTAGTGTATCCAATAGGTATTCTAGGTAGATTAGATTAACTACAATTTTCAAATTCATTTAATTAATTTTTTAACTAAATATTTCATTTAAATTTGGATTTTATTTATCAACACTCAAACACATATTAAAATATACTCTATGCAAATTATTCCTTTCTTAGGCAGTCAAGTACATTTTTGAACATGAGTCTTGATAAATTATAAATTTTCTATTATAATTGAAAAGTTCAAATACGGAAGTAAGGAGAGAACTTCTTGAGCCGAGTCACATTCATGAGAATTTTATCCTTCGAATCAGATAACACTAAATAATAGTTTTTTCGAATAAAAAGTGGGATGTTGTAAAATAGTGATCCCCAAACACAAAGGAAAAATATTTATTACATTCTTTTGTGGCTATTAAAAAGTTGTCCCACTCTTCAGATCCAAATTCCCGAATTGAAGAGCCCAAGGAAAAAATATATCTTTTTGATCTTCATTTTCGGTTTCAAGTTTTCCGTTGGAGTTTGATTAAAGCTCTACACGAAGTTTCCCTTACAGACAAAATATAAATAATCTTCCCAGGAAAAATTGACCTCAAATGCACTCCTACACTAGGACCTTGCGATACATGATGTGACTGTATAATGTCTTAATTTAGGGGGATTCTTCATGAGACAATTTTCTCCGATGACAATTCATGTGTGAAGTAACTATCTTCGCATAAATGAGTTTAAAGTTAGAAAAAAATAACAGCTTAACTCAAAAATCTTATTTAAGAATTGATTGGTTAGCTTAATGTTTAAGTCTTCAAAAAAATCAAGCCTATTTTTTGATATATTTTTCAATAATTTTATTCTTGAGAAGGATCTCAATAAGGGAAACACCTTGTACATATGTGGATTCTTCGAGCCACATACTTAGTTTTGTGGCAGTTCTTCTTTATTCAGTACAGTCCAATATAAGGACCGGTCCTATCGATTCTTGGAAATATGAAATTTTGAACTTGTACGGACTCGTTCGGAAGGAAGGAAAAACAGTCCAAAATAGTTTATCTCATCAGATATTCCTTTTAATGATTAATTTTTAGCTGCTAAATTCGTATTTAATCTAAATGTTAAATTTCATTAGTCCCAATATTTTCCCACTAACAGGCGTAATTGAAAAAAGCAACTATTAATCTAATATACCAAAAAAAAAAAATTGTATAACTGCATAGAAAGTAACAGGAAAATGTTTTTAGAAAACTTTGACTATCTATAGAAAACCACTCTTTTGTTGAGACGAAATAGCTTTTTAATGATCAAAATGAGTTGTTTATTTAAGTCCCTGTGACAAGCCAATCTTTTTTATTATTTATTTCTCCATAATGTTTGTGCAGTGATCTGTTGATTCATGAAACAGTGCTTACGTGACAGATGGCTTCAATTATTTTTCTATTGAATTTTATCGATGTTCTCGAGTTGGTCTTCCAGATCATATTTTCAAAATTACCCTAGTCCCAGAATCAACTTAACCAAAATTGCACCATTTTGCTGTTACAGTATACGGACTAATAATATCATTTATATTTTTAGCTGCATGCCTTGTATTTTCGCCTTTATCTAAGAAAAACAATAAAAATATTGCGTATTTTTTCTTTGCTTGTGTCCATCTTTGATGCTCGATTAAACAATACTGAGTCAACTAATCATAAAATGATGAAAGAAGTACTTTTAATACGAAATCCAGATTGGTAAATCTATTTATTGGAAAAATAATGGATTTCTTTTTACTAGACCTATTATTTGTTATTGTATTCAAACTTGAAAAATTATAAAAACATATTCAGATAGGTTCATTTAGTGATTAATTGAACCAAATTTCAAGAAAAAATATATTTATAATAACAAATAAATAAAATACATTTCTGTGTACATTGATTATTTTCTATGAATTGTCTTACAAAACAATATTTGTAAATCACTGGAATATGAAATGGTAGTGTATCAAATAGGTATTCTAGGTAGATTAGATTTAACTACAATTTTCAAATTCATTTAATTAATTTTTTTTTTCTAAATATTTGATTTAAATTTTATTTATCAACACTCAACCCCATATTAAAATGTACTCTATGCAAATTATTCGTTTCTTAGGCAGTCAAGTACATTTTTGAACATGAGTCTTGTTAAATTATAAATTTGCTAGTATAATTGAAAGTTCAAATACGGAAGAAAAGAGAGAACTTCTTGAGCCGAGTCACATTCATGAGAATTTGATCCTTCGAATCAGATCACACAAAATATAGTTTTTTCAAATAAAAAGTGGGATGTTGTAAAATAGTGATCCCCAAACACAAAGGAAAAATATTTGTTGCATTCTTTTGTGGCTATTAAAAAGTTGTCCCACTCTCCAGATCCAAATTCCCGAATTGAAGAGCCCAAATTGTATAACTGCATAGAAAGTAAGAGGAAAATGTTTTTAGAAAACTCTTACTATCTATAAAAACCCACTCTTTTGTTGAGACGAAATAGCTTTTTAATGAACAAAATGAGTTTGTTATTTAACCTATTAAATGTGATAGTTATTTAGAACAGCTAGAAAAAAGTTATACATATAATTTATCTATTTATGACTTAAATAAGAGATTGGAATTTTAAAAAGTTCAAAAAAGAATTAATTAACCCTAATTTCAGTAGTATTTAGGTACATGTAGAAATAAATGATTTGGGAGACAGATAAAGTCTAGTAACAAGAAATCAATTATTTTTTCTTTAATTTCAATGTTTTATCAACCATAGTACGAATGCTCCGATGAAGGTAAAATATGCAACGGTTTTGTTCGACAACTTGTTGCCATTTTGAAGGTAATTTCATAATCCCATTTTCATAGAAACCCTTGTCCCTATTGGCGAAAAACTACACCTGGGAGAATCAATTTTCACCAGCTTCTTTTGAGACGAATTTTTCACGGACAAAACCCTTGGCCATAGAGTGGAACCGGTAATAATCATTTCATGCAAGGTCTGAACTATAAGGCAGATGCATAAGAATCTCCCAATTAAGCTTTCGGAACTTCTGGCGAGTTAATATCTATGTTTGTGTACTGGCATTGTCTTGATAGAACACAAATCTTCTCCTATTGTCCAAAGACGGCCGATTTTGGGTGACGGATTCCTTTAGGTGATCTAATTGTTGACAATCAACTCTGAATTAAGAGATTTCCATAAGGGAGCAGTTCATAGTAGACGATTACCTGTCAACCCCTCCAAACACACACCAAAATCTTCCTGGAGGTTAATCTTGCAGTGGCAACCATATGCACCGCCTCACTGACATTGGACCACGACCGTTTTCGATTTATGTTGTCGTAAGTATCCATCCGCTACTTAATTATTTAAGTTGTTCCAAACGGATGTTTGTGCATAGTTTAGCTGTTAGGCAATTGAAACAGTGCTTACATGACAGTCGGCTTCAATTATTTCCATAATTTTATGGATGTTTTCGATAGTTGGTCTTCCAGAGCATATTTGACATCAAAATTACCCGAACAGAATCAACTTAACCAAAATTGCACATGATTTTGCTGTTACAGTATACGGACTATGAATATCATTTATATTTTTAGCCTCATGTCTTGTATTTTCGCCTTTATCTAAGAAAAACAATAAAAATATTGCGTATTTTTTCTTTGCTTGTGTCCATCTTTGATGCTCGATTAAACAATACTGAGTCAACTAATCATAAAATGATGAAAGAAGTACTTTTAATACGAAATCCAGATTGGTAAATCTATTTATTGGAAAAATAATGGATTTCTTCTTACTAGACCTATTATTTGTTATTGTATTCAAACTTGAAAAATTATAAAAACATATTCAGATAGGTTCATTTAGTGATTAATTGAACCAAATTTCAAGAAAAAATATATTTATAATAACAAATAAATAAAATACATTTCTGTGTACATTGAAACAGATATTAAAATATACTCTATGCAAATTATTCCTTTCTTAGGCAGTCAAGTACATTTTTGAACATGAGTCTTGTTAAATTATTAATTTTCTATTATAATTGAAAGTTCAAATATGGAAGAAAAGAGAGAACTTCTTGAGCCGAGTCACATTCATGAGAATTTGATCCTTCGAATCAGATCACACAAAATAATAGTTTTTTCGAATAAAAACACGCTAAATAGGTAATTATTAATTGGAAAAACAAAATTCTATATATCTTTTTTTTTATCGATATTTTACTACTATGAAACGGTGTTTTTTCCCTAACATTTACCCCATATTATCCCAACTAAGATTTTTGTGTCAAAATTTAAAGATTTGATAGATTTTGGCGTGTTACATGTAAAATTATGTTTTGTGTATAAATTTGGACATTTTTGGGTGCCTTAAGGGCCTGATTTCTTTGCGTCTGTTTAAACTGACACTGACCGGATAAGTACGCGTATCCTTCTCCCTTTTCATAAAATAATGAATAAAAATTAGTCCAAAAGTCCAAATTTTTTTGTCTATACTTTTTATGTGATGAAAAACAAGATTAGACATTCAATACAAATTTATTTCTATCTTGATATGGATATTTATATATTGATAACTAAATACATATGATACTTATTTGAATTATTTTATGTAAAATTCCTTGAAACAATCAGGATGGAGTCCAATGTTGCATTTTCGATAATAATATTTACTGGTTTTGAAACATTTTGCAGATCACCTCTGATTTACTTTGATAAACCAATGGTCAACTTTGTGATAGTGATTATGAAAATTTACTTTTTTGTTTTGTTTCGGGTGTTGAAGACATACTGATTCGAATCTTTTATGGTATACTTCCACTATTTATCTCTTAAATCCTAAAAGCTCAATTTTTTTTTTTTAGTCTTTTGGCTAGAGGCGGCAAACAGTATATTTGATAGACATTATTGACTGATGCATCTACACAAAATAGGAAAAGAGGCCACCAACACTTTTTACTTCGTAAATTAATCATATACTTGCTCAAATTTTGGCCTAATGCAGGGGTCAGCAACCTATGGCAAGTGGAGGAATATTTAGTGGCACGTGCAAATTAGAAGATATCCCCGTAGTTTGTGTGTGTTGTTTACCGTTATTGTTCATGGTGGCATACTCATTTATTAGAAATGATGAAGTTGGCACTCCATGTCTCAAAGGTTGCCTACACCTGGCCTAATCTGTCAATTCCACCCAAATATTTATTATAAACCGTAATTGCGTTTGGCTGTTCTATCTTGAATCAACCACCTTTTTCATTGATGTACTGACATGACATTTTTACTGGTTCCTTTCCATATAATGTTGAAGCAACAGTAAAAGACCATTTACTAGAAAAGAGCTTCCTCTAACTCTTTTTTTTTGTTTTCATATATCGACTGTGATCAAGGGTGTATTGCCAATTTTATTAGGTAGAGTTGTTCTCGTTGCAGCAATAACTTTCAATTTTTAACAATTTCAAAAGTTTAGGACTTGTAAAGAAGTTATTCATTACTACATCTTTGTTATAATAACAGTCTCTTCCTGCATACGGATAAAATTGTAGGGTGTAACAAAGTGGTGTTGCCCCAAACACTCATTTGGATGTACTGTGTATAGCTATGACGTAGATAATAAGGTACCATTGATTCATCGATACTTACATTCTTTTCTGAAATAAAATTCTTGATTGAGTTTTTCTTGACCATTTTTACCGCAAATTTATCGGAAGGTTCCAATTCATCATTGTTTGCTCAATACAAAACTTCATTATTTCATTGAAACGATTTTTCGTAAAAAGTACTTTCCCACGACTTTTGTCCTCCTCAAACTTCACCATGAACGAAGATATCAAAATTGAATTATGAATAAAACCCTGTAAAAAATCGATTTTCGTAGGATATACCGGGTGCGCAAAAAATCTTTACATTTCGTTTCTGCTACATAAATCAAGGTTTTTGTGGATGCAGTAAAATAGTTCCGGTCAGATGAAAAAGCTACTTCTTCCTAAGTGTCTTAGAAGACAAGAAAATGCTATCTGAACGTGACTAGTGAATTTCGGTCCGCACACTTTTGGACGCTGGCAACAGACTAATGGAGATTGCCATGGGTCCAGACTAACTATTAACAACCTCAAGGACTGTGTCAACCAGCACTGGGATGCCATGTCTGAGGACTACACCCACAATAGGTGCAAAGCTTTCCGTAGCCACCAGGAATCCATCATTGCTGCCAAAGGGGGCTACATCGATGATTAAGACAGCAAGACATCATATTAGTTATTTTGATGTTATTGACATACCCTATTACAACTGTTTGCTGAAATATATCTTGATAAAGTTTTAAATTGAAAGTGTAAAGAATTTTTGTCGCACCTGGTACTGTTTCTATTTAGAAAAATTCTTTTCTCCAGAGACAATATGGGTTAGTTAATCATTTATATGATAACATTTATCATCTTTTTAAAATCAATTGGAATTTGTATAAATAATTTTTCGTTTCCAATAAATATTTTTAAATATAATTACAGAATATTTAGATCAAAAAACACAATTATCGGCAATTGAATATCATATTATTACATATAATTCTGAAATGTAAAGTAATATGTATTAAAAAAATACGTATAAGCTAGATAAAAGGCTTTATCAGTTTAAACTGACTCTGGAAGACATGGGTTAAAGGTTAAGGTCATAATGAGATGCAACTCTTTACCAGATCCTTCATTATGTTCTCCATAAAATGTTTCAACACCATTTGTTCTTTCATTAAATTACCATTAAAACAAGGATTTTTTTTTCCCAAATGGATCCAATGGTCCTAGAGAACAGGAACGCCCATTTTTGAGATAACTTTCAATTCTACGTCCTTCCTATACATCCACATTACGAAATGTTACGTATCCATGTTTTGAAGTTCGGATATCAGAGATATCTTGATCAACTGGGTAAGAAGCTAATTCTACCGATATCAATTTTTACCCAACTTTTGGCGCACATGTTGAAATTTATGAGTAGATCAGGTGTCCCAAATTTCAAACATAATTCTTAGTCGTTGATGAGATAAACACTCGTTTTAGTCTCTTTTTAGACCAAACTTTTCAGTGTTACTTTAATGCTTTATTATCGGACGCCAATGTTTCTTGTATATTTTTTAATATCCAAATGAGCTTACTGTTTGAAATTTGGTACTTGACAATTTTGAACCGTGATAATTCTAAAAATGAAATCAAAAATAGAATATTGAAAATGTCTTTTAATCTCAATTTATATTTAAAAATATTTTAAAAAATCGGAAATATACTTGATCAAGAATTCTTATGATAATGAAACTTTGGAAAAATGTTCTACTAATCTAGGGGTATGACGGTGTTAAAAATACAGGTGTTTCTTGTTATCATATCTGTCAGGGTGGGATCTCAAAATTAGGTTACTCTTCTTGTGAAGTTTTTGTCTATTTTACGTACGTGTTTATGCTTAAACTTAAATTATGAGATTTAAATAGACATTTAACAGAAAACTAAAGTACAGTAATTCATAATATTGAGTAGAAGTGTCCAAATTTCAAAAAAATATGAATTGGTAATACATTGGTGTATCACTTGTTTATAAAGCTGGACATCATTTTATAACTGTTTGTTCACCATTTTTTGAGATTTGGAACTATTGCCCAATCGCTGCTGTTGGTGTTATTATCACCATGGTGTCATTAGCCTCCTTTTAGGGGATTAAAACACACAAATGTTTCTTTAACCCTCTCCTGCCCAAGATAAAAGACTATATATGTATTTAAAAAATAAAGTTATTTATATGTTAAGTAATTATATTACATAGGTATTGGAAATCCAACAAACATCTGTCTAGTGGACCAATGAATTGAATTTGCTTTCTACCAACGGTTCTTGGGTTTTTTTCTGTTGTTTTTTGTTGTTGTTGTTTTTTAAGATATATTCCTTTATAAAATATAATTAACGCCGTGCTATTATACATTTACTTTAAGAAAAACTAAGTAAATATTAATTTAGTTAATCTATATGAAATAATCCTTTTATTTATATTAATTGATAAAGATATTTTTCTCATTAGTCAATTTTGTATAAATATGCTTAGAAAATAGAAATCAAGTATTATATCGAAATAGTTTACGTAACCATGAGGACATTAGTATTCTTGGCTATCATTGCATCTGCTTTGGCTAATCCAAAATATCCAGATACTTGTGGTTTGGAAAACAAACCTTTAGCGGATTCAAAAATTGTTGGAGGACAGGAAGCAGCAAGGAATCAGTTTCCATGGCTAGCTTCTGTATATACCTTTGGTGCTTGCACTGGTTCTGTTTTGGATGAAAATTGGATTATAACTGCTAAGCATTGTATAATACCTCTTGAGGGTGCCAAAGTTCGTGTTGGCGTTCATAGTATTGCAGATGGTGCATATGAACCAAATATGCAAACCCGAAACAGTTCTGAAATTCACGTATCGTCGACTGGAGACTTTGCTTTAATCAAATTGGAGAGTCCTTTGGAATTAAATGAATATGTCCGACCCGTTTGCTTACCAACACGTGAAGATGCTAATATTACTTTTGTTGGCAAATCGACAACCATAACGGGATGGGGTATTAATAGTTTTGATAGAACAACTTACCCCGAATTATATTTTGCTAAAAATGTAAAAGTTATTGAATGCAATTGGCGAGGTGTTATCTGTACTGATTCAAATCCAGGAAAGGCTATCTGCTTTGGTGACAGCGGTGGCCCTCTTAACTACGAAATGGAAGATGGAAAGTATATGCAAATTGGAGTCAACCGATTTGTGACTAATCCTAAATGTGTTGGAGGTATCAATGGATATGCACGTATGACATCACATCTAGACTTTATTCAAGAAATAACTGGAATGGTGATTGAATAATGCATTTTTCATTTTTCTTAAATAAAGATATTCTACCATATTCGAATAAATTTTGGAACAATAAGAGTATTGAGCACTAAATAACTCTTTATATAAAGTATCATTTATTTATGTACATTTACAGTGGTTACAATTTATATAATTATTAGGAATCAAGCACGGCTGACTACCCTCTCCAGCTTAATCAAATCTTCATCGTTTGTTTTAGAGATTAGGGTGTCACTGGACCAAATATCATAAAATTGGTTTTCCATTTAAAAAAGTATTTTGTATGCTGTCTAATTTTAGGTTAAGTTTGGAATTTGACTTCCTTCTCCCCAAATTATAGTCCTTGAATTGTTTCATTGTCAAAAATGCGCAGTTTACAATTTTTAATCTTATTCTTTACCAGGGCTACGATCAGTTTTAGATTTTCAATAAAGTTCTACACAAGACTTATCATTTGATTATTTTTACAGATAAATTCTTAAAATGAGATGGTTAATATAAATTACTATGACACTATCATCTTAATAAAAAATAGGGCTGACTTAATATTTATTCAAAAAAATTTAAACCTTTGTCTGTAAAGTTGTTTGCAACCGTTACCGGTATTTTCGCCTCCTACATTTTTGCCAATGGTAATTTTTCCTCCAGGAGATTTAGTCGCATGACATCTTCGCCGTCTTTTATTGTTTTTCTATTATTGGTTTGAGTTTTACTGTTGTATATCGATCAGTAAAGTAATCTGTAATCTTTATATATGTTTATTACTGTTTATATATTATACCTAAGGAGTAAAGGAATCACGGATCTAGGATGTTTAGTCTAAAGTGGCACATTAATTAATCACAGTCGTTGCATTAGTTGAGGCTGGAAAAAATGGAAAAAAACTCCATCACTAAAGAAAAGAATATTTATTGATGAATCATAGCTCTTGTCCGAGGATGGTGGGTAGCCTCTTATTTCTCTACTGCATCTACTTTTACTCTCAACGGAGATTAAATAGCTCACGAATAGCTCTTTTCTTGGATTCATCTCACTTGGCCTTAGTCTGGAGCACTATATATATGGAGAGTGCACGTCTTTTCAGAAAATACATAGGTTGACATAAACAATCACTTTTAGTATATCTAAAGGAATGATCTATGAAATCTTAACTAAATAATAATTAAGTGTTAACCATTATTCAAAAAACATTAGATTCTACAATTTTACTTACCTATGCAATTAGAGAATAATAATAATCACGTTACATACAAAAAATTGTAGTTATTATGTTTATTTCAGAATGCTGACCCATTTAAAAACATACTTAAATTATTATTATATTTTACCGTATTATTTTAATATATTTACTTCATATATAACTGTAAGGAACTCAATAAAAATTCACTTTCAATTTGATTGAAGTTTTTAATTTGGTGGTATATTTAAAAAAAAAAGACATGATCTGATACATGATACATAATCTTAGACCAATAATTTCGGGACTAAAAAATTGCTATCTTACATATTTACAAGCATCCGTATGAATGTATTTGATTTTACAATACATTCACTATCGTGTTTTAAATAAAATGCTAATTTTATTAAAGTATTTAGTAATGACAATATGAAATGAATGGTTACGTACAAAATTGAGCTTCAATCTAACCTATACCGGGCCGTGCAGAATTATTTACCGATTTTTGTTCAGAACATATCGCGGACAATAATGACATTTCGAATGACTTGAGACACAATTTATTCATACATTTTTAGAATAATAAAATAGTCTGTGATCAAATTTAATCAATGTAGCCACCATTTGACTCAATGACACTGGTCAGGCGACGTCTGAAGCTGCCACAGACTTGCTGGATGTAATCGGCGTCCATGGAGGACCAGGCCTTGTTGACAGCAGCCTTTAAGGCATTTATGTTCTTGTTTCGTTTTTTTCAGGCCTTGGTCTCCACGTGCGCCTAGATAGAGAAGTCTAGTGTGTTCAGATCTGGGCTCTGAGGGGGCCAGTAGTCCTTGGGCCAAAAGGTCATGTTGTCCTTGAGCCACTCCTGAGCTTTCTTGGAAGCGTGGGCGGGTGCTCCATCTTGTTGAAAAACCCAAGGAGAGTTGCCGACTATGGATTTGATCCACGGAAGGACCTTAGACGCCAGAATCTTCAAATAATCCTCCGCTTGTAAATTGTCTTCAATGAGGCACCAACCTGTTCCTTAATGTTGTTATGAGACACTCCCGCTCGGAGGAGGGCTGCAATTTCGATCCTCTTTGTTTCCTGATTAGACATGGTCTCACGTGTGGAAGTTGTTACGCTCTTACAGGAAGGATTTTTGTTTATTTTAATAGTAAAAATACGAAACAATCAGATTGGTTGCCACAAAACCTCTTAAAAAGTATATTTACATCATCGGTAAATACCTATTTCATAGTCAAGTGAATTGCGAATGGTGTGCTACGAAACATTTCATAAAAAGTAATCAATTTACATAGAAATTGATAATGATACAAACAAAATTAGATCCATAATTTTTCAAAATATATATATTTTGTTTTAGGAAACCTCAAAACATAATTTAATAATTAGAATTGTAGAAATCTTTGAAAAAAATATTTATTAAGAACAATACAATTCAAGAAGAAAATGAACACTATTCATTTTTTCTCCTCAACCATCGTTCATTCGTTCAAAAATGAACGGAAAGCGTGAACACTGTTGATTTTTCTGTTCAATCTCCATGCTTGATGTTGACAGATGTCGTTGTCTTTATTTAGGAGGTAGAAAATAGTTATTGAACTGACCATATTTGCTTTATCTTCAAAGATCCTGATCCTTTTCGTTATCTTGAGGAGTCAGTCCTTGGTCATTAAAGAAACAAATTCCGACGAGGATTGAACTTATTTAAAATTGCCATGTAAATGAAGATTTGGAGAGCCAGTCCATACTCGCTTAGAAACTCATTCAGAATAAAATTGGAAAACTGAGGCAAGGAGACGAATAGATGGATTCGTTTTAATCGATTGAAATTCAAATTGACTTTTGACTCAGGAGCAACTAGCAAGAACGACTTGTTACTAGTGTTGTATAGGTCCTTAATTAGGAGCACGTTCCAGTCCAGTATGGTCCCATCCAGGATATTCCTCCAGACTTTGGTGTGGCCATCGGAAACAACCAGACTGAGTACTAAAATAGTTGGTCATCAAGTTTGTACAATCGACCCCAACCTTGTTTTTAATACAGTAAAAAATAATTTCTGGTTTTTTCTTGGCAGAATGTTTATCTATGTGTGGATCATTGTGTATGGTGGATAATAATAGACGGAAACCTTTTTTTTTTATTTTTTACATTTGTATCGTACAGAAATTGCATTGGAATCGGTTTCTTATAAAAAATTACTTTCAAATAGTTCATTCTAGTTAACTTTGACCATATCAATATTTAGTTCCTTCCGAATTTTTTTCATCGTTCCTAAAAGAGTTTTTCTTTTTTCCAAGAGCTTCAATGCTAGAGGTGTCCTTGTAAATTAATTGTCCAATCTAAAGTAATCCCAGGATAGTACTCAGAGAGAATAAACTATCACTTTCACTTCAGAATTCGAACATACATCACGTCGCTACCTTTATTGTATGACACAACCTTTCCTCCCAAAAGAAAAAAGACTTGAAATCATCTACTTTGCCTAATAAGTCAATCAGACATGGTATTTTATTCAATACTTTCTTATAATATTACTTAGATTTATTTTATGTAAAGCGTAGCAATACATTTATATTTATTTTTGATAGTTTAAAAAAATCAAAAAATCAGGCTTGGATCTGTACACACTTTTTTTGTTCATTCGTTCATTTTCTGAAAAAATTTTCGTTCGTCGTTCATTCTTCCACTTTCTTTCTGTTCATTCTTTTATTTTTTCCCCGTTCATTCTTTCACTTTTTTCCGTTCATTCTTTCATTTTTAACTCTTTTTTTAAAAAAAAGTTTTGTTGGGACGATTAAGATGAATGTTCCCAAGACTACAAAGCATCAAATCCAGTAAATTCGGAGTTTTATAAATGGACCTTATTAATGCTCATAACAAACCCAAAACATTTAGAAAAGTTATATCTGTTTGATGCAACTTTTCTGTATGAATAAAAAAAACTAACTCAAATCACAGGAAACTATAGTTTCATAAATTTTTTAACTAATTGGGTTGACACGGTGAATGCATGGATAAAAAAATGTTTTGCCCATAATTATGATTGCTATTAAAAGATTAAACATCATCTTTTTAAAAATAAATATTGTATCATAAAAAAGCTTGTACACATCTACATTTCTTAACAAAATTATTACAACACCAAATTTTAATAACACCTCATTTGGAAGCATTCTAAGTAGCAACGTAGAATTAATAATCTCGGTGGGATAGGGTATTGTGTCATTTGTTTCTATTACCTGGTCAACTGATTGATTTGTTCTTAAGGAAATTTCACCTAAAAGATCTTAAATGATTTTATCAACTTATTAATTCCTTAGTGCTAGAATTGTTCCTCCTTACAATCATTTAATTTCATTGTAGTTATGACAAAAAAGAAACTTTTCTTAAATTTCTACTAAAGAAAGACATTTAATTTCCTAATACTGATCTTTTTAAGATCGATCCAGACCGAATTTTTCTTTGAGACCAGTTCAGACCAAACTTCTTTAAATTCTCAAATTAGTTCGGTCCTCTAAAAGTCATAACGGTTTCAGACCGGCTTAGGATTTCCAGACAGAAGCCCAACACTAGTATATAGAATATTTTTTGAGTATTTATAATGAATAATATGTACAAATATAGATTTTTTACAAGATGCAACTCAAAAATGAGATGAGTAATTTTAAATGAAAGATTTACAGTACTGGGATGTGGATAATTAAATTTTATATCAATGATGTAATCTTTTAATACAAATAATGGATAAGAAGTACTTTATTTTTTTTTAGAGAATAACAAGCATGCTTAGTTACAAAAAAGCAAACATGAAAGAATAAACTTCTTGTGGATCGATAAAACTGAATATTCCCACGACTACAAGACAATAAATCCAGTAAAGTCATATGTAGCTTGTAAATATAAATGTTCTAGAGGGAGTAGTACCCTGCATTGGGCAGAATTATTACATATTAGGCGTACATGAAATTGGTTTTAAAAACACATGCTAGGTGCTAAAGTCACAATCATTTTTTTCATATTTGACCTGTCAAATTAAATGTAAGCTGGAATGAATATTCTCAAAATTGAGTGTAAATTACATCCGTATTTTTTGGCAAGTTATTGTCGATTTCTATCAAAAAGTATAATTGTTAACCCTTTGCGTGTGTAGCCAATTAGACTCAAAGGAGCAAAAATTTATCATCATAATAAAAATTATCTTTTTTTTTTAAATATAAAGTTATGACCTTTAGCTACACATTTTCGTCAAAAATGAGTCTTTCAAAGGCAAGGAGGCGGACAAACTTTGCGTGGTTTTAATATAGATAGTATTAAAATTAAAGATATAACCCTTGTAATAGAGTTTCTCTAAAAATATATATAGTTTCACTCTGGGCCTCTGTTGGTTGAGAGCCCTGCTCATAATGAGTAATACTTAATAGTCTCAACTTATATTGTATGTTTGCTGAAATTGTATCAATCTCCCTGATAAGAGGGCACGTCTGTAATTATATTTACTATAGGCAAGGCGTAACCTCAACTATTTAACTGATTTGAGCCCCGTAATTTTTTTTATAGAAAAAAAAATTGCCCGTTATAAGCTACCACTGATGGTAAATCATTGTCAATTTAAAAATAAAGTTAATAAAATTCATTATATAAATTATCCTTATGATCTATTTTTACTATCGGTAAAAACTTGAATTAAATCAGCCAACCAACGATTAAGGGTGCTCTTAAAATTAAGGAATTAGGAAATAGGTCCCTTGTTGATTTGCCTTATCCTTATGATTTTCTAAAGAAAATACTTACTATAATTTTTTTTAAATCATTAATAATATAAATTGTAAACTGTTGCAAATAATTATTTTTCAGTCGAATTCTGTAACTGATTGGTTACGTCCAGAGCTGATATGTAATATCGTTAAATAGGAACCAAAACCACTTTATTACATTATTAAGAATTTCGAAATGTTATTCATTACACCCTCCTTGGTCCTAACAGTATAGCACTGAGATAAATCACTTCAGGGCACCAAAAAAATTGCTACCTTACATATTATTTTTAAGTATCCCGTCAAATTACATAAATTAATTTTATTTTAGGGGCCCCCAAAGACAATCATAATTATATCCATAATGAAGAAGGGAAAAAAGAAGTAATCTTTGGAAACAACTTTTTAAACATAACAACTCCTTAGAAACAATAAAAAAATGAACGACAAAATGAACGCCATTCATTTTTTCCCCCGTTCATTCGTTCAAAAATGAACAAAAATCATGATCACCGTTCATTTTTCTGTTGAATATCCAAGCCTGATAGAAATACAATTTTATACCATAACGAATGATGTTTGACTTACACGATGTTTTTTAACATTGACGTCATAGTATATGAGGGATTGCGTGTTTTATCAAAAAATGGGTTTCTTCCCAGCAGTCGGTTCTTTTTTATACATCCTCAGTTTGGTAACAGGCACTTAAAACAAGTGACATCGCTATAGAAAATTCGGACCCAGGAAAGTATATTAGCTACAAACAGAGCCGTAGCTTTCTTATCCGCAGAGTTCATTGTGCCCAAACTTCCAAAAGGGCACTGAAAGTTAAGGTTGCTTAAGACAATCGTTTTAACTTTCCACATACATGGTACAAATGTTTTGTATAAATGGACCTTAGCTAAAAAAAGTATTAGTGAAGGGGCATAGTAAAACTTAGGGAACCATTGGCCTTAAGAAATATTATATTATAGGGCCCCAACAAGCACAGTAGCGGACCTGCATTTTGTTCCGTTTATTTTTGTAACAACGCGTTTCATTTAAATAAATTATGTAGATAAAATATTATTTTTAGTTATAAATATACCAAAAAATACAACAAATGAAAATAACCACAGGAACCGAGACGGATAAACAATATATTGTGGTCTGGGTTCGACATTGTCGGTTCCGTTTCTAGCGGTTAAAGAACTGGAACTGCTTGTCCCGCTAGACCGATAAGGGCACAATCCTACTTATTACTTCTTTTATTTATGAAAAGGAATCAATTATGAAATAGCCAAGAGGACGAGGGAATCGATAGATTATATGTAGAATTTTTATGTATTATTTTCATTGTTTGTACTTTTTTCATATAATATTTCAAAATGTTCATCAGTTTTATTTGTTCTTATTTTTATGTAGTCTCAGTTCAAATTACCAGTTATTTAACTATTAAGAATGGTCAGAACTGAAATCCACATACACGTACTTATGGTATAGGGGCGTTTGCAGAATTATATATATATTTATGGGAGGGGGGAATTTTCTGAAAAAAAAATCCAAAAATTGAAATTTTACTCAAAAATATTCAAAAATCTATTGCTATTCATAAAAAATTTCAAAAATCCGAAGCTATTCATATAAAATTTTTCAGGAAAATAAAAATTAAAAAATTTCAAAAATCCGTAGCTATGCACAGAAAATTACATTTATTGGAAAAAGAAAAAAAATATTACTATTTTCGCGTAAAAATTTTTCATACTTACCCAAAAAAAATTAAGGTAAAAATCAAAAAATACTTAATGGGGGTACAGTTCCTCCAGTCCACCCCCTGAGGACCCTCCTCTAGTAATACATACTGAATTAATTAATCATTATTAAAATTCCAATTACCTCAAAGTTTTTCAGTATATTTTGAGTAGATTAGAAAATGATATGTTTTTTTGCATTTCTCCCTCCTCCCATTTTCTGTTGCTGTTTGTAGTAGAAATATAAGACAAAGCACATGAAGCACCAAACTACTGAGGGTGCTTTGTTGCTATGTAAAGTCAGCAAACATACATCAAAAGAAATTCTTTGTCACCCACACCATGTTAGCCCCCACTTGCAGGTTCAATTACGTGGTGGCATCTTTAGAAGTAGTACTTCAGTACTTTCTTTTAAATGTACTTACTGCTAAAGTACATTCGAAGTACTTTTTGTTCACCTCTGCATTTTGATTGTACCATAATCACAGAGCATTAATATTGTGTTTTTTTTCTAAAGTGGAGGCAATTGCCCCTTGGTTACTCTCCAGGTCTGACATGTACGGATCAATAGCATATAAAAATGGGCAGCTGACGAACTTTACATTCATAGAAGTTGTTGATGTGTTGAAGATATCATTCTGATAATGAAAATTCAAAAAACTGATTTACTGATAAACATTGTATGACGTCATTCTAACCAGGGAGTAATATTTACAGAGAGAGTGCACTTCTTTTCATAAAATACATAAGTTGACATAAACAATCATCTTTAGGATATCTTTGTATAATCTTATATACAAATAGATGCCACATAGATATACTAAAGATGACTGTTTATGTCAACCCAAGGTTAACATAAATACAAGCTTAGACAATCATGTATTTGGGATTGCTAGAGTTTCCAATTTACTCTAACGTACCGACTGATGGGCAGGGAAAAGAGATTTGAACAAAACACACAACTACTCATCTACTATGACGTCAAAATTAAAAGTGTGGTGGAAGTCAAACATCATTCGTACACGCGTTATGGTATAACCTTGTATTTCTATTAACCATGATGTCAACCTATGTTTTTTCTGAAAAGAAGTGCACTCTCCATGTATATAGTGATCCCTGTTCTAGCGATGTTTGTATAATAAATAAAACAATAAAATCTAAAAAACATAGAATGATCATGTGAAGAAAAAGTTGACGCCGTTGTAATTGATCAAACCATTCAAATTATAGTAGTAATAAATTTGTATATTAACAACATAGAGGGCGCTTCAAATTCCTTAATGTGCGATACTAACTGTATTTAACATTTGAGGATATTTTTTTTAATTTAACTTTTCATTTTTTAAAGAAGTATATGATGATTCTATACAAGATCTGAAGTGATTGATTATATATTTACCATTTTTTGGTCAACAAACTTTCGGCTTTAAAAGAAAAATCCCTTGCTTTTGTTCAGCGCAAGAATTCTTTGTAAAAACATATTTGACGGCATCAACAACTGAGAAAAATATCTGTCCAATCCATATTTTCCTATGTGACTGATTCAAAGCGAAATTGTTTGTAGGTACGGTAGAGAAACCAAATTATATCAAGAAAGAAAAATTAATATGTTGTTTGACAGGTTCATAATTGTCGGACGATTCTATTTTGCAAAAAGATAAATATCCTTTTTCTTTAACAATAAAATTTATTAAATAGTACAACATTTTGCCTCTTGAAAGATACCTTTGACCTCTTCATCTTAATATTTTACACCACCAAGGAGGAAGTGTTAGTACATTATTCATTTTGAATGTTAATAAATCGTTATGACTCAAATATTTAGATATATGAAGACACATATTCTTAGTTAAAGTATGCATTAGATAATGATTAATTATGAGGTCTACTCGTAGAATCAATAACTGTCCAATGAAAACAAATATTACAATATAGATACATTCCTGATTGCAATAGAATGTTTATATGTAGGTATTTTGACTTCTGAAAGGATTGATTTTCTACAATTTATGTTAAGGCTTCCTAGAAAAGTTAATCGTTGTATGTTGAATATATTACTTTACTCTCGTCTTAATTGTATAACTATCATTTCAATGATTCAAATTTTGAATGGAAATAAAACAAGTTTATTACATCCTGAAAGCTAGCAGTAACTCATGAAGCGTATACTTAAGAGAAATATACATATGTATATACTTATACATCCCTCTCTCATACTTTCACGTGTCACCCACATTTGCTTCTTTAAACAAATGTTTTTAACGGAGCATGCGTAATATTACATTCAATACATAACTTAGACTACATCAAAGCTATAATTAACCAAATAGCGAAACAAAGATCACGTGATCAATGTATGTCTAAGTGAGAATGACAATTGTTTATTTATATTCTTTAATAAACACAGCGACAAAGAGTGGCGCCGTCGTGTGGCAAAATAATATAACTCCCAGAATGATAATATTATTTAATAAAGAATAGAATATGTATACACATAGAGGGTGCTGTGAAAATTATTACTAGAATGCACCAATTTTGAGAGAAGCTACAGACTGTCATACCACCTTGCAGATATTATATATATTTTTTAAGTTGGCTCATGCCCTATTGGAGCGGAGCTATGCCATGGAATTCTAGCAGGGGTGTTTACAAGATTATATGTATAATTACTTTCTTTTTTTTAAAGAAAAGAAGTCCTTCCAAAAAAAAAATTGACCCCTGTTTTCTCATTAAGTTTTTTCTTCTTAAGCGATAATTTTTAATTTTTCCCGGTCTAACAACAAAAATTCCTTAACTTTGGAGGGGAGGGCTATACCCCCTATAGCCTACACCCTCCAGATGCCCCTGTCTAGTGACCTGAAATTATCAGGCCGAATTATAAAGGAAAACAAGCTATATTCGTTGTCTGTAGAATTCAATGGTGGTTCTGCGAAGGGAAGACAAAATTATAAGCGTCATGAGAAAAAATGATCAATAAATATCGTCTGTGGTATCATAAAAAGCGACATCTTACGGACGAAAACCAATTTCACGTAAGCAGGGGATTTCGCTACATAGTTTATAGCGTTGGACTAGATATGTTGAATAAAATAAGATTAAAGCCTTTTGATAGGATTTAATGAAATAAAAGTATATGTACATACCAATGTGTGTATTAAACTATTTATAAAGATGGGAGTTGTTTTCGAGACAATGACAATCTAGAGAAGCTGAAGCAGGTATTAACATCCCCAGCTTGTCATTCTCTTTTGATTAACTCATATCATGTAAAAGTTGACTTCTTATTCTTTAGTTAACAAATTGACATATGGAACTTCTAACATTGTTGGTTCACTCATAAATTCGGAAGACTGATTTAAACTAATGTATTTGTTGCCTTGTTTACATCATTTTAAAATGATGTGTGTAAGAGTCTTTTGCCGTTCACGTGACACATCCCCCGTACATTTTGTCTTGTCTTCGTTTTTATTTTTTTATATTCATTATTTTTTTCTTCAAACTTAACGACAGTTGAGTTATTGAATTAACCCTTTTAACCTTATATATATCGTAGCATCTTTAACTTAAAAATAGTTCATCTCGTAAACTTTTTGTATATATGGAAATATGATTCTTTATTTAATTGTTGTGATTTGAAAAAAGTCATTTTACCCTTAATGACATTAAGGGTAAAAGAACTCACATAACGACTATTGAAATGCCGAGTAAACTTAATTAATGCTCTCAAATGTATTTATAATGTGCATTAGTCAAAACTGGATCTACATATATATACCACTCACTCAATAAGGGATATTTGAGAAAATATGTTTTAATAAGGATTTTATTACATTTATATCTTGAGTCATCATTTTGAGAATGAGTTTTCCATCATTTATAATTAGTTGCCATCAACTCAGATTATAAGCAGTTCAGTTACTTTTTTTTCATGATATAGACATTTTTTAATTTAAAAAAAAAATGAAACAATACTATTTAGGGTAGACAGGGGACAATTATAACACGGGACGGTTAAAATCAGTGTTGTGTCGAACACTATTTATTTTCTCCAGTCCAGTCTTGAGACCGATCCTAGGAATATGTTTCCTAATGAGATATATATTAAAGCATAGACAATTTCCAATGCAACTGAGATATATTGCAAAAAATAATCATGTTTTCAATATAAGGTTAACATAATATCCCATAATATACTCACAGTGGTTCATTTGCACACCACGTTGGCAGTGGTGTATTTTGGGATATTACAAGGAGTCGTTTATGCTTTGAAATGTGGCGGTAGTGGAGTTTAAACTGCCTTAGGGCCATACAGTTCACCTGCACTACCTGCGTGCTGAGCTGTATTTTGGGATAATTTAAGGGTTCCTTGCTACTCAGGGAAGCAGTGGTGGATATATTTAACCTTCCTTGGGGCTCAACATTTCACCTGCTTTACCTGTGGGCCAAAATGTATATTGGGATATTGGAAGATATCCTTAATACTTAGAAACGTGTCGCCCTTGAAGTTTTTACTGCCTTGAAGTCCAGACTTCACCTGTACACAGCCTGTGAGCTATGGTTTATATTTAATCATATAAACTAATTACAATGAAACTGTACACGATACAGGTCCGTCCGCAGGGTTATATATACTATTTTTTCGGAGAGGGGGGTAAGTTAGTAGATTTCATAATTTTTTTGAAAAAAAACTTTGAAAATACTTTCCATATTCAAAAACATTTAGATTTTTTAAAAATAATTTCAAATATCACAGTTTTTAGAAACAAAAATCAAAAATCCTCAGCTATTCACAACAAATAAAATTATATTAAATAAGTTTGTCTTACAAAGATAATGTACAACACCATTTTATCATGCAACGTTTGTACGCCAACGAAATTTTCAGCAACTTTTTTACCACAATCAATTTACCGGACACCCTAATATAATAAGAACATATTATATAACTACTTACTTATGTAATTAATTATATTATACATATAAATAAATATAGAAATGGGTAACCCTCAATGACGTCAGGAGGGATCGATTTTAATTTCTTTCAGGACCGACACAACACTATTTTCAAAATTTGCTCATCTCCAATATCCAAAAATGCTACAGTAGGGGCGTAGACAGGAGTATGCTGGGGGCCTTAGCTTCCCCCAAAAAAAAAAGAATTTTTCCTTTATTAAAGAAAATTTATTTTTGGAAAGTTCCATAGCTATTCCCAGCTGTGAATTTTTGAATTTTTTTCTCAAAAAATTCAATATTTGAAATTTTTTACCAAAAATTTAATATTTGTGAGCAATTATGGATTTTTGAAAAAAAAAAATCCAAAAAATTTAATTTTCTGTAAATAGCTGTGAATTTTTAAAAATTTTCTCCAAAAATTAAAAATTTGATATTTAAAAAAATTAACTTTTGTGAACAGTTGTAGATTTTTGAAAAACAGAAATTCCAAAAAATTTAATTTTTTGTAAATAGCTAAAGATTTTTAAAAAATTTCAAAAAAATAAAACTTATTGAATTTTATTTTTGAAATTTTTTTCAAAAAAAAAATTAATTATTAGTAAGCAGCTGTGGGTTAAAAAAATATCAAAAAAGTCAAGCCCCTCAGCCCCCCCAAAAAAAAAAAAAAAAAAAAAATATATATATATTTACTGTATAGTAAACCTCTTCAAATTTCAACTTTTTTTTCAAAACCTCTTAATATTTGAATTTTTCCCGTTCTGTCAGGTCTATAGAAACCAAATATACTACTCATTTGGATTTTGGACCACGGTGATGCCTGCCGCATAGGTCTTGAAAACTTATTGTTGGGAGCTCTAAAAAGGCAAAAATAACTTTGGTCTATAGCTTTGCAATGGCTTATCGTATAGCATTGATATGTGTATCAAATCAAAGCCAATAAACTGTGCTTCAATTTGTATAAATATATTATTAACACTTTATTTGTGTACATTTTACACTAGATATAAAAAAATGATTGTTTTTTAAATTTTTTTCCCCTGTCATTTTAGGTATTCTCCCAAGTTATTATTATCTTGACGTATACAAAATAAGAATAAAATAAAGTAAAATACCAAAAAAATCATTTAACTTTTAAGGAAAATCTGCCAAAATACTGAACATAACACGGGATGACAAACTTTTAAGGAGCGCTCTTGGTAAGAATTGCCCTGTTAATAGTCATGCTCTACTCGTCTCAGAGGCTCCTCAGTACGAGTAAGGGAAATTCCTCGGTGTTCCTTTCTGTAATGTATTGTCTTTTATTTACTTTTAGATCATGACGTAGGGATTTGTTTTAAATAGATAGTAATGTACCTTGTGTTTTACGAGTTGTTATATTTTAATAGTTATATACTATGTACATCCTTTTAAATGTAATCCCTTATTGAATATATGTTTTAGTGTATGATTGTACCCCCAATCCAAAGGTGTTCTTATTGACTTTACTCCGGTCCGTTGCTTCTGTCTGTTGGTGGTGTTCGTAGAACATTACACTTTCATAACAGTTTTGATCGAACTTCAACAATGCAATGCTACATTAGACCTATTGGAAATATGGAACCTGAAAAACACCGTTTTTGGTCTAGGATTTGATACAATAACTACCAATAGTGAAATCAACAACGGTACAGCAAGACTGATTGAAGACATAATTGGGTGAAAAGTTTTTACTTCACTTGCCGACATCATATATAAGAGAAAAAAAATTTGGTACATGTTAGATAAGGACAATCCAATAATTTTAGCCAATGTTGAAAAAGATTTGAGCCCCATGAAGAAAAAATCAGTTAATTCCATAAACAATATTTTAAAGATGAAATCTCCAAACGCAGACTTCAGAGAAGTAGCAGAGCTGTGTCTGATTATTATCAGTAAGAAACTTAGTCGAGGTATCCTTTAGACCAAGTCTGGTGCAATTCATCAAGCCCGTTGAATGACCAAGAATATATAGGCAATGAAATTGTTAATGCTTTCAAATGGACTAAAATACGAAAAGGACACCATCATTAAACTAGAGATACTAAATAAATTCCTGGCTTTATGTAATAAAAAGTACTGGATACCAGCAAAATCTGCCACCGATGCTCCTATCCACGATTTGCAATTGATTAAGAAGATACTTCTCTATCAACATTCGGATAATGAACTTGCAACCTCTGCTCTGAAAAAATGAGAAATTATGGTTGGTATCTGACTCAAGAATTAATAACAATCCCCTTATTCAGTTCACAAGAGTTCACATCGCATATAAAACAAAAGCTGCAATAAAGCTATCAAAAACCGAAAAGATGGTGTCTTATAGAAAAGGCACGCCAGTTATTCCAGTCATTAATCAAACTACATCTCTCATTGACTTGGTAGGACCTGAGTCACATTTTTTTTTTTTTTTTTGACGCTCTCGGATTGAAAAGTGACTGGCTTATTACACCGGTTGATACCTGGGGAATAAATAAAAACTATGGAGCAGTCTGGGAGTTTGTGAAGTCGGTAAAAGTGACCAATGATGTTTCTGAAAGAAGTGTAAAACTCATGAGTGACTTAGCAATTAGTATTTTATATTATATTGTTATAGTGGGAAAAATGAATTTCTTGTATTTTATTCTATTTTTGCATTCATATACGTCAAGATAATAATAACTTAGTTGAAACCCTAAAAAGACAGCGAATTTTTTTAAAAAACAAGCATTTTTTAAATCTTGGGTAAAATTTACACCAGGGCACAGATAAAAGGTCAATAACCAGAGTTATACAAATGGAAGCACAGTTTGTTGGCTTTGATTAAATACCCATATCAATGCTATACGATAATAAGCCATTGTGAAGCTACAGTTTTTTCAGGGCCACCTACAATGAATTTTTATAGTCGTGGTCCAAAGTCCAAATCACTGGTATATTTAGTTTCAGTAGACCTTGCAGAACGAGAATAAGTCAAATATTAAAAGGTTGGAAAAAAAAGTTATAATTTGAACAGGTCTACTTTACAGTCATAAAATTTACATTAAAATTAATGAAGATAAGGTGAAATAAAATGATTAATAGTTGCTTACTTTTCTTTGAGATATTGAATAAAAACTATTTTTTTAGAGGAAAAAAGTATTGTTTATTCCTCATATTTATTTGTAATAATGCTGTTATTTTTTCCATGATTTTTCCTATAACTGATATCTTTAGAATTATTCATTAATTTTTATCCCTTAATATAATTTTATCAAAGTTACAAAACTCACTCAGTAAGTAGAAATTTGAGATATTGTAACGCTCAGAAGTTAGGGAAGAGTTGCAATAAATGTTTTCATTTCCCTCGCATTATTTATTCTTCTGGATTATTTTATACTTCAGATCAAACATGTTCTTTTAGCCAGAGAAGAAGAGACAAGATGGTTGAAATAAAAAGTATACAAAAATGATGTGCATTAATTATGTTCAAGACTTACGTAACCTCGATAAAAAAGAGTATAAATACTCGTAGTAGATTATTATGATTATGTATTTTTATTTAAAATAACTTCTATAATTTTTTATAGCATAATTATGATTCAGATACTATGAACTATGCTTTTAATAAATAGTTTATATTTATGTTTTATTCTAAAGAAAAATACATAACCCTGTCCTACATGACGTTGATTTCTATTAGATTACATTTGATGAATCTTAGTCAAAAGACGTGAAATGAAAATAGTGCATCTACAATATTTTAGACAAATCAGAAATACAGACAAAAAACAACTTTGGAACAATATGGATATACAAGACGCCTCTTATTCCTTTAGTTTCCTTCGTTATTTATCTTAATTCTACTATAATACATTGTTATTTAAAAATTCAATATCATAAAAAGTCTAGCTAATTATTCATCAAAAAATATTAATTAGTCTAATTTTTTAAATTTATAATTCAAATTCGATATTTTTTACTAGTGCAACCGCGACTCTCTATGTGGACAGTTGTAACATTTGAAGAATCACCAAATGATCTAATGCAATTTGTGGAAAATATTTTCATTGGTGTAAAATTGAAAGAATTTCAATCAAATACAGCATGTTGTGTTTTTATTTTGAAGTAATTAAGTCAAACCAGCGCAGAGTAATTGAATTCAAAATAACAAGTGTTACAAATAATCTCGGCCTCTTCTACTCTATACAGATGAAATAAAAATGGTGGAAGTTTTATATCTTAAAGTCACACAACCTTACAAATTTTTTATCTTGTTATTATGACTGTGTAATGTGGATCTTTCTTTTGTACATATACAGTGTACAATTAAATTCTACAATTCAAAGATGAGAATTAATTTTTTTCAAAAAATATTTGTATATTTTTAATACTTTATAATTACGAGTTTTGATGTTAGCCATTTAAAAATTTAAATTATTGGGAAAAAAATTTCAAAAAAAACCATAGCAATTTTCAGAAAATTACTTTTTTTGGAAAAAAAGTTAGAAAAATTACATTTTTTGAGAAGAAAATTAAAAAATCCATAGCTAGTTATAAAAAATTTCAAAAATTAAATTTGAAATATTAAATTTTTGTAATTTTTTTTGAAAAACCTACAGTGTTTAACAAATTATTATTTTTTGGGAATACATTTTGTACATTTTTGAAAAAAACATAAGATTATAAAATTTTTTGAAAAAATTTCAAAAATTAATTTTTTGCTTTGCCGCATAATTTGCCCAATGACAAAAAAATTATATTATAAAGCAATAATTCCTTAATTTGGGGGAGGCGTTATAACCCTCCAGTTCAAACCCCCCGGACGCCCTTGCTGACAATACACGGGGTTTCCACTCAAATCTATAGTTTTACGGTATCATTTTGGGTTATTTGCAAGAAGCAATTACCTTGTTATTTTATTTACTTGTTTGATTCAAGTGTGATTAGTGGAAACAGTTTTACACTTAATATTACATATACATTTCAATCTTTTTCAAACGTGTATGTTTTAAAAGGGTTTGAACATGTTTAAGCTTTCAATGAAGCGTTTTCAAAAAATATTGACGCTTTTTCCACAGTGCAACCACACATTTATGACTATTACAGTTCGTGCCACTATTATTACTCTACCTTCACTCAGTGTTTGTCATTCGTCTGGTTAAAGCAATAAATAATCAACCAAAATTTTCACAATAATATTATGCAATAATTGATCCTCATTAATATTAGTTATTGGACGATTAATTGGTATCAAGTTCAACATCGGGAAAATATTGTTTATTTTGGAATTTCTATTTACTATTGATTACTTTTCTAAGTTATCAAAAAAAAAAAAAAAATAGTCCTCCTCACAACAAAAAACAACAAAAAATAAGAAACCTTGCTTTTTATTTGAAAATTTAATATTTCAGGTTTTTTTTTCAAAAAATTTAATATTTGAAATGTAATTTATTTTTTATTTTTTCAAAAAAGTTATTATTTGTGAACAGCGGCAAATTTCGTAAATTTTTCTCCAAAAATTTAATTGTGTGAATAGCTGTGGATTAAATTAAATTTATGAACTAAATTTTTTGGGAAAAAAATTCAATTGTTGGTAGTGTTGTTGATTTTTGAAATTTTTTTCTAAAAAATTAATTTTTTGTCAATACTTATCGATTTATAAAAAAAATTTAAATATAAATTGTGGACTGGATTTTTTTTATAAATTTTCTCCTATAGATTTCATTTTTCAAATATTATTATTTTTTATTAATAATAATTTCAAAAACAAAGTATATATATATTTATAATCCTGTGAACGCCCGTGATAACAAAAGCGTATTTTTTAGACTATTAGTTAAAATATTTAAATATCGGCATCGGGAATTTGTACTATAATTGCATTGGCATTTTTTTAATTGTCCCTATATTAGAAATATAATTTTTCAAATTTTGAAATCTTTATTCAAAAATCCCCCCACTCCAAAAAAATATATATTTATATTATCATACGGAGGCCCCTGCTGTGAATTTGTACATTTTAGTATATTTATCCATGATCGGTCAATATGAATCAATTTTTATATAAATGATTTAATTTTCACTTTGTTTTTAACGTATTCATTTGAAAATCCAGTTTCCTTGGAAACATTAATCGACAATAATTAAAATTATTGCTTTATAAGCAATTGACCCGAATACCCTCTACTATATCTAAAAAATATAAATAATAATAAATGTTGTCATTGGAAGTATACATATGGTAGTTTAATTTAATTATATGATGTATATGCCTAACATGTAATTTAGTTTTATAAGGATGACGTTTAGAATGTTTAAATATGTATTATACTCAATAAATGCAAGTTCATTTTTAAGAAAATCCGAATAAAAATTTACAAACAAAAAAATGGTTTTTCAGTATGAACGAACTTGCATTATACGTGTACTTGACATACTACAGCCACGTATCAACTTTACAACACATTTTCTCTCCGTGTATTGAACCAATGAGTTCCAACCTTATTTCAAAGACAGATTTCAAAGCATTTTTTTTTTTTTTCTTTTTTAAAGTAGCGGCGAAGTAAGAACTTATCCTCAGTTAGTCATTTAGAGTTGAACTAATAATACAAAATATGAAAAGACTTCAAATTTCTCTCATATTCTTGATCATTGGATCGTCTTTCGGTGAAGATGTGATAGTTAAAACGTCTAAGGGTCCAATCATGGGCCTGCGAGAAGATTCATCAAGTAATGGTTATTTCTATTCCTTCAAAGGAATTCGTTATGCAATGCCTCCAGTTGAAGATTTAAGATTTAAAGTAAGAAATAAGAACCTCAATGAATGGATTATTTTTACTTGTTTATATTTATCTTTTAGGCACCAACTGAACTTGAACCATGGACGGAAACCGTAGAAGCAGTTGAAGATGGACATATTTGTCCTCAATATGACATTGCCAATTCTATTCCTCTTGGGGACGAAGATTGTCTATTTCTGAATGTCTATACTCCAAAAATAGATTCAAAGAAAAGGGCTGTTATGGTCCATATTCATGGGGGTGCATTTATCCTAGGTGGAGGAGTGAGCCATCTTTTTGGACCAGATTACCTTATGGAAAATGATATCGTTCTTGTTAACTTTAATTATCGGTTGGGAGCTTTAGGATTTTTAACAACCAAAGATACAATGGAAACTGCCAATAATGGAATCAAAGATCAAATTATGGCTTTAAAATGGGTCAAAGAAAACATAGACAAATTTGGAGGTGATCCCAATAAGGTCACCATCATTGGTGAAGATGCTGGTGCTGCTTCAGCAACAATCTTATCAATGTCTCCAGCAGCTCAAGGATTATTTCAAGGGGTTATTGCACTCTCAGGAAATGCTCTTTGTGATCAGTTCATACAGAATAATCCAGATGAAGCTGCCAAAGAATTGGCTGCTCGATTGGAATGCTCGTCTACAGACGGCAAGGATATAATTGAATGTATTTCACGCAAAACTCAACAAGATATTGTGGAGAAAAGTAACTCCATGATGGTAATTATTTATACATTAAAAAAAAAGTAGGTTTGTTTTAATGATTTTGTATTTGTAGATGTTCTACACATTCCCACGTTGGTTTGCTCCAAATGTTGATGGTGATATCCTTCCTGATCGACCTGAAAATTTATTAAGCAATGGCCAATTCTCTAAAGTTCCAATTGTTTTGGGTCAAACAAAGAATGGAGGAGCCTTCTATTATCGCTTAACCATCAACTCTTTTAATAATGGAGGCTATGATGATAACTTTATTGATCATAAATTGCCACGTCTCCTACCAGTGATGACTAATTACAATTCTAAATTATACCCCATCACACGGTCCATTCGCAAAAGATATTTTGTCAATGTGGATATGGAGAACGAGGACGAGTTTAGACCACGTTATATTGAGGTAAGTTTGTTCACACTTTACATATGAGTGTATTATATAAAAATGCTCTGTAAATCTACCTGAAAAATATTTTTGTCTCATTAATGAAAAAAAAAAAAAAATGCTTATTCACATATAACCTGTCAAAATTTCTTGATTTTCTTTTTTATGCTATGTAAAATTATTCCTTCTTTTCTTCCTGTAGTTCCTAACTGATATGCTTTTCACGAAATGCACTGATGAATTTGCACGTGCCATTGCCAACCATAGTGTACCAACCTATGAATATCTCTTTGACTATCGTGGACAATACTCCATCGTCAATTTCCAGGGGGAACAGGTTGATATGGGAGTGGTACATGGTGATGAAATGCAATATGTATTCCACAATATATGGGGAGAAGATTTCTCAATGAGCCCAGCTGATTTAAAATTCACTAAAAATATTTTTACGCCTCTTTTGAGTAGCTTTGCAAAAACAAGGTAGGAGGTCTTAATGTACACTTGACATATAACATATCCTCATTGAAATATATTTTTTTAGTGTTCCTACTCTACCGACCATTGATGACATCAATGTTTCCTGGTCACCTCGAGCTCCAAACAAAAATAGGATTTTAAAAATTAGTAATAAATTGGAAATGAATGAAGACTATAAGAAGGATATCCTTAAGTAAATATATTTTTTGATCACACATTTACTCATAATTAATGAACATTACTCTTATAATTTATATAGGTTCTGGAATGAGGATATCCAAAATATCCTAAAATCAAAGAAGAAGTTAGGGAAAAAGGGAAAAGATGAACTATAAAAACCAAAAAATTAATTTAAAAAAAAACCTACATATTTTGTGGAAACTACATTATTCATTAGGATTTACTGTTTGGGGTAGGAAATTTTTGGGGTAAACTCGTTTAAAAAAAGTATTCATACTGTACGTGTTTTGGTTTGTTTGTTAAAGAATACATATTATGTTTATTTACTAATAAAACAACTACAAAATTGTTTAATTTTTATTGAGTTTTTATTAGGGGTTGGATCCATATACCCTTCTCTGTTCGTTCGTTTGTTCAGTTTCGGAAAAGTTTTCTTTCCTTCCTTCACTTATTCTCCCTTTATTTTTGAAATGTGAAAAAAATTATGGGAACGGAAAGAATACATTTTCCTATAGCAAAAAAATCCAATAAATTGGGAGTTTTTCTAAATTTTTTCCATAATAAAAACCTTTTGATGGTAAAAAAATATATTAGTCAAACCTAGTTTAACGTCGTATCACGGCCATAAGCGGCAAAATCCAATTTTCAAATTTGGAATTGTTACAGAAAAGGAAACTGGTGTAGAAGGGCATCTGTACTTAGCAGTTACCCTTGTTTGGGTTCTAGGTCTTTTACCCTCCGTTCTGTCATTTTGCCTCTATCATTTCACTCCCTGATCCATCTACCTCCATAATTTGATCCCCTAGTACAATAAATAACAACCATAAGTCCAAACATTCAATGTTTTAACAACCACACAAACCTAATTATAAATTTAACTTAATAATGTAAGTATTAGTGATGCATCGGACTTCTTTTGACGTCATCACTTGTCACCCTTATTTATTAAAACTTAATTTTAATAATTATCTTAATTTATTATTTTATACGTAATCTGGTAAACCTTCTATTCAACCAATGACCAAAGAGCAAAAAAAAAAAAAAAAAATGGCAGGTTCTTAGTCAATATGTACAATTTAATTAATTATTAAATACTCATCAGAATTTTAATATTGAAATAAAAACAATTAAACTTCTTAAATACGATGAAATAGAGTATGAATAAGAAATAAAAACCCTTAAATAGGTTAATTTTATCTAATTTTTAATAAATGCATTATTTCAATTATTAATTATTTTATTATGCACATGCTAATAATACTAAGACGAACTTGCTATTCCAGGGACGGACAGACACGTACTATAATATTATATTATATTAGGTGTGTATATATAATAAAAATGGGGTGGATAAGGCATGATAAATATACAATAATGTTAGATGGATCTCGACGCTTGATAAAATGAAAATGCGTTTTCTGAAGAAACTTGAAGACTCAATAAAGAAATTTTGGGAATGATAATAAGGGAATCAATTTTGATTCACAAAGTGATAGAACAAATAGATTGTCAACATCAATACCACTGGGAATATCTAGAAAGTTGTTGAGAAATCGAAGAAAAAAAGTTTAATGAACTTGATACTGGAATAAACCTCAGCTAAAGTGAAAGGATATTTAAAAAAAAAGTGTATATTATCTGAAGATATCAACGAGTGGGTGAAAAATTAATAACTCTATCTGGGCGTTTTACAGGTTATTTGATTTAGAAGAGGGGAAAGGATCCTGATGGGAGTTAAGTTGTGGTTTGAAAAGATACTTCTTCTTGAGCTTTTTTTGCAACTGATTAGTTATGTCCAGAGCATAAAGTCCTTATAAAAGAAAATATCGTGTAAACTTTACTTCAGATGCACTTGAACCAGATGGGAATTGGAGGAACCAAAAATATTATATTTATATTATTCAAAAATGTCAAATCATTATTTATAACCGCCTCTAACAACTAATAATTTTGTGGTGCCAAAAATTTGCTATCTTAGATATTTAGAATTGAATTTGGCTGATTTTACACTCGATATAACATGTTGTCTTGAGTAGAATCTAAATTTTTATGGAATATTTAGCAATAAAAGTAAAAAATGAATAGATATGTAGAAAATTGCATTTTCATCTAACTAGAATAACAATTTGATGATCGGCCATTCTATAATCGAGTGATTTCCAAGTGGTGTGCTGTGAGACATTTTATAGAAAGTAATAAACATACAAAGTAATTGATGACTTTTCAATACATATTAATTTTCTTTTAGGTAAACTCATAGTTACTAAAAGTTATACCCATAATCAAGAAGAAAAAGTTTTAATAATCTTTAGAAAAAAAAATAATCATAAAACGATAGACAAGTAGAAAATAAACGATATAATGAATACCTCATATTTTTCCGTTTTGATCTCAAAACCTGATAAATGAGTATAGAGTATTTCCACTAACGTCATACGTTGAAAAAAGACGCTATTTTGGGGGCTCAAAATTGATATTTATACAACATGAAATGGACAAATTTCCCATACATCTTGATTAAACTTCATCAAATGGCTTTAAGAATTTTAAAAAAAAACCTTAGCATCTACATTTAATACTTCATATTTGAATTAAATCAAAGTAATATGTACTAAAAATCCATAGAAAGTCTAGATTTGTACATTTTTTTTTGTTAGATTACGGAATTAATTAAACTATCTCATTTCACGGTAATACTTAACTTATATCTACACCGTGGAAATAAGACTGTATAACAATGAAATGACATTTTTTAAAGATATTTTATGCGTAGAAATGCAATAAAACTATAGAATAGAGGGATATACTTTTGATAGATAAAACGGTTTAGCTCCTATTATTTATTAATCCATTTAGACGTTGAATAGTTCACTATTTTCCTTCATACTAATGAAAAAGGGATTTAATTCTTATAAATTAGGTTGTTTAGGCCCTCAAATTGCCATATATTTTGAATAAATAAAAGACAGTTTTAAATATTTTAAGGGCCTCGAATTTATTTAACAATAAAAGACTCCATATTTGACATGGAATCGATAGCTAAGACTTACAAATCGAAATTGACTTGCAGTATGAGGACATTTTCCCACCTTTGATTTTAAGTAACTCATTTATTTTGATGTTACACACATATTTTTATATTGTATGCACTGTTTTTTATAATCAGCAGCTTCATTGTCACGACGTTTTATTAGATCAGCTGCAAGCAGCAGTGAGAGCAAAGAAATAAACACAAATCCCACTCTGTAAATAGTAATTGAATTACTACGATACATATCCTCAATTCTACTCAAAGACCAGGAAGCACAAACGCATACAACTCCTGAGCAAACCATCATTGTTACTCTCCGTCTTTCATGAGCACACCTACTAGTTACTTATTACTTTATATTTACATATTCCCTCCTCAATAGTTAAATAGTAATGATTAGTGATAAAAATCAGTGGATTTTTTAGCTCACCCGTTTTTTGAAGTTGGCAAACTGAGGAGTGCCTTTTTTCTTTTCCTAAGCTGCTATCATTACTATTTAATTCCTGATGAGTGAACTTCCTACATAGAATATATTGTAATACGCGAAATTGGTTTGCACATTTGTGTAATTATATGTCTTTGTTGGACTCTGAGTAGAATTGACGATCGACGTCAGAGTAATTCTTGCCAAGTTCTTGTACAAGTTAAAACTACAATAAGTATTGTACACTTTCTAAATAATATTTTACACAACTTTAATCATATTAATACATAATTATTGATAAATGTATATTGTATACTCCTTCTGTTAGATTACATAGAGTAATATCTGGATGCTAAATATACATAGCTAATATACTTTCCAATACTTTTAATCATAATTCAAATAATAGGTATTATTTATATATCAAATAATTTAATTAATATAATGAATTGTTAATTGAGGGAGTGTTATTGAAGAATTCAAAGCGGAAACTATATAGTATTGACGTAAAAAGATCAAAAACAGACTTCCAAACTGTTAATTGCATATTCAACAGTTTATACAAATACAGTTAATTTAAAGAAATTAGATCTTACCTAGATCATATGAGATAAGATGGTTTCTGCAAATAATGTCCCAGCGTAATAAGGAAGGATCGACAATTTCTATTGTTGTATTTTTTCCTTCAATTAAAGAATTAAGTGCATTTATTCAGTTTGCATCTGAAACAGAAATGATGCCTCATAGATTTACTACATACAATAATATCCTCTGTTAGGCCTAAAATTATCATTTCATTTGAAATGCCAATAAGGCCGGTGGATGTTTTTTCAGGCCTGTCTAGAGTTATAGTTCAAACAATGGTCATATCTAAATGTATTTTAATGTGTTTGAAAAAGTCTAATTGAATAAAAACTGATAGTTTGTCTTTGAACTTGACATGCGCATCAGGAAAATAGTGCAATTTAATATTAACACCCCTTCATAATATCATTTTCTTTTAGTTTTTTCTTTGTTTTTTTGTTCCTATACCAATGTAATTACGGTGTCGATTATAAATTATATATATTCTATAACTCATGAAGTAATTTTTACTTCAGGTTTCACACCACCGGTGGGGCCATAGGAAGGAATGGCCCCTTACTTCATTGCAATTTATATAGTAAGGACAATCTTTTTGAAGATAGTTAAAAGCAATACATAAATTGAAATCTGTCTCAAACATAGGATCAAAAAAAAAAAAAAAAAATAATAATAATATCAAGTTCCTGACGACTCCTGTGAACAAATACTATGACATTGTAAAACAGTTGATATATTGTACAATATTTTAATCCTTATAACAATATTAAAATATTTTACAATTATCCTTTTCATGTTTATATTTTTAATTTAACCTAATTTTTATACATATATAACTATATTATATAAAAATAAGATATACAAATATGAACTATTATGGTGGATCCATTTATTCGAATGATTCATATAAAAGTCTTTCTAAATCTGAAATTACTATGAATAACATTTTTTCCCTTCTCATCCCCAATCTCACCTCTGTCATTCTGCTGAGTAAATTGAATTTAAATTCATACTTAAAAGCGTCTAAGATTTTCATGAATCAAAAAGAAGTTGCAGGTATAATCTTATATAATACTATAAAAGTGAAAGAAGTTGCGCTAATAGTATTTTTAAAATATTCCGTAAAAAATCAGCCATATACATACTATTTAAATTATTTGTACTTGAATATTAACTTCTGTTTATTGCTGAATTAAAATAAAATAGTAATAACTAATCCTTCAAATGATTAAATTAATATTTTTTTTTTTAAATTTTGTCTTAATTATTGGATCAATGTTGTAAAACACATAATTAATTAGCAGTCGATTTCTAAGAAAAACGTTGTCCTAGTCTCCACCATGACCATATAGTAAGAAAAGAAGATTGAGATAACGGCACTCTTCCGCCCAAATTGTCACAGAAGGCCATCGGGGAGCAGACTGGGGGCTCTAGGAAGACGATTTAAAATGTCAATGAAATCGAACTCTACTCTTAGTTATTTCAACACTCCAAGCTTAATAGGGGATATTAATTAAATATTAAAGGGATCATTATTTTTAAAATGAAATAGTATGAAGTTACTTACTTAGATTATGAATGTGGTATGTCAAAGGATACAAAAAATAGTTTTGACTTTTCTCTCAAATCTTCAGAATATATTTTGATTTTATATATGGTAGTTCTATTATTATATCTCACTATGTTTATGTAAGATGGCTACTTAGTGGTTGCCAAATGATCAAATAAATTATCGAATACAAATGATATCTGAATTTTGCGTTAGTCATCTTGTTTCATTTTGATTTGAACTGCACAAAAACCTTCTTTTTGAAACATTATAACGGTTGATGATTTGAATTTTTAATAATGTGTGAATTATCAATTTGTTTTATTGAGTGTTTAATAGTGTTTTTTGTAGGGAATTTGTTCTAGGGATCCCTACATAATTCAATATATACAGGGATCGGGAGCAAAATGTGGACTATTAATTAATGATAATTTTTTCGTTAATTTAGGAAGTTTAGTGATTATTTTTGACATTCTTGATTAACCATCTTTTGTGTACGACTTAACTATGCTGGGACGACACTCTGGTTTGGGAGCGCTAGTAAAATCCAATGCACTACATATAGTGGTGAACACACTGTGTTATGCACTAGAAAGTGTAGGCAACGAAAACCTTGCCTCCAAAACTGGTACAAGTATGAAAAATTGTTGTTTGATTGTGTTAACTACGTGCGAAATTGTGCTATGAAGCATTGCATCTTCACAGAGCTTTGTAAAGAAATGGACTCGGAATTCCAGATTCTAACGTTCGGTGATTATACAGGGGAAATGTGCTGTATCGTGTTTTTGCCATGAGTGTAAAATAAGCACTATTTCTCCATGAGTACAAACATTTTGACACAGATTACTGCAAAAGTCTGAGTTCATTCTCATTTTGGCGTACGTGGCAGGTATTTCGATGCTCTCAATCATCTCACTTGAGAAATCAGAGCAGTTGAGTCAACATAATCGAAGCGGAAGATTACCTTGAGGCATTTAAAAAATGCTACCTGTATGGAAACAACAAACAGAGAAGGATAACTTCGCAAACTTTCCCTTGCTGGAAGACTGTTTGAGTAAGATCGAAGATGTGGCTGGAATA
Source organism: Lepeophtheirus salmonis (assembly GCF_016086655.4). NCBI lineage: Eukaryota > Metazoa > Arthropoda > Copepoda > Siphonostomatoida > Caligidae > Lepeophtheirus > Lepeophtheirus salmonis. Next base: position 31,099,611 of record NC_052132.2, read on the forward strand.
GGAGATATTTCCGTACCTGAAGAACCGAAGCAAGCAATTCCCCTGCACTTAGAAAGGCCTGCAAAGTCTCTAGAGGGGTACTTCTACACCACAAGGCCATATCCAGTATAGGTGAGACAGCTTTTCGCGTATAGTGTTGCGGCAGCACACGTGAACGATGAATATCTCTATGAAATCATTGAACTTCAACAGACCCAGCTTAATCAGCAACTCTTCTGAACAACAATGCTGTCAAGGTTTTGGTGTCAGCAAATCGTACCATACCGTCCTATTGCAAAGAAGGCCCTGTAGATACTCATATTGTTTGTAACAACATTTTTTTTGTGATATATCCTTTACAAGGATGGTCGACATAAAAAAGAAAAAAAAGGAAGAGACTCAGTTGTGAAAACGATATGAGAGTGGCACTTGCCAAGTTGAAAACATGCATTTTTGAACTTGTTTCTAAAATACAACAGAAAAATATTTATTGAGTTATGTTTTCGTGTGAAATTCATTTTTTGTTGGTTTTGCTCTTTGAACACATTGTTTTTGGTTGCAACTTATGCATGGGTCATTTTGTGCACTAATAAAATATATACCTATGTTCTGAAGAAATCATATAATCAATAAAAAAATATCCATTGAAGAAATAAGACATTATCTTGTGTCCCCACTGTAGTCCAATTCAGAAGGTGATGATCTCGAACTGGAACAAGATGAAAAATATGTCCAACCACCTCAATCAAGTACTTCTGATGACTATTCGGAAGTTTTTAATAAGTGTCTAGGTTTGTAATTTTATTGAATACCAATATCAGTTATATTTATTTATTTACAACTAATTGGAATATTTAACATTTCAAAAAATGCCAGGATGCAATCAAGTGACTCAATTCCCACCTTCTAAGAAACAAAAATCAACCAAAATATAAGGATAGTCAATTTATGTTGGTAAGGTTAACAAAATCTAGTACAAACAAATAGGAAATTGAAAGAGTTCTGCCCTTCTTACACAAGAAGACACTATGAATGAAGTCTAAGGTCCATCATCATTTTCAAAACGTAACATAATTACAGATAAAATATCATCAGCTTTTTAACTCATTGTCGACCATTATTATCATTGACCACATTATAAAATGTACAATACCTGAGGCTCATTGCAAACTTTAGAATGATGCATGAACAACTAGCAAACAAGAAATACTACTAATTGATAAAATGTACACGAGAGGAATCTTAGCCAAAGGCAGACGACTAAAATCATTTGGTCAAGAAAAATGGGGATCAATCTCTTTTGGAATATTAATTATATATACCTCGTGACAGATATAAGGAATGATTTAGATTTATCCGTTTTGATATTTGTTCCACAAGATTACAAAGACTCCTAAGTGACAAAATCGTCTTGATTTCAATGCTATGAGATCCATTCGTTGAAAATTATAAGACAGTGTACAGACCAGGTAAAAATATTAACATTGATGAAAACTATTCCCAACAAGATGTATGCATATATTTACTCAATATAAGGATAATAGTTTGATAAATTTGTTATAACATTTTGGTTGGCAATTGATGTATCGTCCAAATACTTGGTAAATTGATTTCCTTTCTTGGAAAAAGATTCTCAAGGGCCATTTTTCTCCACATTTGTCGTAGAAAAGCTAAGGTATTTGGAAGGAATGTTACAACAGATAATGTATTTACCATTGGAAAGGAACTTCACACAAATAGGACATGTATTTTATTAACTATGCATCGTTCTCGCAAAGAAATACTTCCTGAACTATTGGCTACCAAACAAGCACTAAACTCAAGCAAATCAATAGTGGCAAAAAATTGACTTCTTATGAAGGAAAAAAGAATAAAAATCTTTTATTTTTGAGCTCTGTTCACAAAAGTATGAAAGTTTCAGATTGACAAAAAAAGTTTACCAAAATATATTCAGTATTATAATGAAAGTAAGTATGGAATTAATATTCTAGATCAAATGGCAAGGCTTTATTCAACCAAAGTGTATTTTCGCTGATGACTTTTTCAAGTTTTTTAATAATATTTGGGATTTTATAGAATAAATGCTGTTATCTTGTACAGAGAAATGAATGGTAACACATTACATGCAATTTTAGCAACAGTTACTAATATTAAAAAATAAATGGGTATCATTGTTGATATCCACCGTTGTTTAAGGGGGAGGAGGGAGGGGGCCGTAACCATCCCTCGTGCTAGTGTTAAATTACTATAATTATTTAGGAAAACTTGTCGATTGACAGCACAATGATTATAAATAAGTTATTCCTTCAACCATAACGAAGATACATAGTAAGACTAACTCGCTAATTATCATTTCTAATTCCTTTTTTAATTCGTATTCAGTATTACGTTGTGTATGGAGTGTTTTTTTCCATAAATAACTCAATTATTAAATTTCATTACCTATTCAAAGAGAAATCCGGCGATTTGTGGTCGAAAATTAAATCCGTCTTCCCCTTCAATCGCCCTTTTTCCGTTAGTACAATTATTCATTTTTTGGGATTTTAATTTTTTTGGTGTATTTTATTTTAAAAAAACTTGCCCTCCAGACCCCAGGAATCTGGTCTGATCAGAATGAACCAAGATATTAGATATATTTAACACACAATTATGAACAACTTTTATTGTATACATTAAGTATTTATCTGTCTTCGTTTTTGAAATAAATACCCTATCCATTTTTATCAGCGGACATCTACTATAAAATAATTTTATATTTGTATGTCCGCTAATAAAAACGCATAACCAGAGTATTCATTTAAAAAACAGAGACAAAAACAGACTTTGAACATCAAAAAAAGTTACTCACAATTCTGAGTTAATCATAATCTATTATAATAAATTATGAGGGGAGTGTCAAATTTGTATTATGCTCATTCCTTACCGGGCACTGAACCTTGTACAAGTAACATCTACGAAAGTGTATCTCCGTGATTGAAACTACGACAGTCCTAAATGTAGAAATACATAATTTGAGTAAGATGATAATAAACTAACTCAAATTTAATCCCCTAGTCTTAAGATACCAGTTCTTAGTACGTGCGATTGAAGGAGAAGACGGATTTAATTTTCGACCACAAATCGCCGGATTTCTCTTTGAATAGGCAATGAAATTTAATAATTGAGTTATTTATGGAAAAAAACACTCCATACACAACGTAAGAGCCCATTTTCAAATTCATATTTTGACTTTTTTCCGACTTTGTAACGTACTTATATATAGCGTGTTGCGTGCAAAGTTTAATGTAAATATCCAATTACGAAGACACTATGGAAAAATCAACAAGATCTCAAAGTAAGTACCGGTAGTTGCATAAATACGCAAACTATTTGTGGCAAATAATTAAATGTGTAATAAAATTCGTATGACGTATTTTTTTTTGAGAATTATATAATAGATAATTATTCTGGTATAAAATTTAATATAATTACTGAAATTAACCGCCATCAGCTGCTATGACACCCTCCAAGCGCCCACGGAAGGCCTTGCACATATTGATGATGTAATGGTCTTCCATGGCTGCCCATTATTCATTAACGCTGGCCTTCAATGAGTCCAAATTGGGGTGAGGGTAGCACAGGCATTCTTCTCAATTTACCACCACACACTGTAGTCAAGGGGATTCAAATCAGGGGATTGAGGTTGCCAAATGTTTTTGTGAAGGCCTCCTTCACCTCATCCACATTGATTTTCCGTGGTCTGCCGGTCCGAACACCCTCCTTCAGATCTTTTCCCTCCTTGACAAGCTTCTGGACCTTGAACACAGTAGTTCTGGATAGTCCAGTGTCCTTGATTATCTCCTTGACAGACCTACCGGCGTGGAGGAGAGTGGCAACCAAATGACGTTTGGCCTCGTCATTCATCGTAAACGACTTTGTTTGATGTGAGTAAGAAAAACAAAAACAAAAGCCAAATGATTTACTTAGTTACTTGTGCTGGAATTTTTTATTTTCGGTCACGGAACCTCGAGATATAAGCATTTAAAAAATATTCTGCGTATTTATGCAACTACCCGTAATATCTTGATGAAGCAAATTGACTTCATAATGAATAGCTTTGTGATTTTTCTGGTTTCATCGTATTGAAATAAAAAAAGTATTCTGGAATCATCAAATATTACTTTTAAAGAAATATCAAGTTTCTTGGGGGAAGAATGCTCTTCTCCCGAAGTTTTAAACTTTAAAAAATCCCCAAAAAAGCTGGCAAAGGACACTAATTATGAACCTGGAATTATAATTTGTGAAATAGCATGTCACATAAACATAGATAACGACGAGAAATTATCAACACCTTCTACATATTCTTCCAAGGGATGATTATAAAGAACTCTTGGAACTCGCAATACTATTTCTTGGTAGTACTACAAACCACCACGCTTTTAATATTGACGTCATAGTAGATGAGTGGTTGCGTGTTTTGTCAAAATCTGTTTTTCTTTCACAACAGTGGGTGCAATACATTAAATTAAAAATTCTAGCAATAGTGACGTCATAGACAGTAAGTGGTTGCATGTTGTGTGAAAATCTGCCTGACTTGCACAACAGTCGGTACAATACATCAGATTGAAAATTCTAGCAAGCCCGATTGCATGATGGGCTAACCCAAAGTTAATAGAAATAGAGGGTTATACCATAACGCGTGTACGACTAATGTTTGAATTCCACCACGCTTTTAATATTGACGTCAAAATAGATGAGTGGTTGTGTCTTTGGTCAAAATCTGTTTTTCCGGCCCAGCAATCGGTACTTTACATTAAATTGAAAATTCTTGCAATAATCACGTCATAGACTATGAGTGGTTGAGTGATTTGTCAAATCTCCTTGCAGTCGGTACAATACAACAGATTGAAAATTCTAGCAAGCCCGATTACATGATGGTTTTCTATTAACCTTGGTATAACCTAAAGGACTCTAGGCAAAGAGTGGACGCTCAAGGCAAGGAAAGTAGGATTAAGTAGTTCTCAATTCTGATTAGCTTAAAATAAGAAGCTGCTACATGTTCCTCCAGACGCGCAACCAGCTTGAACAGGACGTCTCCCCCTAGTGAAAAGAGAAGAATAAGGGCAACAATAACACGATCAGTTATTATAGGTCAGTGTGAGGAACATAGTCTTCCTAGTCTTTGACGGAATTATTTATTTTTCCTTAAACGCTCTTTCCCTTGAGTCCTTTAGTCTAACTTTGTATTTTTATAAACCTTGATAAGTAGCAGTTTTCTATTTATTTATTTTGCATTGTAATTCGCATTAATAATATTTTATTTCTGAGAAAAATATTTATATTTCTTAGTGTAATTTAAATCATCTTCTAAAAATATAACACAAAATAAGCTACATTTGTAAACCGATTTGATGATAAATGTGACTTTGTTTGGAAAAATTGACAATTTTCAAAACAAGTTTTGAATCACCCAGTATATGTGTGTGAGTCTATGAGTTCAAATTACAAAAACAACAACTTAGTTAAATATGAATCCATTTTATTATTGTTAAAATTAAAAACAAAAATGTTATTATCTTTTACACATTTTTCATGCAACTCTAAATTATGCAACCAAAAGACATCAAGAAGCAAATGGTCACAAGCCTCATTTTTCTTTTTTTCTTTGTGTTTTTCTTTCTTCTGTCCCCCCCGCCCTTATTTATCTCTATTGAAATGAGACCGACGCTAGGGACGTCACGTGAGGCCCCTGACGCCCCTTCCAGTACGTCTATGACCATACTCATAACTTTCCAACCAATGTTGTATAGCAAAGAATGGTTACAATATTAATTTATTATCTTACTCAGTTTTTATCAAGGTTAAATGACTCACCAAATGTTCCAGTATGAGGAAAAGTATCCAGTCCTGTATCATTTGTGTCCTATACTGATAATACTCTCCATAAAGGCAAAGGAAGAATTGACAATATGGATCCTTGATATTAGGATATTAAGTTGCCATGTCTTTTAAATATTGAAATCATATTAGTTTCTTAATTACAAAATTGTTATTGTAAAGAATCGGATTCAATATTATCTAGGACGGAATAAAACAATTCCTTTATCATCATCAAGACCCAAAAAAGACAACCCAAACTGTTCAAATGTATAGATGTGATGGATATAAACGAAGTTTGATAGAAAATAAGTATAAATGATGTCAAATTATATATATATATAAAAAAACCACTTCATAAATTGTATTGCTTTTAGTCTTTCTAACTGTAAGATAAAATAAAAAATTATTTATGGAACTTTATACTGGCTTAATCTCCTTGTCTTCGACGAAACTACGATCCATGACTGCAATGTTGCCCTCTCCCTGATTAAAATAACAATTGCAAAAAGCTGGACTCTGTTTAGTAATAGTTTTTTTACATCTCTGATAATGACTGACTTGTTTCCAAACAAATTATTTTTTTATTATTTATTTTATTACGTTGAATTCCTTCTTTAAGCATAAAAAACGTTTAAATATTTTTATACTTATAACAGCTTAAATGCCAAATTTACCATATAATTTGTCAGAACAATTATCAGTGTCCTCAGTCAATAAAAGTATTTGATGAAACCAAGTAAAATTTGTGACTCCCTGTATTTCAATGTGTCTCGTTTTTTTCACATCCCTCATGAGCCAGAAGTTTAGTTTATTTAAATAGTCAATCAGTCAGTGAAGGGTTCTTGCAAGGTGGACTTCTCATCTCTTTTTACAAAAGTGAGTACGTAGTTTAGTTTAAAACTTTATTTTTTGACCAATAATTCCTTTCTTCCAAATTATCATTAACTCTTTAATATACATATTTATTTAAAAATATTATAAAATAATATATATTTATCTATCAAATGACTACTAGAGAGAAGGGCTTGACACCAAATTTTGTGAGCTGTTAACAAAAGTACATCAGCAAAGAGAAGGAAAAAACCAGTTCTTCTTCTTCTGAGTGTCTTCTCTTTCTTTCCCTTTAGTCCTAGTTATCTTTTTATTTGTTTCATTCCTAGCTACGTTTGAAGAATATCAGAACTAAGAAAATAATAAATGATAAGTAAAACGTATAATAATCCCTTCTAGTCACACACTTCGTACTTTTAACTTAAGGTAAAGGACTCAGGGGAAAGACCGGACAGGGAAAAAAATATACAAAAATATAAGGAAAAATAATAAGGTCTTCATCTACACTACAATGTCAATAACCAATGCAATAGTGCAGTCCGTGCAATAGCTGTAGACTACAGCTATTGCAGTCGCGACTGCACAATCGCACTGATATTTATATATAGTTGTTATTCTTATTAGAATTTATTTAAAAAAATAAATATATAGTTCAAAAAGAATCGATTTTACAGGAGCTTTCGTTGTTTTTTATCTTAGAATGTTAAAATAAAGTAGGAATTACATCATATACAAAACGCCACGGTCTTTCTAGACATTTCTGGAGAAACATTGATTCTTCAAAATGAGACTAAAGCAAATAATTAAAGTATGAATAATTAGAATAAGGAGGCCAGTGGCATCCTTTTGAAATAACCAATTAATTATCATTTTCACATCCCTTACATAGTAAAAAATAGTTCATTATATTACTTGGCAAATTTGTGTGTCCTTGGGTGGAGTCTAATTCGTCCATTTGATGGGATTGATCCAAAACTTCTTTCCATTGATGCTTTTTTGGAAATTCAACAATTTCATTGGTGATAAACCTGGAGACTTCTTACTCGTAGTTGATCTATTATTACAATACACTCCTCTACACGTTACCATTATGTAAAATATTTTGCAATTAATTATTATTGGCTAATTATATTAAATAATTAAATTAAGCACACAAGGTAGTACATAAATTACCTTCAATAATCTTAAAATAGATCCTATGGCCGGGGAAAACTCTTCTTCAGAGTGTCCACTCTTTACCTTTAGTCCTAGTTAAAGCATGAAACCAAGTAGCGCCTCGGGGGCAATGTCATTATTAGTGGGAGAAAAAATCTTGGTCAAAATTTACTTTTTTGGCCGCTAGAGTTATTATTATTTCAAGCATTTTGGAGAATTATTTCCTGTTCTCTCGTGAATGAGTCAACTACTGTACTGTTTCTACTTTTATTTACTTCATTATTCATATAATTTTTGCTTCAACAATTATGGAGAAGGAAATATAATTCAAAATGATTTTCACATACGGAATGGTCAGCAGGTTTCCAATCAGGAAGATATTTAGGATTTCATTTTCATTTTTTTCTTCTTGCGACTTCTTTTGGATTTTTGGGAATGGGAAATTTAAAAAAGTAAGCGCCTCCTTGTAGCTTTTGGATATTTGACTCAGTTCTATTTTTGCATCCTCGGACACTACAATGACCCATTGTTTTGGAATAGTTTGTTCCAAATTTGCTTTATAATAATATAAAATATTTAAGACTATAATAAAGTATATATTTATTATTATTTATTCAATCTTATTAATACCACGTAGTCCGTAACATAAATAAATGAGTGACGTCATGGAAAAGCGACATCTTGCAATAATATTATGACAAATATTGACCATGCTATTTCCTCAGGCTAACAGTGCTCAATGCGCTACTTGGTTTAAAACTTTAGTCCTACTTATCTTTTTATATGCCTATCCTAGCTACGATTGAAGAATATTAGAAATAAGAATATAATAAATGATAACTAGAACGTATATGTTGTAGTCTCACACCAAATAAATTTCCCATAGCATCTTGCAATTAATAAGTATTGGTTAATTATGATAAATAATTAAGTTAATCCAACAAGAAGTACATAAATTGCCTTCAATAACTTTAAATTATACTTTATGGCAGCTAACAACTTTCAGCCAATCAGCAAAGAGAAAAAAAAACATTCTCTTCCTCTCCACTCTAAAAGGCTTATAGCTTTAGTTCACTCTTTCCCTTGAGTCTTTTAACTTATGTCAAGGTGAATAGAAATACAATGTCATACCATAGTCCATGACGCGTGTATGACTGGTGTTTGACTCCACCACGCTTTTAATATTGATGTCATAGTAGATGAGTGGTTGTGTGCTTTGTCAAAATCTGTTTTTCTTGCCTAGCTGTCTGTAAGATACATTAAATTGAAAATTCTACAATAGTGACGTCATAGACTATGAGTGGTGGTGTGTTTTGAGAAAATCTGCCTGTCTTGTCGAGCAGTCGGTACAATATATCAAATTGAAAATTCTAGCAAGCCTGATTATGTTATGGTCCAACCTTGTATATCTATTAACCTTGACTTAAGGTATATTTTCTCTTTGAAAGAGGAACTATGATAAAAGTTCCGCGACTTAAAATACATAGTTACTAATAAGTAGTAACTACATAATTTCAGCTGTTTTAGTTTCCATAAAGGACCTATGAGAACCAGTCCTAGGACTCACAAATTTTATTAGGACCAGATTGATAGGACTGCGGTCTTTTTTAATTTTTTTAAGACCCATCAAACTCGAGTTCTAATACTATCTGAAGGAGCACAACAGCTCCAATCACGCAGCCTGTTGTTATGAAGGACATCATTTCTGATTAGAAATTCCACTTAATATACTCATATGAATTATTTTGTATAATTATAAGACCAAAATATTCATGTGGGAGTAATTTTATCTCAACGTCACGTGGTATTTTAAGGAACTCTGCCAATATGGTATACTATTCAAAATCCTAAAGAGTACTCCTGAATCAGGGGGTTCCACAGTATTTTATTTTTATTGTGGGGGCTTCCCCCATAGAAGGGATTTTTTTAAATTTGTCTATGGGGGGGGCTACAGCCCTCCATCCCCCTCCTCCCCTGCAGACCACTCTGTGAATAGGTATATTATAAACGTAGACCCTACCACTACAAAAAAAATAAATAGCTCTACCATATGACTCTTTTTTAAACTAGTTATTGTGGGATTTTTTTATTATTTAATAGTTAGTACATTGCCTATCATTGATTTGATAGATTTTGAGATAAAGTATAATATATATAACGTATTTTTAGAGATTCCAGCTACATCACTGTCCAGAAAATTAATAAACTTATTGAGTTATAACTACACTATTTCGTCCTTAATATGCTATTTTTCGACTTCTGGGTCTCTTTGATTGATCTCAGGAGTATTTGAAAATGTCTGAGGTAAACTATAATCTTTTATCTAATAGTTTATCAAATTTTATCATGTTTTTCTTACAAGTACAAAATAAACATATTGGTATTAATAAGTATGCGTTGTTATGTTTGTTATGACGATGACTTCATACTTGATGCGTCACCTAGTGTTCTAATAGAATAAACAAACAAATACTCATGAAAAGTGTGACGATTGTAGGTGATAAAAAGTTTTTTTTTTTCCAAGAAAAATTGCAATTACTCTGTTTATATCCAAATAGGTAAGTTAATTTTTGCCATTGTTGTATTTTTCGGCTAAAATTAAATAATTATTATTATATAAAACATACGAAATCATGATTTTTTGTTAACATAACTATTTTGAACAAAAATTGATGGAGTTACTTAATGTATACAGTTCACAATCAAAGTAGATATATGTGTTTTCTGAATTAACATTCAAAGAATAACTATGGAACTAATCATTTAAACTGATGAATTTACCCCCGCTCGTGCTTGTACTAAATTATGTTGTAAGTTTCATTCAAATAAAATATTATATCCTCCTTTGATCTTGGAGTAATAACGAAATTAATTGATATCAATGATTATGTATTTATATGTTAGTTCCCGAACAGAATGTGATATAAAACCTCAAAAAACTATTCGAATCATTCTCTAGAAATTAAATTTAAATTCTCAGTTCCTAAAATAATAAATCAACATAAACAATATTATTAAAATTACACACATCTAAAATCAATTATTATTCAATTATAGTTTGGAATAATATTTTGTATCTTGGCTCATAATCCAACCATTCGAATTATACGACTCCAAATCCAATTGTCTCACTCTACAAATACTCTCGACCTTCAAACTTTCTAAATCAATCACGTTAGCATTGAAAGATCAATCGAAGAATGATATTTCATATGTATTTATTAGTTGAATGAAATTTACAACATAATAATATTATGCAAAGACAAATTGAAGTTGATACTTTATTTTTGAAGGACAAACTCATCAGTTTAAATAATTAGTTTAATATTTTTTTGAATATTTATGTTAGAAAACCCTTCAACATAAATCCACTTAGAATGGAAACTGTATACATCCTTTTTTTTTTTGGGGGGAGAGGGGGGGATTTCTAATTGAATAAAAATCCTCTTGAGATATATGATGAATTTTGGTAAAAGTAAATATAAGATGACATAATAATTATTAATTAAACTAATCAAAACAGTTTATTAAATATTAAAAAGTCCATAATGTCTAAAATCGATAAAACAATTTTCTAATCACTATTTAAAATACGAGACGTTGTCTTCCGCAACGTTTCTTTTTTATAGTCACGCAACCTTTGATATTTATTGACAAAATACCTCATCCACATTGAAATAGTTATTGAAAATACCACATGATGTTAGGTTAAAATTACAACTACGACAAATATTATAGGCCTATATTTGTACAAACGTCTTATGAGTTTACCAAGTTGAATTTATTATCAAAAATGAAGTTTTTCACAACAGGTTGTATTAAAACATTAAAAGATTTAGGTTGCTCAATCTTATCCTAGATATAGTATTATAACTCATTGTGCAACCTTAAAAGCTATCATGTTAAATGTAAACATATATAAATGGTCATGTAAATTGTGGTAATTTTGTAGCTGCCTCGTTTTTGTTTTTTTGGAATTGGTAATCTGAAAAATTAATTTTCTTTTCCTTAGCAGTGGTCATTATTAATTAATTCCTGAGCAGTTTCCTTCCTTTTCTAAATCGATTCAATTATATTCAAAACCTGATTGAAAATTCTTTTTTGCTCATAAAAGATGGAAGATATTAAGATTAAGATAAGGTTATCAAAGACTCCCCTAAAAAATTTTAATCAGCACATATGCTATTTAATTGATGAAGTTGATGTTCTTTCATTCCTTGATAATGACGTCGATGAAGAAACAAAATTGAAATCATGGTTAATTTAGCTTATAAAATATATCTATACTTGGCAAAAGATATGTCGCATGAATGAAGAGCTTGATAATTATAGTTTAAATCAACAATTTTGTAATTGTTTCATTAACAACTCGTCAATAATTTTTAGTTAATTTGATTTAGAATACAAAAATATAGGTAAGATTTCATATCTGCCAAAAGTATGTCATTATTTTCCCGTTACAAAATTAATGACTCTTTTCTCATCAAGGATCCTTCTCTCTGAGATATTAATGATTCATATATTCAAGCCCATAACAAAATTGTCAGTGATTAGAGTAGCAAATGGTACAACTCTGCTTTCTGTTTGTCAAACTTAATATTCACATTTTTTTTCAGTTTTTTTGCTTTGTCTCCACAGAAAAAATAGTGTTTCCCCGATTCTCTCGCTTTGATAAATCAGTTATGAGGTCTTATATTATCAAACAAAACAACTTGACTTAATTCCCAGTAATTAGCTACTTAGTCAACATTAATAACTTTTAAAATCAAATCGTAGTTACATAATAGTTGTGCATTGTGCTTCAATGCCCTATCAAATGGAGTTAATAGGGTTTTGAGTAGATCTTTACTTCAAGAATAACAATATAATTATGCCTATTATATATCTATATGGGTGGTTCACTGTAAAATGATGGTGGTAAAAAGGTTGGAGAAAAAATTGTATTTGGTAACATGATCGTAAAGCATCTTGTAATCCATGTGATTGTGAGTAATTTCATTGCGAGACAATAGCATCGTTTGCAATTTTATTGCAATTGTATTGAATTCAGGGAATCAAACTGTGGAATGATAAAAATAATTCGACTGGAGATTCTTCCCATAGCATCAGTGACCCCTTCTAATATCCAAAAATACAAATCCACCCCTCAGGTTGTAAAGATGAAGTGATGGAACCAGAGGGAGTTTAAACTCTAGGCATCAATGACCTTTTCCAGTTTATTAGGTTAATTTTTTCAGCCAACGTTTTCTTGAGTATCAAAGAACCTTTTTATTATTTCAAAAGAAATCTCACCCCACGGGTACTGCAGATAAAGTGGAGGGACCCAAGGCAGCTTAAACTATCTTTAAAATAAAAAACTCCAGCCCACGGGTTGTGCAGGTGAATTGATAGGCCCCAATGTGGCTAAATTCATCTGACACCTCTTCCTTGAGCATCGAGGACCCATTTTAATATCCCAAAATCTACCCAGGTGGGTTCTTTGAAGCTCAGTTGCTTGTTTTGGGTATACATTTACTATAGCTAGGGATGTCTTTTTTGTAAAGAAAAAATAACCACGAGGAAAAGGCGGAAGAGTGATATAGGGTGTTAGAATTAAGACTAGAGATATACCTAAGAGGTTCAACCGAAGTGGGGCTTAAGTTCAAAGTTCAGACTTACCTTGGGCTTCAGCATAATATAAATACAGCCTGGAATAAATGAACAAACAGGATGATAAAGGACGTTAAGTAAATTTAAGTTTATATTTTGCTAACAATTGATTAAACATTTTTTAGTTCTTCACAGAATATATGATATGTATATGTAAATAAATTTTAATAACAAGTAGGTATTACAGAAATACATGTATATATATATATATATTTAAAGTCCCATACCAAAAATAATAATAAAAAGTTACATATCTGATACTATTTTTACAACTTCAAAAACTTCAGGGTGACCTTTGCTATTTTCCTGCCAGTACAAAAGGGGTAAAATCCTTGCAGCATCATGATGCTTCCCAATAAAAGCCTACGGGTTCATCAACCATTGTTTTCGATACGATGGGATGCGAAATCTGAATATCTTCCTCTCCTGAATCAGAAAGTGTGTCCCAAAGTTTCCTCTTCTTATTTTTCAGCATTTCTTCTCTATCTGTTGTTGCATGCTTTGAATCAGCTTTGTGATGGGAATCTACAAGGGGCCTCTCTTCCATAATGTTTTCATACGATGAAGAAGAAGATCCTTAGCCTTCTCCCGACTTGAATTATATGGGAAACCATGAGCTTTGAACCTGTATTACAATATTGCTTATTTACATCATTTCGAAAACCCTTTTTCTTCAGCTGACTATAAAGTCATTCTTTTGGATAGACTCTTCTTGTAGGGCTTTGATCTAAACAACTATTACATTTAAGTGGTGGATTTAGTGGTAATTAATTGAACAATTTGAAAACACTACATTCAGCATTTCACTCTTTACCTTGGATCTGCAGCAGTAGAAAAGAGGAGTTTCTCATGCACAAAGGGTTCCTGAAATCATTCGTTGATGGAGCCGATGAAGTTTTGCTTAAGAGTCCGAACTCCAGTATAATCATTTTCTCATAACGACTGAGTATATCTGTAGAGCACTTTTATGGTTGTAAATCCTCGGATATCTTAGGTTTTAAATCGCATTTTAAAAGGGTTGCTTCTTTGAAAATAGCCAAGACGTTTATCACCCTTGACATTAATCTCCATAGATGGGCAGAGAGTGATATCAAAGTTGACTCAGTCTAATAGATGATTAATGCTCACTTCTGTCCCTGCAGTCACATTGGATTGGAACATTTTGCAAGGACATAGGTTTGGCATATTCAGTCTTGCTTGTATTTCGTTTAGCTTCGATGTTGCTAAAGCTGAAATGACCAACTAAACGTCGGAAGCAAGATAATAGGTTCTGAATGCTTGGAAAATCTAGAATTCCATCTTTGATAACAAGCTGAACAGAAAAATGAATATTATACAACTTTAAATATAGTATTTAAAACAATTGAAAATTATTTGATGACATAGTTATCAATGATAATTTGTGATTACTAAATTGTTTAATCTTTAAATAATTGTTAAAGACAAAAATTTTATTTATATATCTATGAGTATGAGCCAGACAACTAAAACTATCAAGCCCGGAAGCTTTAAAGGCCACTTTCATATTTGCAGCATTTTTACGAAGTATTAGTAAAACATTTTTGCTTTGAAACCCCCCAGAAATTGAGTAATTCAAATATTTTTATCGAAATAATTTCATTGTGAGATATCAGTCGTAAATGAGAAGATTATGTTTTTTTCTCAGGCAAGTGAAATCATATTTTTCATTTTGGTTTTAGCTTTGGTTGCCAGATCAGGGATGATTAATGTGAGAAAGTTTTTCCCAGTAGGAATGTTGAGCTTGATTAAAGATTTAAAAAAAAAAATTTAGAATATAATAAGATTTGTGCATAAATATTGCTGAAATATGACCAATATATAACATGGACATTTGGATGTGCAAATCATTTCACCATTGAGTTGGAAAATATTTTTTATTGATATAAAGAGAAACTGAATATTTATATATTTTTTTGTATATTATATACATAATTCATAATCGACTTCGGCGCATCGGAGGAGGTGCTGAAAAAACTTCGGATTCCGAAGAACTTTGTTTTCCTTCGGTGATTTCTAAACCGAATCCGAAGCTTAATATATCTTTAATAAAACCCTTGTCAGCTGCCTGTTCTTTGATTATTGGGAGAGAATGTATTACTGGTACGGAGAGGAGAACCTTCAACATTTAAAATAACATTTGTGCTGGGAAAATAAATATTGTTACATCATATTAAAACATATATATATTTATCTTATTTTATTTTAAATTACACCATAAGTAAGTGGGAATTCATTATTCAGGGAAAGATCTTAACATGACAATGATTTATTTGAATAAACAAAAAAGAAAAAGGAACGATAGCACGCACTAGAGTTGTAAAAAATATCACCTGCAGGTATGTTTAAAAAAAGAAACCAAAAATTAACAAGGTGGTTCCAACATTTTGAAGAATATTTGGAAAGCAATCAGCTTAGCTGACGTTTTATTAGATTAGCTGCAATCCGTTGCGAAAAAATAATAGTGAAATAATCACAAATCCTACTCCCTATCTAGTAAGGATTTACTACAATGTCAATCCTCAATTCTACTCCAAGTATCAACAAGGACCCACACGGATAGCTCCCCAACAACTCCTACGTGAACTCACACACTTTATACTGGTGATGGGACGATTAATCGAAGATTTTTTTTTATATAAATCAGTATCGGCATTAGGAAAAAAATGTTTAATATACGACACCAATTCGAATTTAGTAGTACTATTAAACTATTTATTACTTTTCTAAGTTATATATATAAATAACAAAATACCCCCTCAAATTAAGGAATTTTTGCTTTTTACTAAAAAATTATATATATATTTTAAAAATTTTTAACTAGAAATTTAATTTTGGGAATTTTTTCCCAAAATTTTTATTTTTTTGTCAGCAATTGTGGATTTTGGAAATTTTTCTTCAAAAAAAGTTAATATTTCGTAAATAGCTGAGGAGTTTTTTAATTTTTGTGAACAACTGTAGACTTTTGAAATTTTTGTGCAACAAATTTAACTTTTTTTTAATAGTTGTGGAATTTTGAATTTTTTTTTAAATATCCACTTGTATATTTGAATTTTTTTGCAAAAACTTAAAAGTTGAGATTGAATTTTTGAAATTTTTTCTGAAAAAAATTTCAAAATCCAAGGCTTCCCTAAAATATAACTCTGGGTACGCCCCTGATAGCAAAATTGTATTTTTTAATAATTGTTTAAAATATTAAGTAATTGGAATCGGCATCCGAAAAGAATTATGTTTTGCTAATTTATACTAGAATTCCATCAGAATCGGCAATCTGAATTTTTTTGTTGGAACTGTCCCATCATTTCTTTAATTTAAATTCCTTCTTCAAGTATAAAATAATAATAATAACGGGCTCGGAAAATCAAAAATAAGCCCTGCAACCTCAATAAATCTTGCACTCGTCTAAGTTTCTATTTTTTTACAGCTCTAGCACAGCATTCCTTTTTTAATTTTGAAACTGTTGTTTTTTTCTACGTTTTGTCCATCCCCAAGTATTTGTGCCGCTCAAGAAATTATGAATACATACAGGCTCAATAGCCCATTTTGTGGGCTCGCTTCTGTTTTCGCTCAATTCAATACTTTTTTGATAACTTTTTGGTATAGAAAAACCTATTAGCAAAAAAGTGGGGTTTTTCGGGCACCTAAAATTATGAGGGCTCTTCTGCTCATGAATATTGAGTGTGGCTTATTAATGATTTGATATTACATGCTGTAAATTATCACTAATGTCATAGATTGTATATGTAGAGAAAATTTAAAGTATGTAGGTGGATAGTTTTGATCAAACAACTTTAGTTCAAATTTAAATATTTATCAAATAAAACGAGTTTATTCATTAAAAAAAACAGAAACTTAATATGATTGTACATACTACAGAGTTTATTCATTTGATTGACTCATAAGATAGACTAATCTCTAAAATAACTATTGACTACTATTCAGTTATAGAGAAGATCTTATTATCTTTGAAAAGGATTAATGCTGCTTGAACGATCTCTCAGTTTCAACTTTCCAAGAACTTGCTCGTTCAAATCAGCTCTTTCTTCAACTTCCTCCAAACTCATTTGTACTTTTCGATATTTAGCTAAATTTAATGCAGCAATTTCCTCTGCCTCTTCAATTTGTTTCTTATATGACTTGATCTTATTTTGCAGCTTGTCAACAAGTTCTTGCATTCTTTCATGGTTCTTTTGATCTTCTTCGTGTTGGAAAGATAGTTCTTTAATTCTCCTTTCCACACGTCTTTGATTCTTCTGATTATCTACGAGGCGTCTCTGTTCTTCGTCTAGTTGACTTTCTAGTTCTCGTATTTTTAACTCAAGTCGCTGAACAACTTTTCTTCCTCCCTTCATTGCTAGTTGTTCCGCTTCATCCAGTTTGACTTGCATATCTTTCACTTGGAATTCAATTGCTCGTCTATCTTTCTCTTTCTCTTGGGCCATCTCTTGCTCTACGCGCAATTCTTCGGCTAGACGTGCTGCATCTATCATTGCTTTTTTGGCCTTGTCTTCAGATGCTTTTGAATCACTTATCATCTCCTCCAAGTCAGCCTAAAATATAAATTGATATATACTTATTTATATCCGAATCATATGAAGGCTATGATAATAATACTTTGAATTATTCATTTTAAAGCCCATAAAGGTAACTCAAAAGATAGAGTAATGAGATTTGTTATTTGATAGGGAAGACAAATTGACTTACGTGTAGGGTTTGCATTTCACTTTCTAATTTACGTTTGGATGTTTGAAGAGATTGATTTTGAAGGGTAGCATCTGATAACTGATCCAATGTATCGCTCAACTCCTGTTCTGCAATTCTTCGTTGGCGATCCCCGTGTTCCAATTGTGTCTTAGATTCTTCTAGCTCAGTTTGAAGGGCATGGCATTTACGCTCAGCTTGAATCAAATGATCTCTCTTTTTGTCACGATGAATTTGCTCATTCTCAAGACCAAGTTGAGACTCTTTGATTTGGTTTTGATATTTTTTTATTGTTCTTTGAGCCTCAGTATTAGACTCATTAGCATGTTCAAGAGCAATGTCCAATTCATTGATGTCTGCCTCCAACTTTTTCTTCATTCGGAGAGCTTCAGCTTTAGACCGATTTTCTGCTTCCAAAGCATGTTGCATCCCATCCAGGGCCTTTTGATGAGTCTTTTTGATTGCATCAAATTCTTCTTCCTTCTCTTTAATTCTTCTTTCAATTTCTTGCTTCACTTGAGATAATTCTAATTGAAGTCTTAGAACTTTGTTTTCCTCTTGTTCTAATGCAGCTTCAGCTTCCTCTAGAGCAGATTGCATTTCCACTTTCTCCATTTCTAAACGTTTTCTAACTTTGTCGATTTCGTGAATATTTCTTCCGCCTTCACTTATTTGATCCATGATATCCTTTATTTCATTACTCAAGGTCTTATTCTCTCGACGCACGCAATCCAATTGTTGTTGAGTTTCTTCATAGATGGTTTTAACTTTGAAAAGGTCAGTCGAAAACGTTCTACAGTCAATTTGATTCCGATCAAGTTCGGCTTGAAGAGAATCCGTTTTATTCTTCCATTCTACAATAACTTTGTCAAAGTTCCTAGCTTTCTTTTCCATTAGATGACATCTTTGAGCAGCTGCATCTGCATTGGTTGACATCTCTTCAATTTGACATTGAAGATGAGATTTTTCTTTCTCTAAGGACATGGCTTTATGGTTAAGTGTTTCAACTGTCGCTGTGGCTTCTCCTAGTCTAGCTTGCAGTTTCATTTTAGCAGCTTCTAATTCTTCTGCCTTTGCCAGACCTTCCTTTTCATATCTTTGACGCCATAACTGAACATCTGAAAGAGTCTTTGATAAAGTGCGTAGAGCATTATCCTTGGCTTGACCCTCCTCTTCGACTTGTTCTCTCATTGTGTCAACTTCATGTTCTAGATTTCTGAACTTTCCAAGAAGGAAATTTCTTTCTTTACTTTCGTCATCAGCAATACGTTTTTGTTCGTCTAACTGGTTCATTAAATTACTCTTTAATTTCGAAAGTGTGTTATTATTGTTGTCAATTTCCTCAATTTGTCTAAGTAAATCTGCATTTTCCATGATGATTTTCTTTTTAGAATTCTCCAAATCCCCTAGTGACATATTTGCCTCCTCACATTTTTTACTCACTTCATTATACTGAGATGTTGCAATGCGGTTTTGTTTCTCAATGGATGCCTTTTCATTGTTAATTGTATCCATGGCTGCTCGCACTTCATCAATTTGGAGTCTTCTCGAATGTTTATCTTTTTCCGCTTTTTGTTTCATTTTGTTCAATTGATCAATTTGCTCTGACATTTCAGACACAGCATCCAAGTGTTTTTTCTTCAGAGAACTTAGAGTAGAGTCATGTTGAATTGTTGCCTCTTCTAAATCTCTACGGAGTTTAACAATTTCAGCTTCTCTTTTTTGTTGAGCTCTATTTGGGCTGATGTAGCACCACTTGCTTCATCCAACCTTTCAGCTAAATCATCCAACTCTTTCACAATGTTGCTCTTTTGCTTTTCTGATTTAGATCTTGCCTGCTTTTCTGCCTCGAGTTCTTCTTCATTTGCTTCAATTCTAGACTGAAGTTCCTTTATTTGTTTCTGGAGTTTGGTCACAACATTTTGTTGATCCTCAAGGAAATTCAAACGGGATGAAACTTCCTTGTCTTTCTTTGAAATAAAATTTTCAATTTCCTTTTTGTTTTTCTCTAAATCACCAACTGATTCTTGGCAAATTTTTAGCTCTCCCTCAACTTTCCTTCTATTTTTGTCGCATTCAATTCTATTCTTCTTTTCTCTCTCCAAGGAATCCTCCATTTCATCAAGAGTTTGTTCAAGTTTACTTTTGATTTTGTTTAAGTGTTCCAGTTTTTCTTCGGCAGATCCTAATTCCTCAGCAGATTTTGCATGCCCATCTTGAATGTATTTCTTTTCTTTGTTAAGCTTATTAATGAGCTCATCCATTTCAGCAATTTCGTCATTGTGCTTTCTGATCATGTGATCTTTATTGCTGACTTCTTGATCCGACTTTTGTTTAGTCAATTCCATATCATCAATGTCTTTACGGAAGTTACTCAAGTCAATTTCAAATTTTCTTTTTTTGGCTTCCATATCCTTTCTTTCTTGTTCTGCTTTCATCAATTGATTTTGATTGTCATTCAGTTCACCCTCTACTTCCGTCTTTTTTGAGTTAGCAACTAATAGTTGTTCTTGATACTTTGACAAATCTCCTTGCGATTGTGAAATTGAGTGCATGAGTTCTTTTTGCTCCTCAGTCATATCTTTATTTTCTTTATTGTATTTATCTCTTAACTCAACTTCTTGGTCATATGCTGAACAAGCTACAGCTGCCTCTGCTTCTAAAGCAGCAATTTCATCCTCAATATTTGTTTGACCAATAAAACGCTTTGTGTTATTAATCAAATAATACCATTGCCAATCTCTGAAAAATATGTATTTTCGGAAATTTCGCTGAAGCACTGGAATCATATCTTTTTTTATCATCTCTTTCTTGTAGGCTATTCTTCCAGTGTAACCTCTGCAAAGGGCTTGAATTTTGGACAAAATTCGTTTGATTTTTTGATCTCGAATTTCTTCCAATATACCAATGGATCCTGCTCTAAAGAATACTTTCGTATGTCCTAATCTCCAATTATCATCCATGGATTCGTGCTCCTCTAAGATTCCCTTTGCTCCGGCCTTATAATCTTTTCCAGCGTCATACATCTTCTTAGGATTTAGGATGATATACCTGTGTTTGAAATCTGCATACACTGTCCTGTTAGGGAAACCACGCCTACAAATTCTAATTCCTTCAAGTACACCATTACAAGTGAGCTGATGTAATACAAGTCTAGAGTCTATTAATCCAGGTTGCTTAATTGTGTTTGGAACAATGCAACGAATGAAGTGAGGGTCTGTACAATTCAAAGTTGTGAGCAACTGATCTAATTGGTTTCTAAAGGCAGAAGAAACAGTTTTGAAAGTTTTATCTTTTCCTTTTTTTCCTTTCTCCTTTTTGGAGTTATCTTCTTCAGGTTGGCCAGGATGCTCTCTAAATAAGTAGACAACAAGCTCATTGGTGGATTTTTTCATTTGATCCACCACTGTATCATTCAAAGGATCTTTATTTTTGTCTAGCCAATTAGTTAAATTATAGTTGACAATCCCAGCATAATGAGCAATTGCAAAGTGAGCATTCTTATCCTTACTTCCCGGCTGTTTCTTCAAAAATACAGCTGATTTTCCAAGCAAGTTCTCTTTGAGTTTGTCTTCAAATGTTTTATCTGAAGCCTTGGGGAAAAGAGTTTCTTCCTCCAAAATGGCCAATAGACCCATTGGTTTTTCCATCAGTTGAATTGTTGCTTCAAGATCCATACCGAAATCCACCATTTCCCACTCAATGCCTTCCATAACATACTCCTCTTGTTCTAACACAAACATATGATGATTGAAAAACTGTTGAAGTTTTTCATTACAAAAGTTGATACAAATTTGCTCAAAAGTATTGAACTCAAAAATTTCAAATCCAGCAATATCCAAAACACCGATGAAGTTAACTTTTTTCATGGTCGGATCAATCAAGGTTCTGTTACATAAATCAACCAACCACATGAAAAGTCTGTTGTACATTGATCTACCTAAAGCTGCAATTGAGTTCAGACATTGATTTGCATTTTGTCCTTTATAAACCCATTCGGTTCCAACTTTGATTTTGGGTCGAATGAAATTGCCATAGAAAAGATTGTAATTTTCTATTCCACACAATTTGCATACTTTTTCACCAGGTTTCACATCATCTGGTTCACATCCTTCCTCTCTTCCCTTTTGTTTGAATGTCATTTCACCCAAATGAAGTATGGAAGCAGTTAACTTGAAAGCATCTTGTTTCTCTGTTAAAGAAAATCCAAGAGTGTCAAAAGCTGCATCCGTAAACTCTAACTCCTCAGCGTCATCAATGGAGTCTACTTTTATTTTTCCTTGAGAAGGGAAAAAATAGTCGTAGATGTCATCAGACAACAAGCACATCTCTTTTAAACCATCCACAGGTCCATCCTCAAAGAGCTGATAAAAAATGTGATAACCTCTTTCATTATCTTGTTGATAGGTCACACGAGATTTCTCAAGAAGATAAACATCGATAAAGCCTCCTGCTAGCTTACCCAATTGATTGAAATAGATTCGGATAAATTTTCCCTTTGAAATAAAATCAAAATAAGAATAATTTTATTCGATTTTTTTTTTTTTTTTAGAACAAAACTTACGAAACGAGAAGAGTTATCATTACGAATGGTTTTAGCATTTCCGTAGGACTCAAGAATAGGATTGGTTTGAACTATACGATCCTCCAAGTTAGCTTTTTTCTCCCCCTCAACGTGTTTGGTATTTGCTCCAAGAATTGCAAAATAAGTAATTACCTTTTTGGTATTTTCGGTCTTTCCAGCACCAGATTCACCTCTATTATGATTAACATAAATTGATAGAATATATATATATAGGTTCAGCTGTTTAAAGGTGTACACTAAATATATTACGTGATAAGCATAGATTGATCCTTAGCATTATCCATCATTTGTTGATAAGCCCCGTCAGATGAGGCAAATAAATGAGGAGGAACTTCATTTCGTCTTTTCCCAATATACAATTTGACCACTGTATTTGTATAAATTGGATAGCGTACATAAGGGTTAATTACAATGCAGAAAAGCCCAGAGTAAGTCTATATGTATAATAAAAGTACAGATCATCCTCTAAATTATATAAAAAATTAACATTAAACTTACGTAAATTAGTTTTGCAATGTATCGAGTTTTCAAGTTCCAAAGTACAGAGGCATCATTCAAATATGTCAAATTGGAGACATCTTCGGCTTTTTCCATTTTTGGAGGATTCACCTGTTGAAGCTTATCAACTGGAAAGGTCTTCGTCTCCCATCCTACTTTGACAGTTGCCTTGTCTCCCTCAACCTCTTGGATAAGGCCCTCATCGAAACCACCATCGTCCTTATTTGGGACCCAAACTGACTTTTTAGTATCATATGGCTTCAATGAGTCCTCCTTTTTCATTTCAAAGGAGACAAACAGAAACGGTGTTGCATCTTGAAAATAAATAAATGTATTATTCTTATAAGCGGTTATTATTGTACATAATTGAATTTTTAAACTATTAAATCAATGTGACATTTCTACAAATTATTCATAACAAAATTACTAACCCCATTTCTAAAATAAATACAAAAAGTCTATTAATCTTGTCTTTTTGATGTACATGATTTTTAATTTAATCAGTCTCGTTAATTTCAAATAAAATTTATTAAACTTGAGTGGTATTGGGATTTGCTGCATGACATCTTCACATAATATAAAATATTATTTGAAATACTTCAGTTGGATTTCTATAAATGTATAAATTAAGCCTTTGATTACATATCTTTTATAAAAAGTCAAACTTAATTTTAAGGCATAAGTAAAAATACTTTAATGATTTGTAAAACGTATTTTGCTATAGTTGATCAAATATCTAAATATCAAAAAGTATGATACTTTGATTATTAAAATACATAAGATTGATATAGGTGTTTACCCGGATCTGGGGTCTTAGACCCTCCTGCTTTTACATGGCCAGGCATGGTGTCGAAATGTAGAGAGTGATAGTTTGATAAGTAGAAACAGCGAAGTAATCACTTTCAGACTGATAGAGGTGTCTATTATGAAGTTTCTCTTTTATAGGAGGCAAGAAAGCGTTTCACTTTCTTGTAGGGATAGAAAATTGCTGGATCAGCAGTTTCAGAGATAGCTATGAGAGCTCAATAATCCAAGATAATTTTGTTTAAGATATAAAAGGAAGCCAAATATTTTGAAAAATAACTTCTGTTGTTAAAATATATATATATTTTAGATCTTAGTATTTTTCTTATTATTATTTGTAGGTATATTTATTGTATTGGTAGGGTTGAAAGTATCAATGTTTTAAAGATGAGGACTTCAGTAGTATTTTATCATAAATTGATGTTTGATTTGATTTTCTTTCAGGATCTTAAGATTATTATTATTATTTTTTTTAAATTAGAAAGAGTTCAGTAGAACCAATTATTTATAGACAGGGTGGGGATTTTAAATCCAGAAAATTTAAGGATAATGTATATTGTAATTTATTTTCCAAAATAAATATAGAAGAAGTCAATCAAAAAATCAACCACTTCCGGCATCAACCACAAACTCTAACTCTAGCTTAGCCTGAATCTGGCACAGGCCTTTATGATGAACTCTTTGCCCATGCTAGTCACTGTCTCGATAATGGAAACCCGCAAGGAGTCAAAAGTGTTATGTCAGGGGCATCCACAGTATTTTATATAAATAAATATATATATTTTTTTTTTTGGGGGGGGGGGGGGGGGCTTGGTTTTAAAAACAAAAATCGATTAAAAAAAATTAAAGTTTTGGAAAAAAAATTACAAAAATCCATAGCTCTTCACATAAAATTAAATTTTTTAGCAAAAACTAAATTTAAAAATCCATGGCAATTCATATAAATCAATTTCTTTTCAAAAAATTTCAAAGATAATTTTTTGGAAAAAAAAAAAATATGAAAAATTTATTTTTCGGGGAAAAAAAATATGAAAAATTAGTTTGAAAAACTAAATTGAATTTCAAATATTAAACTTTTTGAAAAAATAAATTAAACATTATATTTTGTTGTAAAAAAAATTCCTTATTGTATTTTTTTTTTTTTTTTTTTTTTGGTGGGGGCTACAGCTCCTACTGCCCTCCCCCTGCAACGCCCTTTATATATACGTTTATTGGAGCCTTTTTCCACACATAGTACTTCAAGGGGTTCAGATGGAGAGAACAAGGAGGCCACATTTCCGTAGCCCAAAATATAAAGGTCTTAAAAATGTTTTTTTTTTTTTTGAATAAATCCGGTTCCAATTACTCGATTTGCATAAACTACACCAACTTAAAATTATATTGTAACACTAAATCTGTTAACATCAATTTAATCTCTCTAGCATTATTATATCTTGAGTTATTAGCGTCCTTAGGTTTGAGCCCGACACGGAGGCACCTTAAAACCACTCGGCCTTGTTTATATTCGGAGGACATCTCAAGGATTTTATATTTTTCTTATATTTCACTTTTATATACATAAATCTGAGGGTTACTAAGATATTGAGCTCTAATCTTGTTTCGGATTTAAATCTCCACCCGGTATATTGATTAAACTTTATTTACATATTTTTTTCATCGGATCAAATATCTTTAAAGATTACAAAGATATTACCAGAGGTGTTTATACGAACGATGTAACTCATGACTTGACTTTATCTCACAATCAAAGATACTTATGCTGAACTAAAAAAAAACATGAACATTCGTTTACAAATATTAAGTTAAAAGAAACTCAAAAGATTATTCGAACTAGACTTGATCAAAATATTCAAGGACAGGCACTGTACTTGATTAAATATTAATTGACTTGCACCTGTAGAATTAGGACTTTTTCCCACCTTTGTATATTATAAAATATATGTATATTTGTATCAAGTATAGGTAAATCTAACTCGGAGTAATTAAGGCAAAAAAAGTGTTTTGTGAACAGGTATATTGTAGAGAAAAACGTGGAGTACTATGTGGAGGGGTTTCAGATATGGGAGCATCACTAAGAGAAGTTTACGAGAAAGGCAAGGCCACTAGAAAAACCAGTAAAATATGTTGTATCCTTGATACTTTGGAAACTTTTCATCCCTTAGAAAAGCACAATGCCCACTCTATTGGGCATCCTGCAAAATGGTAATTTTCGTCATTGCCCGTAACATACCTATATACAGATAATTAGATAATGTCAGAGGATAAAAATATTGATACTGTCATATAAAAAATGTTATTCATATAAGTGCAGTCATTGATTCTAGATATAAACCAGAGGAGAGCTTAATATTAAATAATAAAATTTATATTTTGCAGGCAATTCATATTTTGTTACTACATGACTTTCCTAGTAAACTACGTACATGTTATACTTTTATGTATCCAACTATGCCCTCTCCTTGCTGAAAAAAATCGACCTAATATAATAGTCCTCCTCGCCGATGACTTAGGACGCGAGTCTCTCCCATCCTATGGAAATAATGAAGAAAAAGTTCCGAATGTTGAAAGGTACCTACTCATGTCACAATCAATTAAAGTTTTGTCTATAATTCATTTCCCAGGGTTTTTGTATCATTTCTTAGAAACCCATAACTAAGGAGG
The DNA here is from genome assembly GCF_016086655.4 of Lepeophtheirus salmonis. Classification (NCBI taxonomy): domain Eukaryota; kingdom Metazoa; phylum Arthropoda; class Copepoda; order Siphonostomatoida; family Caligidae; genus Lepeophtheirus; species Lepeophtheirus salmonis. The sequence goes on from NC_052132.2 coordinate 31,126,351, forward strand.
TCCAACGAGGAACACAAGAAAAGACTACCAAAAGAGTAAAGTGGTTGTTTCCTTTTCTTTTTAACATTTATCATAAGAAAAAAGAAAGGGTAAAACTCAACCAATGAGCAAGGTTTGTCAACAAAAAAATCGTGGCAAATACAGGAGATTGATTAAGCAACTCTTTCTCTTTATAGTGACGTCATTGTAGGCATTTGTTTGGGGAAACGTAATACATAAAAAGTAAATTAAATTAGGGTTTCAATTAATCTACATTTTTTTACTCCTACACTTGGGATTCCAATGGCGTCATTGGTTATGTTATGGTAATTTTTTTTCAGTGAAAACTAAAAATCGTTGCTGACCAACCTTGTTATAATAATATTGGACATAACTTAGTCTTTTACTTGCCATGTTTTGTGTTCTTTGTTGGACGTTCTTACTCATAACATAACTATTCATAACTTAACATTAAAATGAACATCAAATATTTTTCCCTCTTATAGATGTACTTAATGAGAAATTATTGTTGAAACTCAGTGCGGTTCGGTCTTAAGTGATTTTTTCTAGATCAATATTTCAAAAATGTGGACTAAAATTTCCTTTTCTAGAATTTCTTTTTATGTGCGGTCTAAAAATTATAAGTAAGACCAGAAAAAGTCAAAATTTTACTACAAGACCGGTCCAAACTGATGTTGGATCGAATCGTTTAAAATTAGAACAGTCTAAGCTTTCTAGAGTAAGACCCAACACTGGTACTTTAGATATATTTTCAATGTTTTTCTCCTAAATATGGTTCAGTTTGTATTAATTACCCACACAATTCAGCAATATGATTAATAAAAGTATAACTAATAAAATTTTTTAATGATATTAAGGTATGTTTATTTTATTTTCAAATAAATCAGACAACTACTGATACATCTATTAAGTAATAAATAGTCTAGCACCGTGGTTCCCAAAATTTCAAATATAGCGATCCATTTTAAAACAAACAATCAGAAAATGATCGCAATTCTTAAAATATCTTATTTATAGAGTTATTTTGTTGTTCAAGAAACTGCCATATATTTTGATTATCAATTATGGATGATTTATTCAGGAATTAACTATGTATTCCACAAATTCTTCATCGGAGAAAAAAATCAGCCGGTTGCCATGATGTTTAGCTCTGTAAATAGCTATAGATTGTAATATTTTTCTCATTCAAATTTAATATTTGAATATTGTTTTTCCAAAAAGAATAATTTTTTCATGAATTATAATAGTTTTAATTATAATTTTTCCTCAATTTTTTTTTTGTTCAATAGATGTGGATTTTTGGATTTAAAAAAAAAAATCCAAAAACTAAGACCCCCCTCCAAAATATAGTAATGCGGACGAGGTATCATATATATATATTTCTCATTCAATTAATTGCCCTTACAACTTATATGTGGCCCGTCAACACAAACACAATCTTTAATTATTATTCTCAAAATTGAGTATGGATTTTGTTTTGTATTCTTCGACAAATTATAGTCATTTTTTATTAACATTTTTTATATATAAATATCATTGGCAGGTGTAGTAAATTATGCTCAAAATAGCAAAAAATTCCTTTAACATAAAATTATAACAAAAAAGCTAATGAAAATGATTAACAGTGAATGTCATATAGTGGAGCTGTCAACTCAAATTTTTATAAAAGGACTTATCATCGTCTTTTGAACATATATCAAATGGTAAAGTTAATAACTCTAAAGGATGGAAAAACTTATGTCGATTTGCTCAGAAAATTGACAAAAGATGTCCAGTAATTAAATACCAAATGCATGCAGGCAATCTTGCTTTAATTGCAACAGAGGTTTTGAAGTTCAACCCAAGTGAAGTGCACAACATTAATTGCGACGGACATCATCGTCGACTAATTATAATTCGAGAGAAAATTTCTTTTGAGAGAATCAAAAACGAGATTATATTACCGGTTGATATTTATTTTAAAGATGAAAATGACAATCCGTTCAAAGTTGTGTTAGATTACCGCAAACTCATCCTTCCTACAGATGGAGACAACGTCTTTGACATAAAACTCAAGTACTCAAGTGTGTGAGCAGGGATTGTGATATATGCTTGAACCTTTTTGCGAAGTCTACTCTTTTCGCATTGGAAATTCATCCACTACTGAAAAGACATATTTGAGTTTATTCTTAATTTTTAATGATGTTAGATTTCACCATTGGAATTATAAAAGTTATGCCTTAAAAATCAATTTAAAGGGAAATCCAAGGAACCCCTTCTTTGATTCCTTTAGGGACGGAGATTGAATCATTGGAATTCGTCGGACAAACGCGGCAATGTGAAAATTGTTTTATGTTTGGAAATTATAGGCCTGCTTGCAAGAAAAAACAAAGTCTGTTGTGTATTATGAGTCGTGGATGACTTCAAGACTCGGAAGATCCGGACAAGGAGATACAATCTTATTTACCAAAGACTGTGAGCAAAAAGGTGATCGTGCTAATTTGCCGTTACGGTAAGTTGATAAGGGGATTCAAGAAAGTTACATTATTGGTGATGATATGGAATTTTCATCGACATAAATATGCGAAGAAAACTCGCTTAAAACGAAGCATCAAATGGTGGGATAAAGAGGAGTCAGAATGTGTTGATGGGAAGGTTACCTGGCATATTAATGGGCTAAAGTTATCTACGATCATTTTAGACCCAATTAAGCTTAAAAAACCTGCTCTAAAGGAGCATGTGGTTTCCTTGGCTCGAACCAGATCTCAATCATTAAACTCAATGAACAGACTTGATTCAAAGAGCCATCAAATTTCAAATCTCGATACTTTGAACGAAAAGAAGAAGACCATAAACGATTCAACTCATTCAATGACTGATAATCAAATGTGAGATAACGTACAAAATAGTAGTATAATAATTACATTATCCAAAGTATGGGCATTGGAAAGATCCTGTCCCTAAATACGAGAGAAAGGTTAAGAATAACTCATAACGCCATGCTTTAATGAAAAAATTATTATCATTTTATCCATATGCCTGCAGGACATCAAATCTAAAGTATCCTAGTCATATAAGGATAATTGCGCCTTCTGTCTTTCCGGTCAGTTTAATTATTTGGGTTCAAATAGAGGAGTTTTATCCATGTTTTCTAAATCTCTTGGTGATCCCACATTTACCAAATCCAACTCAAGTGTGAGTGACTGGCATAAAATTTTATATCCAATGAACAGGCTAAATTTGAATTAATTAATGTTATTGGTCCTAATGTAAGAGTCAATCATTCTTCCAGGGCATTATTAACAATTACAAAGGTAATAATTCACCGATCTTACTCGTAGTAGACCGTAACGTTGGCCTATATTGTGTCAGCAACTCATATCAAAATAAAAAATATCTGAAGAAACTTAAATTTGAATTAAATTTGATTGCCTGAATAGCCTATTTAAGTCCCAGTGATAGTTTGTCATGGAGAAAAGGGCAATCAACGTCACGAATTGCGTCAAAATTCATCTATAAAACACAAATATGCCTTCTATCTTTCTGAACCATTGTTCGATCATAAGATGATAGTTGTTAGTTTTGCACTCGAAACTTCTTCAAAGCCTCGGATAATCCCTTGGTGGTTGATCGATGATCAAAAATACATTAATAAAATGAAAACTAACCTAGCAAATAGTTTTAATTCTTCATTTTCTGTAAAAAAAAAGTTATGTTTTCCCCTTAAACGCACACCACATAGTACTGCTAGAAGCTGTATTAGTGAAAGGGAAAAGCGATGGATTAATTTTAACAATAATTTATAACATATTTTGAGCATGGATTCACTTTTTCAACGAAATATAACTATTGAGTTTTATAACTCCTTCCGGATTGCGGAAATCGCCAAGTTAGAAGGCAGTGCTAAAATAAAAAATGAAAATGATCCCCTTTGAAGGATTAACAACCTTCTAATAAAAATAATTACTCAGTCTTAGTAATAAAGAGAATAGAGAATGGGGTAAAACTTTAAAAAAGCAAGAGAACACTGCAGAGACATTTTGTAAAACCTTCCATAAGTTAGTTGGTGGGATTATAATTAATTTCCCTAAAAGGAAAAATATATTTATGACATGCAGAGAGGAGATCGTCCCGTATTGATATAAAATTGGAAACTTAATAGAAAATAATGGATATTTGCAGAAGGTATAACTAGTTGAGTATTTGGTCTAATCCCCAAAAAGGGAGATGGTTTAAAGCTTGACAATTGGAGACCAATCAAGGTACTAAACGAAAAATACATAATACTTTCAGGAGTTATAGCAGATCAAATTGAAGCGATTCTAAATAAAAAATAGATCCAGAGGAAAATGGTTTTTAAAACGAAGAAAAATATCTGTCATTTCCCTGAATATTCATACAACGATAGAAGCAGTAGATAGGAACAAGCGTTTTTGAGCTATTATTGCGATATATTTTTCAAAAGCATTCGATTCCCATTCTCACATTTTGAGATTGGTGAAAAAACTACTACCAATCAATTACGGGATCATCGACAGTAACGGTTGGAAGTAAAGAGAGCCGACCGATTTACTCGAGTAAAAATTGTTGTCGGCAGGGTTGTCTTTTGGCCACCGTATTCTTTGTAGCTGCAATAGCAGAGCTAGGAATCGCCATGAAGAAAAAAAAAAATCTAGGATTCAGTGTCAGTTTTGGAATTATTAAACACCTTATTGATCTTTATGCCGATGATAATACCGTGATAATAGAAGCAAACTCGGCAGCTCAATTACAAAGATGAGAATATAAATTGTCTTATCTTATTTTACAACGTTCGAAAAAAAGTTGGGATTGAAAATCAATAAATCAAAGACTGCAACTCTCCCGATTAGCTTATGTCATCCGGGAAAAGCTTTGGAATTTCACATTGTTCTACCAAAATAAATGATAACTCTTTTAGGGATCAAAGGGATGGATGGGTTTTGGTCCCTCAGAATTAAATTGAGTGGTACGAGAACAACTAACTTTTATTAAAGGCTGGCATAATTTCAGTATTCAAAAATGAATAAACCTGTATAACACTTTTTTCATTCCAATCATTTGTATAAGGCTATTTCTTCACCAATATTGGCAGAGGATGCCATATTGGACCAAAATTTTGGTTGGAGAATCATTTTCATCGGAGTTACATTTCAGCATTAAGGAAACCAAAAAGTTTGATTGTGTGGTGGGCTCAAATCTTTATGGACATAATTACAAAAATGCATTCGAAAGTTTTGGTTGATATAACGAAGAATCCAACATGGAGTGGAGATATGTGATTAAATCAAGTCTATACTATGAATATATTATACTTGGAACTGATCTTATAAATGAACATATCGACGACTTTTTCCCTACGCTTGCTGCTACACAAAGGGTTATTTGAAAAGTGACTCCCACTTACGATTATGGAACGACCGTGGATATTATTCATAATAATCATGGAAATAAATCTTTTTTAAAGTATACACTGGACCCTGTGTATTTGGAATGGGAGGCCCTCACAAAAAATCAGATAGCATTACATGATATTAGTTTTCACTTTGTTTTTTTGTTTTTTCTTTTACCTGGAAGTTTCCTTTTGGCGTTGTCAAGGTGTGATGGATGGATTAGGGAATTAAATCTATCTAGTAATTGGGTGCATAGGATTATGTTTTCGACTTCCATAATAGCTGATGGAAAAAAACTCACAGCTCAATTTAAAATAGCCGCTGGAATTTTGTTTTTAAGCACTCCATGTAAAGATTGTGGTATATTACTTAACACGCTTTTTCGGAATGTCCAGAATTACATATTCTGAGATCATTTGTTAGTTTAAACCTGAGGGTTAAGAGGATAATAACTTTAATATAATTGTGGTGATAGTTCTATTCGGCGTGTCATCAAAAAGTAATCTTAAAGCTAGGTTGAAGGGGAATGCTTCATTGAATGTTATGAGCTACCTTGCAAAGAATTTTACTTTCGGGGGTGGCAAGATATGGAGTATTCGAATTGAAGATATCTAGGGCAATTCAGGGTGCATGGGACTAGGCCTCCAATATCATTCATCAAGCGCATCAAAACATTTTCGTACTTTGCAGAAAATATTCAAACTTTTTAGAAAGAATTGTTAGTTTAAAAACAAATTTGCTCTTATTGTTATATTTTTATTGAGTTTAGATGCTAATCTTATTAGATTAGATATATGAATATTTTATATTTGTAAGCCTTAATATGGCAAATAAATTTTAAACTATCATGTTTAATTATATTTTTGTAAGTGCATCTTCACCAGAAAATTTTATATAATTCAAATATTTATAAATTATTTGCTGTCTAAATATAGGTTAAAGAAAAGGTTGATTGATGAATTATAAACATACTTTTTAATATATCCTATGTACAAATTAATTTTTTTAATTAAAACATTTCCATTCTAATTTAATATAGAATATTTATGGAAGGAGCAAAGTTTAATCATCTGTTAAGCCCAGCAGCACTCTGTACACCAAGTCGATCTGCATTTCTAACTGGGAGATATCCTTATCGATTTGGTATGTATTACTTTCTTAACCCTTTCTCATAGATTTTTTTTTTTTAAATCGTCTCATACTCTAAATGAAGTGAATATGGATAATTTAAACTTTGTATGTGAAATTCATAGGATTTATGTTGAAATATTAGCCGTTGGCATATAGCAACGCTATTAAAATACCTAATCATATATTTAATCAATAAGAAATATATTTTATTTTCGGTAATAAATATAGATAATTATAAATCTACACTTTATTAAATTAAATTGTATGATTATTCATTTTGTGTGATAGCCTTCGAAACATGAGATGCCCACACCTACATTTCATTTCTGAATTTGGTCTATTTGATTGACTTGCATGAAGCATAAAGAGTGTATTTTCTACAAAAGGCTCCATCTTATTGTATCTATTTTCATTTGAAATTACCAGTGAAGGCCCGGTGTTAATCTCCGGGTATGGACAAACGAACCCTCACAGAAACAGATGCATTGATTACACAAAACACTGTAGTTGTAGAATTTACTCAGTAAATGGTACAAATTTTATTTGTAGTAAAAATAAATCCATTATTTTTACTGGATTTAAAAAAAAATATATATATTTCATTAATTTTTATTTCCTTGGCAATTAAAACAGAGTTAATAAAATTTCCTTTATTGGGGCGGTGGGTGTAACTTACAGTATCGGACCCATTAATACTATTAACCTTTACTGCCCTTAATTCTGTTTTTGTCTTTATCGAAGAAAAACTGTAAAATATGCCGTATTTTCTTTTTGTTATTGTCTATTTTTGACGTCCTTTGAATCAATACTGAGTCAAACAATCACAAAACGGTCTGAGAATTTCATTTAGTACGAAATCTAATCTTTTTAACACCATCCAGTCTAAACAAATTGCAGTTATACAACGCGAAATACACATTACTAATGTCATCTATTGGTTAAAATAATGAGTTTCTTTTTAATACATCAACTATATCAGGAATATAAAATAATAAAATAATTTAGAATGGACACTCGTTAGAGCGTACACCTCCCTTTATATTCTTTTATGCGTTGACCTTGACCTCTCATAATATTATAGCCTCTTACTGTTGACATACGTCTATCTAACCTTTCTACAATGCTTCCCTAAAATCTATCTGTAACTTTTTCCATAATCCTGATTGTAAGCATACAAAAACAAAGCGAAAACCTAGTGACTTTGTTGACAGAGGTAAATATTAATGATAGCAATGTTCAATTGAAACATAAAATAAATATTATAAATTTAAAATAGCTATCTTAATTAAATTTTCTATCTGTATTTATAAACATTTTTTTATTTTTTTTTAAATTTGTAAGCATCAAAAGCAATGTTCTAAACCTCTAAGCATTTAAAAATATGGCTTAAACTTTGTATTTATGGATCGTAATTCAAAAGAAACAATTTTGGACTATTTCCGCCCCCACCCCTCACATTTTGAACTAATAACAAATTTAAGGATTTAAGGGGGGAGGGCTTGAACCCCCCATTTTTTAAAATCATATCTTATATATATAATTATGTTTTTGGTGTTATCACACATGGAACCTAAAACCGTCGAGTAGATCAGCCAGAAATTTAGCAAGTAGACGTATAACATAATCAAACATGCTCTTATGATACTCTGACGTCATTATGAGGCTGTTTTTGACCGAGATAATACCTCCTTTCTCTTTTCTTTTTAAATATATATCTCTCTTCGTTACTTCGCTAACACAAAAATACCCTTTGTATTTTATTTTCAGCTGCCGATTCCTACCTCTGACTTGATACGTCTTTTTGACAAATAAACGAAACAATAAGTTTTATGAATACTTATGCAACGTTTCCAAAAGGATAGGAATACAACTTCTTGTTGATCCCTTATATATATTGGATATTTTATTATTTCTATTAAATTTTTTGGCTAGCATTTAAAATATAAATGTTTTAGCTATGCTCTTAATAAATAAAAATATAGTTATAAATGCATTCTTTCACATTTGATTGATTTTACAGGATTAGGCGAGGGGAGTAACGGTCCTCCTGTAATTGTTTATTCATCATCAAAAGTGGGTCTTCCTAGAAATGAAAGCACTTGGGCAAATCTGGCACAAAGTCTGGGATATTCTACAAAAGCAGTAGGTAAGTCATAATTAAGTTTCTACTAAATTTTTTATAAAAATCCATCAATCAGAATGATATACAATTAGTATATCAATAAACTCTATGACGTCATTCGTATGATATCTGATACATGAGTTAGAATCCTCGATTTGAGCCGTTTAACAATTTTTTTGGCGCAAAAACTTCATTGCTGCAATTCTAAAATATGATCAATGGATTATTAGAAAATAAAATACTAATTATGCCCTTCCAGTGCTGCAACCTCTGCTTGAAAAAGTGTTAAAGTATCTGCTTTTTGAAAAATTAATAACATTATTTTAGGGATGTTGTATTTATGTTTCTGTCTCAGTACTCTAAACGTTGATTGTTTAATAAAAATTAACTCTTGCTAAACTGTACACTATTCTCAACAATTGTTGAATAATAATTCTAATGTTTGGAACATTTGGTAAACTACCAACTGATTTTGGGCCTTATTCTCTCTCTCTTTTAAGAAAAGGTTGCGTGATAAAAAAAGTAACAAAGTGATAAAGACCAAAGAAAAAATTGGACTTTATAGGTCATAGAAAAATAAGGATCATTTAAAATTCGGTCTAGAAGCGAGTGTAAACGTAGAGGAATTGTGGAGGACGTCATATGAAGTTAAATGTGATGCATGAATCATATTTGTACAACTCACATCAGGATAAGGGAGAAAATTGGTCCATACTTTGATACTGAACAAATCGGTCCAGGATTTGAAAACTATTAAATTTTGGCCTACGGTCTGAGATTGCATTCTGAACCGAAATATCTGTCCGAATCGGTCTATGAAAAATCACTTAAGAAAAAACCCAAATCGGTCTTGGACCAAGTCTAAACACCATTCCAAAGAACAACAAAATTTGCTCACGAAAAATTACTTTGTACTTATATAACTAAATATTTATACAAATTTTGTTGTTATATAATAAAAAAATTATTCACTGGCTATACCAATGTGACTAATGATTGGATATTGGTACTAATACATACTCTTTATTCTATTTTTTATCCATCAAATGTCCAAAAAGGATTTTTCATGGATAGGTTTTGCTTTGAAAATATGTAAAATATCGAAAAAGTTATTTGTTCATGTCGTTCCTTTAAAAGTATCGAGTTGAATCGAGATGTAGGGTTTATTAAATCAAATATGTTATAATGGAGGTATATCTTTCAACATTACCTGGTGGTCCATTGGAATCTGAACATTTACTAATTCAATAATTATTGAAGGTTGAGCACTTGAAATTAATTCATATTTTGATACATTAAAGCATAAACAATATAAGAAACCTGAGCTCTCTAGCTTACGTACAAGTGGAGAAAATGACAGTTGAATGGGTTTGACGAATTTCAATTCGCGCGCTCCTAGTGGTTGGGCGTCTTCAGGACCACCGTCAACCCCATCATCAAGTCCAAAATGCTGGAGAGGACGAAGGGTTCCGTCAAAAAGGACAAACTGGACTCGGATGAGTTAAAGAAAACGGCTAAGGCCAATCCCCTCATGTCCATGAGGGCCCATGAAAGAGATCTCGGAGTTTCACACAAGACTACCAAGAGATCTATCAAAAAAGTGGGTGGAATTAGCCTTGTGAGGGTAGATAGGCCATTTTTGAAACCAACAATGGGAAAAACCCATCTCTTCCGTTAAAGCTGGGGTTCCCAAACTTTTCAGCCTGCAATCTCCAAAATAACTGTGACCCGTTAATGTTGCACACAGCCAGGTGCATTCACTGTACGTGCAAGCAATTCCCTGAGAATCATGCAGTTTGTGAAATTGATGTGTGGCGCCACTTGCAATAATCTTGCTTTCCTTTTCCCCCTGCAGCGCTTTAGCCCCGTCCGTTCACACACCGATGCAATTTCCCAATATAGTCTTTGTTCTCATAGTTTGCGGTCAAGCTTTTCAAAAATGTCCTCACCTGTGCACATTCCCTCCAGCGGGGAGCAAACAGATTTCCTCATTTAGTTTTTTGAGTAAGTAAAAAGGGGAAACCACAGAGAAAAAAACTGATGGGAAATGTTTAAGCTATTTTATTTAGTGACTCTTATTTTGAAACAGTACCAGTAGGATGTGCAGAACTAAACTACTGCAATGTCTCCTATGTCTTTTTTAGGCTGATGCCTTATTCAATACAACAACTAAACGCTCGTCTACAATGTCATTGTTTAATTCTAATATCAACTCATATGTACATATTATACAAAAAAAATTATTTGTATTTTTGAATGGATTTTGTGACCCTGCATCTGTGTTTTGCGACCGATTCCGAGTGATCATTTACAGAACTAATGAAAAGCCGGTGTGTATGGATGACGTTTTCATTATTATGATGAATTTTGTTGCATTTACTTAAGAGAATACTTTGTATAGATAATACATTTGTACACACAAAGTATAATTGAAAACCTAATAATACTCATGTATTTGATTCTATTAATATTAAAAACCACTATAATTATATTTATTTTTATTATATATTAAAACTAATAAATTTGTACTGAAGGAACTAAATATTATATTATTAAGTAAGATATATAGATAATAATTAATTGAAATTGATGAAAAACTAAATAATATCTTCATTAAGAATAGAATTGAAAATAAAAAATAAGGCGGAAAGCTAATTCTGCTGCGAAAAGTGCATAATTTTTCAAGGTATGAGACACTTCTTAGGTTTTTATTGAGTCCGATTTATCATGGTTCTGCTAACAATGCCCTATACTATTCTTTACGATGCGAGTTTTTATTTTACCGATTCCAACTAACCATGCACTGAGCAAATGAAAAATGACAAACTGATGTATAACAAAAATTTATCCACTCTGATAAAACGTAGTTCGAAGGGTCAACTGTAACATTGATTAGATATTATTTATAATTAATATAAAATAAGTACATAGATTGGTAATGAAGGGATGCGTAACTTTTTCCCTTTCTGTTTGTCTGCATTCCCGGAGATATGTATATTAAAATTTCTATACATGAATAGTTTGTCTCATATTGGAGATCTCTCATTACATGAAAAATATTCTTCCTTCTTAAGGGTTTCAACATTCATCACGGATATAACCAATCCAATACACATGAAAGGAGTACTATCATACATGATAAATCAAGGGATTTATATATTGTCTCTTTAGTACTTAAAAGTGAAAGTTTACTAATAATTAATGAAGTTCCGTGTATATGTATCATATCATCAATAAAAAAAATACACGCTCCTATTTTTAAATGAGCTAAGAAATGATCTGCTGTTATACTGAATTCTTTTTTGGTTATTTCCATTTCATAAATATTGGTTCATTGCTGTTTACATTTGGTGAAACTTGAGTTTTCTTTTCGTATCTTTAATGCCAGTCAATGGAGTAGCGTCTATTGAATTTTCATCAAGGGGTATGTCATCACGATTATAAAAAAGAAAGAGTAGATCATAAGTGAAATGAATAATTACCCTATTTGGGAGCTATGTCTTCCTTAGACCCACGATTTGTAAACACTAAACTCACCTAGTATATCATTTACGTAAATAAGCACTGGAGCACTACCTTAGTGTACATGATTGGAATTACAAAACCAATAAAGATGGCGTCCACAATGTAACTAATAGTTATAAGTATTACTTATTAATCATTATCTCTCCAAACACGTTGCATTGTTGTTGTTTTTTTAATAGTCCCATCATATTTGCGCATGCCCTATCCTGCTTACAGGAGTCCTTGTCATAATGTATTGAGGGAGGACGAGTCTGAAAACTTAATCAAAACTAATTACTTGATACGATTCCTGTTTTAATTATTATATCATTCTTTAATATTTTTTTATAGTTTTACATTGATTTCGATAATGAATTGTTTTTTTTTTTTGTTTTTTTGGTGATTTTTTAGCATGTAGATTATATTTAATTTAAGCCTTCTTTTTAAACTTGGAACTTCAAATATATTTCAAAATACTCTACTTTGTCGTTTCATTAGTTATTATTCTGAGAATATCGTTCACAATCAATTACAATTTCATGGAGTGTGACGTTTTCAAATCTACTGTAACGGATAAAAAAGACTAAGTCCTATAAACGTATACGTAGTATACCTTCATTAAGCATTTTGCTAATAAATACTTTCGTTATACCCTCAAAAATCATAATAATGCAGGCAGCTGATAATCACATCAGTACTTTAAGAAATGATACCATAAGTCTTAATATTTTATGATATCAATACTTTTTGACACCTCTATTATTGATAGTATTGATTTTGATGAAATTATATTGTTAATTAATAAACTATATTTTGTTGAAGTTTAAAATTCAAAGTGTTCAGATTTGAATGGACCACTCTCGGGATTTGAGGTAATTTACCGCATGTTAATCTTAAGCATGCTGTAAATATATTAATATACCTACTGCTTTTTTACTGCTTGTGACGAGGTATACATTTATAATATATGTTTATCTTCGTTTCTTACTATTCTATTCTTGTTTTTTTTTTTTTACTCAAGTGTCAGTATATTATTATCAAATAAACTTTCATTGCATATTTACTTTGTGTATGTCAAATAAGAAATCCTATTATACATATCTATCATTTTGAGCTACAAATACTGTCAATTAAGTCCTTACAAATACGACTTCTATGATATATTTATCATCATTGATGTCAGTTTTTCTATCATTCGTAGTATTAATAATTTATTCACCTGGATAATGGTCTCTTAATGTAATTGCTATTAAAACGAGGTAAAATGTACTTTGTACATACTAGAGTGTTCAGTAAAAACGGATCAAACCGTAACGATAAAAAGTAAGTAATACACAAAGGGATTCTTTCTTAAATGAAGATTTTGGTTGGAAATTTCAAGAAGTTACTATTATTACCAGAGATGGAATGGGACCAACTATATTGAAACGTATACTTAAGTGTTTCTTAATTTTGTACTTTTACTTAAATTAATGAAACAGGAGCACTGATACTTGTTATAAAAAATAATAACGTATGAGTATTTAAATACTTTTGATAGAAAATCATGAAAAAGATTTACTTTGAGAATGTTTTAGAAACAATAAATATTGTAATATTTATTTAATGAACAGTTTGAAAAAAGTTTTCCGCAATGTGTTGTGATGGTCTGTAGCCTGGGGACGTAGTATACATTTTTCACAGCACACTCCATGTGAGTAACATATATATATATTTTATATTAATCAATATTATTATTCAGGGAGTAATATTATTTTAACGCAAGATGCCGCCACTCTTTGTCGCTTTGTTTACAAAATAATATAAGTAAACAACGCTCCTGCTCCATTGTATGTCATACATTTTGAAATGGAGAATCATTCACTCTGAAGGTTTTATTTAGTTGAATGAGTTAAGAAAACCAAAAGTAACTGTTGCTGCTGATTTATTGAAAGATAAAAAACAGTAATTGCAATTGACATAAATATTTCAAGAATATGCCTAATACTTTGACTTAAATTTTCAATGATGTAAATGTACTTAACTTAAGTGCATTTACATGTACTTTGGCCCATTCCTGATTACTACATACAAGTGTTTTATTTGATTGTTAAATTATTGTACAGACAAAAAAAACTAATATATAGTATCCTATTATCTAGATTTTTTTCTTCAAAATATTACGTAAATTATCTGTACACTTTGCTTTTTGAATATTATTCTCCTTTTTTTAAATCAGTCTATGTAAAGATTACTACTCCATATTCGAATCCCGCTCTCTTTTACCTATTTCTGACTAATTAATGGCTATTAGATATGAAGTGATTGAGGGTAATTGAACTTAAACAACCGTTGAAATAATATTTTGAGATTTTTTTTTGACATATCTATTTACCTTGCTGTTCGGTAAAATGATTTTGGTAATAAGGTTGCGGACATTAACGTTTGGGTGAAATCGTTGCCTGGTAATGTAGTTGTCTACATTATTATTCTGAGACGAAAACGTTGAGTTAATATCCTTGTCAAGCCATATTATTGTAAGCAATATGTTTTGTGCAATTTTGTTGCAAATTTTATATTATATTCGGACGATATCGTTATTGAATGATGAAGAAACATGAAAGGATAGAACCCTTCTATTATGCAATCATACACCCTGGACCACGGCTTGTGTAGGTAAACTTATGGGTCCCGAGGCAAGTTAAATTTATCTGCCGCTGTTTCCCTGAGTATCAAGGAACTCTTCTAATATCACAATATACACATCAGGCACATAATGTTATAATAATGTTCTATCCTGACATGTTTTTTTATCATTCAATAGTTTTATCGTCCAAATATAATATAAATTGCTACGAAATAGCACACGTAATATTGTCTTGCAACGAAATTGGTCACAATCATATTACTTACAGTGATATTGCTTCACGATGATATTACCCACAACGTTTTTGTCTCACAATAACAATGTACATAACGATATTACTACGCAACGTTATTAGCCCAACATTTTTGTCCACAACCTTTTACCACTATCATTTTACAGTGAACCATTTATTTTATATCATCAGAATAGTAATAAATAAGTTAAGTTCTTTGAATTACTTCAGATACCCACTAATAGGGATGGCCATTTTGTTAAGCACGGAGAGAAGGCGGGAGAAAAACTTATAGTACTAGTGAATTGAGACCTTTGCTAACATTAGCTGCCTGTTATATGATTATGGAGGGAGGAATTGTATTACTGCCATATGAAAGAAGAGCCTTCAACATTTTTAATTGCATTATGATTGAATTATTTAAGCATATATGTACAGCATGCAGCCGTTGTTTAACAACGAACTTTGAGCCCCTGATCCTGCTGTGTATGCACAGGTAGGACGATGTTCGATGATTTGGCGGCTAGCCAGAAGTGTTTGGCGTCAGTCAAAAAAAGGACATTGATTAACGATGTATTCATACCACAACCATGGAATGAGCAGAGGGCTCTTGATGCAATCTACACCGGCGAGAAAAAGTTGAGATTGCAAACTGCTTATATCTGGCCAAGTCTGGAGGTGATTATGACTATGCTCCGTTCCACACTGCGTTGACCTGGTTGTGATTTTTTTTACTTTGTTGTCACAGTGTTGGGCCTCCAACCCTCCGGACTTGTTTGTGGGGAGCACAGTTGAGCAAAACAACAATATTTCTCCATCACCACAAAATCAGAGCTGATGTCCAGATTCTGGGAGGAATTTATGGAATCTGCCTCTAGATTGTCATCAAGACTTGTTCCTCTTTCTGAGGTCGAATCGAGAGCTTTATTGAGGCCAAAGGCGATTATACTGCAAATAATATATTCTATTTATTCAACTTTCAGTTTGTATGGATTTTTATTGAAATTGGATGATTATTTTAAGGGAAAATACATTTTTATAAAAAAAATAGTGTTGCGGGTTCAATAGAGGTTGCAACCCTGTATTTTATTACTTTGTTGTTCATTTTTTAACAATAATATAAAAGTGGGTAGTAACTCATGATCCAAAGAGATATGTTATCATCACAACAACCAATTAAAGAAGGGAAAATTACGTAGTACATATTGTATTTCCTTTTCTAATCTTAAAATGGTTGTTATTATTTACTCATTATACTTTATTTTCAATTAAATTACATTTTTTTTCATTGAAAAACTATTCACAATAGAAAAGTTGAAGAAATAGTCTTTAGTTGGTCAAAAAAAATACCGGAAAAATAAAAAATGTGCGTTCCGTGTATCGATTAATATTGCTCTTTGTGACTAAAAAACATCAACCCTAATTTAAACAATTCTGAGCGTAAAATTGCTTAAGATACTACGTATACGCGTATATAATATCCGATTAAAATCTTTTAAATGATTAATAAGTTTACTTGACTAAATAAATTTTCATGAAGATGTCCATGAATCATTGACATTCTTTTAAAAATTATATTATATAGAAAAAGAACGTAATTCCGAAATGGATATTGATCTTCCACTTTATAAATTTTCTCCTGTGATATGCTTTTATGGCCAGCTCCTTCTTCTCATAGTTTATATTGTTAATTTAAAACATTTTCCCTCCTTGAATTTGATTTTTTTTTTTTTTTTTGGCAGATAGATTTGTTTATGATAGTTTTTGTGATATTTCAAGAATTTTATATCTCTTCAAAGTTTCCATTCTTCTTTATAGTTGGTCCATCAACAATTTTATGTTATGATACTTCTCAGTTTTAATCTAAACTCTGAATTTCACAGAAATGTATTGAAGACCAGATTTTCTAAGTCCAGACTGAGTTAATTAAATAAAATGCACTTTTTAGATGTAGTCTAGAATATATCGTTGTGATATGAGGTTATTTACAAAAACAGTTAGTGAATGCTTAATTTTTTTTACTAAATACGACATAAGAAGGTTAGCTAAAGCACATTACACCGTTTTTTCAATACCCCTCATATATAAGTGTTTAAACTCTCAAAAAATCGAGAAGAAATATTGATGAGTCGAAAAAATAAGTATTTTAATTTAAATAAGCAAGATTCAATAACTGAGAACACAAATGGGAATCCTTTGGCTTAGAAATACTATAGAAAATTAAGGAAAATAAATTTTAATTTGTAATATTGTTTAACAAGTTATCAATAATAAATTTATATGACTAAAGAATGTTAAGATCGAATCGGGGTATATTAAAAAAAGTTGTTTTAGATTCAACGTATTCCGACACTACGAAATCCTTTGGATTATGATCTGGACTGATAACCCCATATTTCCTTCCCAATAAAGTCATAGCAGTGCTCACTCAACCACTTCAACAACCTTCTGATTATTGTTGTCATAGGGAAGGACGATCTCAAGTTACATAGAGACCTCCTGATTTGAAATCTCCATATTGTTGTAGGCAAAAATCATCGTTCCTCCTCTGTAAATCCAATCCTCTTTATACTTGCTGAAACCTTCATAATGATGCCTAAAACTTCACCAATGTTTATTGATATAACAACGTTTCAAAAAAAAAAAAAAGAAGAAGACGCCATTGGATTTCTGCATCATTACAAAATCGCCGGCGCACACAAGCGTAAATTTGATCTTAACGTCCTGTATTTGATATAAATGGTTCTCTAGAAATACCATGCCGTAGATGGAGAACCATTGATCCATAGCATAAATAAATATCATGGTTCCGTGTCCAAATCAAGCCCGAGTTCGATACTCCACTGGGAAGTACATATTTGAGTAGTTAAAATTTCACTTGAATCATACATTTGATTCAATGGGTTGTTAATTTTGAATACAAACGAGTAAGTATTAAATAATATTATCATTCAGAAAGTAAGGCTATTTTTCTGCAAGACGGGGCCCGTCTTGATTGTTTTCGTAAACAAGCTATTATAAGTAAAAACGTTCATACCCCATTGAAATTTTCTAAGAGAACAAGGTTTATTTCTCTGATACCAGTTACATAAATGTAACTTCAAAGGAATTTAAAATTTATAGATTATGAATTAACAAAATTTAATTTTTTTAATAGGGAAATGGCACATGGGGATGGATGAAATTTTTTGGGGTGATCAGGAGCATGGACCATTAACTCATGGATTTGACTCATTTTATGGTCTACCTTTTACAGTAGTTCCCGGTTTTGAAGGACAACAAGAGTTTTGGACCCTTCAAAGATCTAATTCACAGATTTTAATAACTGTTATTATCCTTCTGTTATTGGGGTCACTTCAAAAAAAAATTAATAAAAATGGTTTTGGTGTCTTATATTGGTTTTACCATTATTTATATTGTTCGAACATTTTGATGTTTTTTCTAGAGAAAATTGGTTAGTAAAGTTCAAAATAGAAGTGCACACCATTAGT
Source organism: Lepeophtheirus salmonis (assembly GCF_016086655.4). Lineage (NCBI taxonomy): Eukaryota > Metazoa > Arthropoda > Copepoda > Siphonostomatoida > Caligidae > Lepeophtheirus > Lepeophtheirus salmonis. The sequence goes on from NC_052132.2 coordinate 31,144,847, forward strand.
AAATACTAATTTAATCATATTTCTTGTATAGGTGGTGGAGAAGTCTATGGATGGAACGATATCTAAACAGTATTTTAGTGTCTAATGAAAAGGTTGTCGAACGTCCGATTCAGCTCAAACGATTGGCCGAACGTCTAACCAATGAGTCTCTCAAGTTTATTCACCAAAATGTTGGTGTCAAGCCATTTCTACTTTATCATGCATTTCACAATCTACACAAGTAAGGCTATACTAAAATTCAATAGAATAAAATATAATAGTTTTAAATAACAGAAATACCCAAACTTGTTTGAATTTCTTAAGTTTAATTAAATAATGAGATATACTTTACAACCCATTTTGAGGAAATAGAAACCAATTAGAGAATATAATTTGCGATGAATAAATACACTTTGAATCTTATATATAGTTCCGGAAATATGTATTAGATCCCTTGTGATTTTGTAAGTTTGTCCACTGACAAAAGGAAAAAACGGTCTACAATGTTAGGTTTATCTTAACAGCGAAATACATTTTATAAACAAAAAAAAAGTGTTTGGAGGAAAACAAATATTGAGTATAATCCCATAAACACCATTTTGGGAGATAAATATGTTTTTGCCTCTCTTCTAAGGGGAAATAACGACTTCATTTATCGAAGGGAGGATGGGAATGTGTAGTTTAATAGATCTTCCAGCACGATAATGCTCCAAAATATACGGACGATGACAACAAAGGAGTGGTTCAACAAGAAGTACATTACGATCTTGGAGTGCCCTTGCCAATCTCTGGAGCTCACTCCAATAGAAAATATTTATCAGTGGAAATCCGCAAGAGATCAAATACTTATTTCCTCCAGTATATAAAAAACAAAATACTTAGTCCTCTAAAGGTTTCCTTGGGGTTATTCGGAGGTACCAAGGAGGATTCATTTGATGTATATTTACTCACTCGTTAATGCTTAATAAAATAAAATAAATTGTTTCATTAAAAAAAAGAGGATAAATAACAAATTTTTATTGCTATTTTAAGGGTTTATTGAAGAAAAAAAGAGGAAAATTTAATTGACCCAGGTTACAAAAAGTGCAGCTAACTATTCACTTTGTATTTTTGAATTATTTATTTATTCTATTAATACTTATATATTATATAAAGAACCACTTACAAAATACTCATTAACATGTTTTTATTTTTCAATACATAAAAATGCACCTCAAGGTCGTACCTTACTAAAAGCAAAATAGGCAATCCCAGGGGTCCTGAATTGTCAATTGCTCCAATATACTGGTAAAAATGATGCTCTGAATTTTAATAAAATAGTATTCAATTTATTCAAATTGTTTTTGTGAACAGCCTCAAAATAGCCTTTAGGCAGTTTTTTAGGACAGCCCCGAAAAGTGTCTAGAGCCAGTATTTTTATTCAATGTAACCTCCAGTTTATTTTCAACAGCCTCCTTCCTTTAACAGTAGAACGATGGATGGTAAAGACCCCTATTAAACGATGGTATCTTTTAATATTTGTATCTGTAAATATGTCACGTTTTGCGAATGATGATGTACCTGGGACTTTCTTCAAAATGTTTTCATGTCTAAAGTGGGCAGAATTCTCTCTAATTCTTATTTGTGCCAGATTTTGTTATCCTTAACGACATGCATTGAATTTCCTAATGAGTTGGTTGATTTATGTTTCTTAGAAAGCGAGAGTTGAGTCTCTTGATTGCATCACGACATTTCTTTAAATGTTATATATACCAATTAGTTGTTAATAGTTGTACATATAGCATCTTGTAAAACTAATAATGGTATTCAAAAAAAAAAATTCACCGACAGAATACTTCAGAATAGTAATCAGACGAAAATGATTGAGGTGATGGGACAAATTATTCATCTTGTTCCATTTTGAAATCCTCACCTTCGGAATTTGAATAGGATGTTAAATCTAATGTTAAAAAACAGCTGAACATATATATTTTCTCACCTTATTTAATAGCAATGGAGACCTTATATAGGCAAATGCTAAGGGTGCCGTTCATTTAGGAGGTGCCATTATGGGAGTGGAGAAAAAGAATGAGCCCGACCCTAACAAGAAGTTTGAGTCGGCTACAATTTTCAAACATGATAGTTAAGTTTTTATTGTTTTCAGAATATAATAAATGTCTCAGGTAAATAATATATTCAGCTGTGTATGAGACTATGATATTGAATACACCTATTGTTGGCTGATATCTTGCATAGAGGGCCAAATTGATTTGGATTGCCCCTGTTCGATTGCATACCAGATCACAATACTATAATAAATCCTCCACGGCTTACTAGGCCCATTCATCATTTTATGAAATAGGATATTATAACTTAGGTAAAATTGTAATTCTCTATGTATTTATTCATTTCTAATTATAATTGCTAAATATTTTGTTAAAATAGGGACCCCACCCCTTAGAGAGAGAAAATAAACGGGACATCATTAGACGTTACTACTAAACTACAAACTGCGTGGCAAACTGTGTGGTTCGAAATTAAAAGAAGAAATATTAAATAAAGTCAAGACCCTAATTGCCCAACCTTTTTATATAATAGGCTGCATTGCCACTTAAATATTTGAATGGGACACAGAATCTACTGAATGAAATTGCATGAAAAATGGCTTCATAAAAAATCTATTAAATAGATATTTGTCTCAAATTAAGGGCAAATCTATTTTTTCCAGGCCAAACTTGTACAAGGATATCCACAGAATTATATACATATATATTTTTTAGGGGGGGAAGGGTGAGTTTAAAAATAAAATTAAAATTTTTTCTTCTATGCATAATTTGAAAAAACTAAGTTATTTTTTTAGAAAACCAAATCCGTAAAAAATTTCCCCAGAGCGATAATTTAAAAAATATATATTTGGGTAGCCCCTGTTTTGAGAGTCTCAGAAAATACGAGATGACGTCAATTTTTTTGTTTGATACTTATAATTATTATGTGGGTTCCACACGTTTTGAAGATATTGTGACACAATTTTGCTAAAAAATACTGCTTGAAGTGAGAATGAGCATTGTGCCGCACTTAAACATTAAGTGTACCGCCACAATACAGCTTGCTCTTTGGACATTCCTGGTATAGACAGTAACTTCATTGTGATAAATTATTCGGTTCTCCCAACGCGAAAGGGAGGATGCAAGCGCTTATGTTGCCCCAAGCTTGTTAGAATAACAAGATTTTTTGAAATACAACTAATTCTAGAGGCACAATGTACAATTAATCCTTATATACATAGGCACCATAAGTACAGATCTGCCAATCCTTTATTTTTGTGACCATTTGAGTGAATAAGTGTGGGCGTCTTCGGATCTTAATTAATTCATATCCCTTTCCATTGAATAACCTACAACTTCAGCGAATATTTATTACTTCATTTATTCTGTTTTATTCATCTTGCGATGTCTGCAAATGATCTTTTCAGCCAAATGCAAGCCTCTCCGTCCAACTGCTTCCCATACCGTCTGTGTTATAAATAATACGTATTAAGCACTCTAGTATGAATAAATACTTTTCATTTCGTTCTTTTTTAGAGAGAGATAAACTGTAAGGGTATCCTCATACTAATTCAATATAAGAGCCAATTGTTTCAATTTTGTAGCACGTGTATTGTATATTGAACTTACATATGTCAATAATAGACATTACTTATTTTTGATCATGCTAAGGTACAAAATTGTATATACGAGTATTTGGTTTGATACATACAAAAATTGCTATTAACTTTACACCTTTTTTAAAGAGTAAAAATAGAAATTGTCTTCAAGTTTGAGAATAAAGGTGTTCTCTTTCCGTATTTTTTTATCCATTAATTTTGATGTTCACTTTTTTATCAACAGTAAATATTTTTGTTTATCGAGTCTTGCGCAAATAAGGACATCAAGTGTGTTCATAATTAGAAGTTTATTTAGCAAAGAAAACAAAGTAGAGTGTTTTGATTTTTCACGAAATTCAATATCGGCTAGTGCGGAAAGCTTGTCAAAATTACCTAAGCAAGATTGTATTGTCCTACAAGGTCATTTTTAGGTCGAACACCTCGATCAAAATCTGAAAGAAGACAAAAACTCATTCATTCGGGAATATAAATAACAAAAAATCAGTTTTAGTTATTTTCAATAAAAAAAATTTAATGGACATTTTTTAGACTATAAAAAGTAATAAAAGAAAGTTTTTCTTAAAAGATGTCCAACGGAACAAAAATTGACAAAAAAGTCAGGGAAATTTCATGATGCACATCTTTTTTTTCCCGAAAAGTAAGATTATAATTTTTTATTTTTTTATTCTCTCTCTTTGCTCCAAACGATAGCTTTAGAAAAAACTTTAGTAATGTTTTTTATAGGTTAGAATAATGTTTATCATAATTGATGAATGAAAAATAATTATTAAGATAATATTATAGGAAAATGAAATTTGAAAAAGTTGCAAAAACAAACAACGCTAATTTGTAATTGGCAGGCTTGGTTTTTGGAAAAAAATGCGAAAATTAAATTTCTTGGCAAAAATTTGAAAAATTACATTTTTTGGAGAATAATTTCAAAAATCCATGGGTGTTAACAAATAATTAAATTTTTGGAAAAAATGCCATATATTTAATTTAAGGCAATTTTTTTTTAATTTGAAGCCCACCCCCTGGGACCGCCCCTGTATATATTGATATCAACAAAGATGCAAATGTAGTGTAGAATGGGGATGTTAAAAGAAAGAAACCGAAAATCAACATGGTCCCCCTGATAATTTGTAGAATGTGTTGGAGGAGGGAAAGAATAATGTTCATGACGTTACATTAGATCAGCTACAGTAAGCTGTGGCAAGGGAGGAAGAAGAACATTATATAAACAAATTCTCAGGTTTGGGATTAAATAAAAAGAAAACAGAAATCCTCTCATTAGGGAGTGGACTCCTGAGAAGGATTCTGAAATTCAGGGGTGCTCGGTTAAGGTTAAGATTCAGGTTGTTGGATTTGATTGGGAAATCCATGGAGAGTCTGTTTCAAATAAAAACTATTTAGAAAGGTTTATAAACATTAGGATAGCTGAATGGAGGAGATTAAGATTGCAGACACGTCCCGGCATGTACAACGTAAAGTTGATTCTTTTAGTGTTTTATGTAGCTACTGCATTGCCAAGATTGGCCAATTAGGCGATCGAAGCTGAAGAATGTTTGGCTACAGAAGTTATATTCAGACAATAAAACAAACAAGGAGACAACTTGGGGGAGGGCTATTTCGGATAGGTCATGTTCTACCTAAATTATACAAGAAGATTTTAACTGACTTATCCTGTAATCCAGAAAAATAATGGTGTTCTGTCATTACTAATATTAAAATCTTTGAATACATTATGATGGGTACACATTTATCTATGTCTCTTCTGGTTGACATATCTCCTTCCTGGGCTGCCTACCAAAGAATTTTGTAGAAAGATTCTACGACGTATGACTCAACTTCTACTGTAGACATTATTCGTCAGTTTAAAAAAAAAAAAAGGTATTCTTTTGACTTTTTGATAGCCCAATTAGTCTTGAGATTGAGGCTCTTTCCAATTAAATTTTAACTATCCATGATATGTTTACATTTTCCAAAGTCAAGTCTTAACTCTGTAAAATTTTATTAACCTCCGCTTAATGTAGCTAAGTTTCAAAAATCCACTATACCTTGTCATTTAAAGATGTTAATTGAGACTCCCATACAACATGATGCAAAGAAAAATTGTCAAACATCTTATAGACCTGCTACAAAAGTGAGAAAAGGTTATAATGGAGTTTCTCACTTTTGTCAAGGAGAATAGGAAATTTACGGCTCAGTTCCAAATTTTGACAGGCTGTATTTGCATCAAATCTTCCTGTTAGGACTATGGGAAGAATTTTAACTCAGTCATCCATGTATTTACAAGATTCTCAGGCATTATCTGGTCTTTGATATTTCTTAGATTTGAATATTGATCTTCTTAATTTGAATAACTACCTTCTACAGTACTCCTTTGCCTACATTATTTTTGGAAGGTCCAAAGGGCAGAAAAAGGTGACCCCAGAAACTAGGGCTGTCTGTTTTGCTCTAGTTAACGCTAAAGCATACATAGTTAGCTGCTTCCCGTCTGGGTGTCCCATAAGCTTTCACTCTCTGCAGAAAATTTTCATCTTCAGCAACATATGCAGCCTTTTCCTTTAGGATCCCCCGTTACGAGGATAGAGAATGTAAATACGCTGCAGACATTGTTCGATTTTTCCCACAATGGTCTTTTTGTTTGTTTGTCTGTTTTAGTTTAAATATTTTCATATTTTATGTACATATATTTTGTAGTGGCAGACATTAAAATATTTTTTATAGTCTGTAAAAAATATAAGTTGTTAATATTGAAGGGCGTGGCTTTGATCTAGGGGGTTAATGTTAAACAATAACGTTTATTTATGATTAATTTTATCTCAATCCCTCTTTAAGTATTTTCTTATTATTTTAATCTTTATATTGTTATGTAAAATTTTAATAAAGCCCAATTTAAAAAAGAACCAAAAAGTTTGACCATTGTCAATGTGATTTCCCACTATCTCCTTGGTCCGAGCAACGCCGGAATACTCTATGCTAGTAAAATAATATAAGTTATACTAGTTTTTTCATGTTTTTTCCAAACGGCTGAAATGTCGTCACTTATAACTTGGAATATAAAGAAACTCAATAAATAAAGTCAAGAAACAGCAATTCCAAATGCATCAAGGTAATCTCACTTTCCAACAACTCAATCTCTTATGTTTAAAAACAACCGGTAACATGGTAATCTCTTATACCAATGACATCTGTTTATAATAATTAATTTTCTACAAAGAAAAGTTTTTAAATCATCTGTAATTCCCTGTGGTAATTTGTTGAGACCCCCAAACCAAAAAGTACGTGTGGCCCACAGATTAAGAACCCCTGCTCTAGAGTGTAGACGTAATACACAATAAAGGATGTCATGTCAATCTACTTAATTGACAGATGAACGCGTTGTGTTTACGACTTGTTTTCCTAAAGCCCGATTTGCATAAATGTATTGTAGTCATATATTTTATAAAGCAAAGTTTGTTTGTTTGAATGTATTATCAACAGCCACAGAGAACACTGTATATAGAGTGTTTGATGTATTTCATATACAATTACAGTATAAAGAAGAAAAAATTTGACTATAATATTCTAGTAGTATAGTATAAAATGAATACAATCTCGCAGGTGTTTAGGTCATAACAATTTAATTGGAATGTCTTTATTGTGCTATATTAGTGTTGTTTAGCAGTCCAGGAAAAACGAGAATAAGCTCTATTTTTCCCTGCTTTAATGGTACTAAATAGTAAGAAAATAAATCTTATTTGAAAAGTATCTTTGCAATATTAAAAAGAAAATTCACAATTTAGAACAAATTATTTTTTTAATAATACAGATGTATTTCCTGACTGAATCCTTGGTCTACCATTATATGTGCTATTCTTTGTTTAGGGTTATGAATATCAATTGAAACTAAAAAATTAAAAGTTGATAGAAAGGAAATTTTGAACTTTAATTTATCAGGTAACTGTAAAAAAGGAATTGTCTACTAGGGCGGCCGAAAACCAAAAAGTTAGACGATCGAATATGGCATGTCATATTTTAATGTTATGCATAAAAATAAGAATACTTAACAAATTTCAGATGGATGTGATTTTTTTTTTAACTGCCGACAAAGGAATTGAAATATCAATGTCACATGTTTTTATTTATATCTAATTTTTTATCCTACATTAAAGTTTAATAGTAAATAAATTACTATATTTTTAATAAATATCTTACTAAGAATAGTTTCGAAAGTATAGTCAAGTGGGTCTCAATCTTTTTTTAATTAACGTACCAAAAATGCAAATTGAGGGCATGTTTTGTATAATATTTCTCAAAATCCAGGAAATATAAATCCTGCAGGATATCTTACTTGTGTTAATAGGATTCTACGTCTATAGGTTTCTAAAAAAAATCTTGATAACTTTATTTGTCTGGTAAATTTTATAATGTTTGTTCATACCCCTATGTAATTTACCATAAAGAAGAATTGCTATGTAAAAGATTGGCCCAGGCATATATTTAAACTATACAATTGATTGACGAGCAAAAACAAAGAGGTTGAAAAATGATTTGACCAATTATACAAGAAAAAATCCATTTTTCTTGTTTTGAAAATGTTCTTCTCAGTAAGATTTGTAATAATAGGACCTGAGATTTGAATAACAGCATGGAAGATAATTCAATCTTCTGTAGCTAATCCTTCACAATCCTACACTAGATTGTTTAAAATATCTAGGTTATATTTAATATTATGAAACTATTGAGTAGGTCGAAGTAAAGGTGACTGACCACCTCCTCTTAACAAAAACTTTATCGTATAAAAAAATTGATAACAACATCAAAAAATGAACAACTGTTTAAACCAGACAATTATCCATTATACACTCAAGCTTTCGAAAGAGCAATTAAAAATGTGACCGAAGCATCATTAAGTTATTACAACGATGTGACAAGGTATGGCTTGTAAAACTTGCATCAATGAAACGTATATCTTCGTTTGATTCCAAAAAAGACTATGCTTCTCAGTAAATTGTGTTTATCGTAATTAAATTTTTTTGTTGCATATTATCGTTTATTTAAATATTGTTATATTTATTATTTACAAATCACATATAAATAAATATATGTTATTGGTAGGGATGGGCATCGAGAGAGTAAAAATTGGGAGCGAAATATATGGTACTATATGATTAAATTTACAGTTTTGGAGGATATAATATAGCAGTAGATTAATAGTAAATTTATTAATTTAAGTATATTTGTGATATTAAGTTAAAGAAGTATGAGTAAAATAAAAAAAACACAACTAAAAAAACGATTAATTATTACAAAAAATATTAATTAAAATTTTTTAAAGTAATTCTACACAGAAAATGAAACAAATTAATAATGACAAACGATACGAAATTAAAGTTATTACCACTAAATGTTACAAATGGATTCAACAAATAATTACGGATAAATGATACAAAATTGAAGTTATTAAAATTAAATATTATAAATGGATCCAACAAATTATTAGGGACATATATAGATTATAAATAAACAATAAGTTATGATACATTTTTAAAACGAAAAAAATATACTAATTATGAGTAGAAATAAATCCGTCTTTTTCTTATCATATTTCAAATTCCATGTAGAATCCTCATTCTTCGTCATCTAAGTATTTTGTAAACCTAAGAAAAGAAAAGTAAATTAATATCTTCTGTATTAAGCACGACTTATACATATCTTAAATAAATGTCACTTTAACATGTTGGAATCTATGGAGCATACCCAATTCTTAACTGGAAGAAACTGATGTTAGACAAACTATTTTTCACGCCATTTGAAGCTAAGACATGCTGTTGTTCTTGACCATATTTTTGTAGTTTTTTAACACCTTATCTCGGAGATTATGAACATTTAGCTATATGTTAATTCTAAATTTGATGAAGTATTTGTTTGATTAATTTTTGAATATTTAAATACATCAATAATAACTTACCCAAGTCTTTACTCAAAGAAACTGATGTTAGCAAAATATTTGAACGTCATTTGTAGCCCTTTGGGACAATACATACTGTTGTTATTGACTATACTACTGTATGTAGGAATAAATATTACATTTTGTAATTGGCATTTTTTGACACTTTTTACTGATAAAAGGGAGTCACCATTTACAATAGGTGTGTTTCTGCAGGTTGTCTCCTCCGAATTTGCTTGGTCTCGCAAATCGTTGTAACCTGGATTTTCATCTACATTTTTTTTTAATGAAATATACATATAAACGTTTCACTTAGTAAGCAAAACACCGAAATGGAGTAAACAATAGAAGATTTCAAGCCTATTAAATTTTCAGAGGCAGGTGTGCTGTTCTGTTGATTTTGATGAACAACAATCTGAATTTTTGCAATAATGAGGTCTCAAAGATGACAGGGATTGACAAAAGAAGGGTTGGGGAGTTGAAGAAGGCCCTAGTGAATCAAAACGACTCGGAATTGGCATTGCTACGACTGGGTGTCCAAGGATATTTGGACTCATCTGCTCCAACGAGCTGAATGTGATTGATAATTTTGTCTGGAGATACCTTGAGTCAAGGATCAAAAAAGATTATTAAAACATAATGAAGTCCTTGATCTACTCAATATTCCTAGAATGCAAGAATCTAGATCAAGGTCTAGTTTCTGCAAGCAGTTCCAACCCCGAATCAAGGACGTTATTGAGGCTAACCGAGGCTACATTTAGTGAATATATTCCAGAATAATTGTATCTGCTGCTCAGTTTGTTTTTTTCTTCTTTAAATAAATCTTAATAAATGACCATTTTATGCTAATTAAAACTAGATCAAACAAAAGGGCCGGATTTTGTTGTTATACCCTGTACGTATAAACGGTAGATCTAGTACAAGCGCCCCCTCTTAAAACCAGCACTGACTGTAGTCCTTGTTTTTAAAGAATCACTAAAATGATATTTGTCTAATTAAATAAGGGTATTACTATATAAAATCAGAAAATATTCGGATTATTTCAGTTTTAAAAACTTTATGACTCTCAATTTTATTTTTTTAATCAAATTAGTAATATTTTATTATAATTTACTTGAGAATATGATTAGCTATTAGCCATAAAAATATAACTGATATAATAAAAGCTACCATTTCAGCAAAATTAAAACATTCAAAAACTCATTCGAGTGTCGGCAGCTAAAAAATTATTCTTCAGAGTTTAAATTTAGCATAATGTTTTTTCAATAGCAAGTTTCAACTTTTTATCACTTTTTTTGGTGTACTGTCTTTATTGGTCGTAGCAACCCCTTTCCCAGGCACCACTTTCGTTTCATTGCCCCCAACTCTCAATTTTACGGTATTATTGCCTGAAAAAGCTGCCTCCGTACTACATCTGGAGCAGAATACTCTTCAAAAGCATATGGCCAAGTTATACCTACTTGGCCATTAGTGGTGGGGTCGACTAACGAATTGTAGTCTTCAAGAAGATCATGAGTGCTATGGGAAACACTCAAAATCGGGGACTTGGCGGTTCCGTATCCACTAAACGATTCAGGTGCCCAGTAGGAATTGTCACAACCCCTGAGCGCTTTGGCTCAGGGGTCATATAGTAGTTACGGTCGTACGTGCCTTTCTTTTGGCATATGTCGACCGGACTCGTCTGATTTACTGTCAAGATCTCAGGAAAGATTTTATCCTCGAAAGAATATTCATCATTTCCTCTGTAGTTTGTCTCTGGTTATGCTCTCAGTTTTGGTTGTGATTGTTGGTTTGAGACCTGTTTGGTTGTTCCAGAAATCATTTCACCGATTTTCTGAATCATTACCTCGTGCAATTATAGTTGTTTCTTCTACTTCTATTTTCAATGGAGTAGTTTTATCTCCACCAAACTAAAGATACTAAAATAAAAAGAGGAAACAAGATGGTTCAAATGAAAAACTATATATATAAATTATGTCCAGGATTCACGTAACTTCGATCAAAAATATAGAATAGAAATACCCTAAATATTTACAGTTATGTATTTAAAAAAAAAAAAAAAAACGTTTATAATTTTTAAGAGCATAATTATGATTCAGATACTATGAATCATGGTTTAATTAACAGCTTATGTTTTTGGTTTATTCTAAAGAAAAATTCTTAATCCTGTCTAAAACTTTAACTTCTATTAAATTAAGTTGGATGAATCTTAGTCAAAAGACGTGATATTACAATGAACTGCGCAAGAGATGAAAAAGTGCATATACAGAATTTTAGTCGAATCAGAATTAGAAATAAGAAAAACATTCTTGATAAATATACATGAAACCTCTTTCCCTTACGGTCTCTTTACCCAAAACGACCCGCTCTATTGTTTATTGCAAAAATAAAGTTACTTTATATTCAGTTCGAAAAAATGGAATATTCCTTGATATAGAAAATTAAAAATATACAATAATTTTTGTTGAACCCTCTGTTGTTTAACTGTGATATTATGTACTCCGAGATTTATAAAATGCTTCTTATTCCTTAAAGTCTACATTTTATCGACAATAATTTTCAGTATAATTCTAAAATATTAAATTTTTTTATATGCCATTCTAGATTTCTTCGTATATTTAGTTATTTTTAATATAGATTTAGTGAATTTAATTAACTACTTTGTAAAAGTATTTTCTTTGTTTTATTTTGGTGTTTATTTTTTACCCAGTTTAATAATCACGTTATAAAAAGTCATTTTTCTGAAATAAGTTACATAATAGTTAATTTTTCGAACGGAGTTTATTTCCATTTCTTACAGTTACTACCTAAATAATCAGAAAAAAACAGTGCCACGTCGCAACAGCCAGGCATACACTTATTTCATTTCTTTCTGATACAATTTTATTTTTATGATCTTGAGTATAGTTATTTTTAACACCATAAACATACTAATAGACCCTATAGACTAACATATCCTTAAAAAATATTTTTCTTATTGTTTTATTTTTATATTCTAAAGGGATAAACAATGTAAAACCTCGTAACTAAGGTATTATTTTTTCGATATGTACTTAAGATAATGTGGAAATAAACAATTTTTTTTTAAACTTATTTGTTTATAACTATAAATAGGTTTATTTTATTAACAATTATATTACATACATCTGTTTATGAAAGGAGATTACATACATAGATTTAATTAGTTGATTGCTAAAAAGATCTCTTTAGATTCTTAGTAATTGGAAGGGATGCAAACAAACAAGGTTTTACCAATCCCAAACATATCCAGGGTATTGTTTACTCAATAGCTTATAATAATTGAATGCAGAGAGCGAAAGAATTCCTGCTGCAAAATACTAAAAATATTTAAACTTTTGTAGACCCCCAATGGTTTACAATGCCACATACTCCATCTATTAATAAGGATAAGTAGGAAAATAAAAGACGACGATTGGATGAACTACAAGTGAAATCTTCCGCGTTATGAGAACTCATATTTTTACCCCTAAAATACTACTGTTTCCTTCCCTTTGGTCACATGGGGACGCGCTAGATACTTAGAGTGGAATTAATCATTGAAAAACAACACTATATTTTGAAATCCCAAGTCTAGGTTTAACTTTTCAACTGATTAGATAATCCAAGTGAAGAAACCTTTTGACAATTTTTAACTAGCCCTTCTTAAACAAAGCCAAACCCAAGCATACAGAGTGGGGCCCCTAGGCTTGCAGTGGCATTAAATTACGATTTGCAATGCATATGCGATCTCCTTCACGTCAGTATTAGTGCTTAGAAGGATGTAGAGACCGTTGCATATCCATTTGCAATGACTACAATATCAATAAGTCCGTTACAGTTCCATACAGCCTAGATGAATCAAAAATTATTTAGCACCAATATGGCTAAACTTTGGCCTGCCTTTATGAGATCATTCTCCAGTCCTGACCTCAACCCCTGGAACTTTTGAGCCTTGGAGAAGAATGTCTGCCAGAACTCTCATCCAAATTTGAATTCCTTTGGAGCTTCCATCATGACAGCATAGTACGGCTGGACACAACCTTCATCGTCAAGAGCTAACTATTTGTTCACCGGTGTGACAAGCCTGTTATTGTTGATGAATGAGGACTTAGATTTATTCAATTCTTCTCGAAGATCTAAAACACATATTAAAACTTTGCCTCTGTACAACCACCTTACACAAGTATGCACCAACAAAACATCTAACCCATTCCAAAATTTTGAAAATAGGCAATATGTTTGGAGTACTAGGATTTACACAATTCATGACACTTTTCATTATATCTTGAAAATTTTGTGGCAATAATTTTATTGCTAACTCATATCTCATTCCATCCCATTTCCCTCAAGAATGTAATAATTTTGCAGAAATTGATCAACTTAGTTTAAGACTTCGGGTACTGTAGTTGTCGTTTCAAGTGGTTTGCACAAAAAAATCGCCTTTATAAATATAAACCATTAATTAAGAAAAGTTTCCCGCTTCTGTTGATGCGTCATGCTGGATACTAAATATTACAAGTGCAGCTGATTTAATTAATAGATTTCTTGCTCTTTAATATATGTACACATGTCGTCTATTCTTATATTGACGGTGCTGTTGGAATTCAATTTGTAATCGGTTTCAGCTCTAAGCATAACTCGAACAATATCTTTGTTTAGTAATAGAAACAACTATTTAGCAATGGGGTTTTGCTTGTACACAATCAATCCCCATAAAAAATAAATATAACAAAAATCCTTGTATTGGTATATTTTTGAAATGGTTTTTTTTAATAAAGAAAACATAGAATATTTTTCTATAATATAAGCTATTATATTGCTTATCACTATGAATGATGAATAAGTTATAAGGGTCTAAAGAAGAATGTCATTTTTTAGCCTTAAAATCCAAAATCCAGTCCAAAAAATATTATTTTTGGGGTTTATTTTTTCTAAAAAATTCCAAAAAATTAAGCCCTTCACAAAATATATAAGCCTCCGGACGCCCCGTGTCCGGGTGAATGAGAAACCCTAATATGTACATAATTATTGCGATGATATTCTTAGATTTAATATATTCAAACTATATGCTAAGTATATTATATAATACTCACATCCATTTTATATTTTCTTCTTACTGAATTTAGGCCTGTACAAGTAAGTGATGAGTTTGTTGGAAAAGGAAGTGGAACACTCTATTCTGATAGGTAACAGTAACAATTCAATCCTCAATATAATAATCCCTTGTTTAGTTTAGTTGAAATGGACTATCAAATAGGGAGGATCCTCGATACGCTGGATGACCTAAGCATTCAAAATAACACAATAGTCTTCTTTGCATCCGATCATGGAAAATTAGGACAAAACTTACCATTTAAAGGTAAATTTACAGGATAAGACAATATGTGGCTCGTCAACACAAAAGCTAGCTAGAATTTTTTTTCTCAAAAATGAGTGTGGATTACATTTGTATTCTACAATAAATGATCCTCAATTTTGATAAAAAATTCTTATTGAATCTTTTGTGCATATACAAATTGCACTTAAAGTAGCCAAAATTGATAGTCTCCATAAAAGATTGAGAAATCGACATATTTTATTTGGAAGACCATATTGGGGGCCAATTTAAGTCTCTAAAATTATTTAAAGTTTCTAAGCTGTAGCTGATATTTTTTTGTTTCTTAATGCATTCCACAGATTTCAATACAAAGCTTATAATTGACGAAAATATGTCCATAAAATATTGTATTAATGATAAAAAAACCTGGGATTTTCTTCCTGTCTAGCTTTTGTTCAAAATTGTTTTTATGTTGACATACCACAATTTTTATTATTTATGTATTTATAATTTTTATAATAATAGGAGGTAAAGGTGCGCCTAGTCTCGAAGGGGGTGTACGAATTCCTGGAGCCATTCGTTGGCCTAATAGAATCCCG
Organism: Lepeophtheirus salmonis; assembly: GCF_016086655.4. NCBI lineage: Eukaryota > Metazoa > Arthropoda > Copepoda > Siphonostomatoida > Caligidae > Lepeophtheirus > Lepeophtheirus salmonis. Next base: position 31,160,299 of record NC_052132.2, read on the forward strand.
AGTGGTTTTGCGATAAATGAGCCAATTTCTCTTTTAGATTTTTTCCCAACTTTGAATCAAATACTGGACACAGACTATACATTAAAGAAACTTGATGGCAAAAGTTTTTATGAGTCTGTTTCGAATCATTCCTCGAGTATTCCAAGAATGCTTTATCATTTCTGTGGTATTCAAATTCATGCTTTGAGATATTATGATGGAAGAGGCTCAATTATAAAGGGAGTTTTTGCAAAAGAAAACCTCAACAGTGACGGCATTTGTAGTGAAGGAATATGCATATGCGCCAAGGCAGCTCTTATTCCTTCAGAACAAATGGATATTTTGAATGTGACCATTGATGGCAAAGAAGAAAAACTCAGTTCCCATGCTGAAAATGAATATCGATCACTCTTTTTGAAAACTTACAATGACTTTAAAAAGGAAAAAAAACCTTCTCAACAACTGGATTCATTTTTTAGGGTCATGCCCATTTATCCTAGACTTCATCCAGGCATTCTTCCGGTGCACATTAAAGAATAATTCTTCATCTTATTTTTGATATAAATCCATTATTCTTCCATTTATGTTATTTGTATGTAAACTATATAATTAAGTTGTAAAATAATGAACACATGTTCATCAAATTCAATTATATTTTTTTTAAATAAAAGAAAAAGCTTTTAATTTCTTTATTTTTTGTTTTATCACATTACGTTTTAACGTAATAGATTATAAATTATTTAAAACGGAATAATATTTAGACTATCAATAGTAATTACAAAAACTTTACAGTTCTCGTTCAAAATTAATAGAATAAAAGTAATTAGTGATGTTGAAACTATGAGCTCAAACGAGTGCCGTACTTTTTGGTTTGTAACCTGATTTGAACCTTTTAATTTTACAAAACTGTTATCAATATTATTTAACTTTTGTGAAAACATCAAAGTATTTACTATTATATTCTTTAGTGAGTGTGTGCACACAAGGGCGTCGTCAGGGTGATTATTTGTTTTCTTAAGAGGGTGGAGGCTTAAGTTTTGGATTTTTTTAAAATCTAAAATTGCTTTTTGTAGGATAAAAATTCCAAAAATTCATATCTATTCACAAAAAAGTATTTTGTTCGGAAATTTTTTTCAAATTTTAAATTTTTTGATAAAAAATTTCAAAACTTCACAGTTATTCACAAAAAAAAACAATTCAAAAATTAATAATTATTCTCAAAATGAATTATTTTCGGAAAAAAATTCAAAATCCATTGCTGTTCACAAAAAATTAAATATTTTGGAAAAAAATTTCAAAAATTAAATAAAATTTAATATAGTAAATTTTCGAGTAAAAAACAATAATTCCTTCATTTTAGGGGGGCTACATTTCCCTCCTGCCTCTGATACTTAAAAGATTGAAAGTTACACAGATAGTTTGTTAAAAAGTTATAAGTCTAAGTATAAGTTGGACTCGGAGTAGAATTGATGATTGACATCGAAGTTTATGTCCTTTGAAAATATGAGTTGGGGTTTTTGTTTATTTTTTTAATCTGATAGCTGTTAAAAGATGATCAAATAAAACTTCATGAAAACTAAGCTTCTCTTCTAACTATCATTCTTTAAATCGTGAAAGTTACTATGCTAATTTTAGTTTTTGTTTTTTTTTGTTTTTACATATCGGCAGGTCATATATCAGGGGTATCCCTAAGGGAGGGGCTTCAACTCCCCCGATTAAGCATTTTTTTTGAGAAATTATCGCTCTTGAACAAAAAGTTTAAATGAAAACCGGGATAAAAATTATTTTTAAGGATTTCTTTTCCAAAAAAAAGTCTTTCGATACAAGGGAGCAAAAATATTAACTGTTGGAATATAAAAAAATCAAAAAACCAAGCCCCCCTTAAAAAATAAAATACTGCAGACGCCCCTGTATATACAACTTTATAGAGACATTAGCGCCATCTGACGCAAAGAAATAATACTAAATTCCATTGAAAGGGAGATTTATTCGTGTGTAATAGCAGGCAAGCATCAAGAACTACTCCAGTTTGGACACAGTAAAAACATATAGAAAAAAAGAGAATCCTCACCGAAAACCAAATACAGTATACATTTAGAGAAGGAGTTTTCAACCCTTTGCTACTGAAAGCAAACGTTTCTTTCTCAAAACATTTCATAGGCACTCCGTCCCAAATTAATTCATTAAATAACAATAATAAATTATAATTTCACACTGCCTTTATCACGAAGGCCCTCTGTGGCACTTCTTAATCAATGAGAATAATAATAATTCAAATCATTAAATTATAATTGTGGTATAAGTGTCAGTAAATTGAAAAAATAACACTTGTTCGAACTCATTTTATACCTTTTTAAAATCTTATCAATTTTTATTGTACATAAATATCTATATTATATTTTATTTCAAAATTACAGTTTGTAATATCTTTTTATTGAAAATCGTTTTTATAGCTAGTCTTACTAATTTTAGTTTTGTAGGATTGATTGCATAACTGATCAAAATAACGTAATTGTGTCACACTGAGTTGCAGTGCATGTAGTAAACTGTAGCTTGCTTCAAAACATGACCTTAAGCAAATGTGTAGCTCCTGAAGAAGGTTAAGAGCTACTGTTTTGATCCACGCCGACAATATTTCTCATTTTATAAAAGCATGGTATATGTTAGATTGTACTGCTAAGAAAACTCAATGGGGACTCTGATCTTGTATGGAAAAAATGAGCAAGATTCCAAATACATACAAGTAGGTGGAAAGAGCCTTTTCAGGATGGAGAGGCCACTTTTGACACCACGAGTGACAGAAACACATCTCTTCCGTTGCAAGACTCAATTATTGGAATTAGTATTTTGAGTCTTTTAGAAAACTTTTTTGGCACTTTAGCCCACAACATCTCTGATGCCAACTCCCTCGACTACACCTTTTGGATACATGTCGAGGGAAGGCCTGAAGTCTCTATCATTCAAACGCCAAGGCCATTTAGGCTACTGACGGGTAGCACTAAGACGCCGTGACAGAGGACTACATCTGCAGCGGGTGCTAGGCCTTCGGCCACCCACTGAAAGACGTCATTGCCACTAAAGCTGGTTACAGTAATGATTATGAAAGTTTAGATGCACATCTATTGATAGTATTAAATTTGTCGTTATAATATTATTAATAAATAAATAATATCTTGTTGAAGTTTAAAATTGAAAGTGTTCAGATTTCGTTGAAGTAATTTTTTTTCACTGCTTTTGATTTTAAACTGCTGATAACACAAAAAGCGCTCAGCAACTTTAAACGCTATAGGGAATTGATATCGAGCATTGACATGTTTTTAAATGTGCGATTACATTTTCGTCTTTTGTTCAGCATTATATGGTTAGGCCAGTAAGGCTAGTTATTTGTTGTTGTAATGACGAAAACTGAAAATCTGTTTATGTTTTTTAGAAGACTCAAACACATGTATCAATATTCAATATTAAAAAAGTAACTTCCCATTTAAAGGCTATTTAAAAATACTTATAACATGTTAAGATCAAGTTTTGTAAACTTTTTTTTTACGAGATTATCAAATTGGTTTTTCGGAAATGAAAATTCTTAAAAAAATGGTAAAATAAAGTTTCTTTCGTTCAAGATGGACAAATGGTGAAAGCAAATTGAATATATTATATTGGGTGACCCAATTTATATCCAAAAAAGAAGAATCATGATGAGTTTAGTATCGATTTTTAGAAAATTGGCTCAATATTTTTGAAACAATCAACTTAAAGATCTAGGATTAATATATTATCCTTCCTCCATTCTTTACCAATTTAAATTTAATTATTTTACCTGTTTAAAATTGGCGTAAATATGAAAATCGTTTGACAGTTGTCTACTTTTTTTAAGATGAAAATCCTTGGATAATGTATGCACCTTTTTATTTGAAAAAATAGATACAGAGTGTTGTAAAAAGATCGGATCAACAATAAAAAGACAACACGTGTCCTCTGTACCGATGTCATTGCCGACAAGGCTGCAGAGAGCGTTGATATCTCCATCCATACTCCCTATAACATCATGATGTCCATTGCAGCCGTGTACAGAAAAGAGGAATCTAAAAATTCTCCAGCAACAATATGGGCTACTTCTGACTTACCTCAACCCCTGATCTGAACCCCTTGGACTTAGTAGTTTGGGGCATATCGGAGAAGATTGTATACCACACCTTGATCCTAATTTGGATTCGCTCTTTGCTGCCATCATGACAGCGGGGTACACCATGGAGACGCCATTCATCGTCAAGAGCTGCCAGTCTTTTCCTTTTCGTGTCAAATATTAAATATATTATTTAAACACATCACAAATTAATTTTGTTGTCATAAAGTTATAATTTAGTCATGCTACTCTCTGTACACCACTCTGTACAATGTTTTAATTGACCTGTTAAATGATTTTCCAAGTGTTGGTAATTTTGTAGTTTAATAAACAGGTTAGAACATCGCTTTCTCTAACCAGAGAGTACTAGGGAGATGGAGATCGTACTGGTTTTTTTCTACCTTAGTAGATCATCGTTGTTTTTTCCTTTTTGTCGAGCTATTAAAAGTATTCTGAAGTTTTTACTAGAGGTGATTCGATTATAATTGAAGGAGAAGGGTAAGATTTATCATGTCAAGTTTTTCTGCACCATACAATTGGTGAGCTCCAAGCTTCAGAGCCAGATCAACAACGTGCGGAGTCGCCATAGTTTAGGGGAGACGGATGCTTGATGTTTTGAACAATTCTTCTAAGGAGGTTGGGGACCCTGGACCTATTAAGTAATTTTTGTATTAGGTACAGCGAAGGGCTCTAGGGGTTTAGCCCCTTCAGTCATTATAATATATACGGCTTTGCCATGGTTTCCTTCGGAGTATCGTCGAATGTTCGCAGTTATAGCTATTTTTTGTTATTGTATCACACTCCACTAGTTGTAACATGTTGTGGAGTGTCATGATGTTTTTATAACTCCAACTTCACAACTCAAAACGTATTATTTATGATATATATTACTATCAATTTTTACTTTTTAGATCTAGCAAAATATATTGCTGCTGTCCTGGTAGCAATTCAAGCAACAAAGTCAGGAAAGGATCTCTTGCTTATGAGCTTCAGCCAGATGATCCAAATGTAGATAATATTTTATCCTATTTGAGTAGTTATAAGGAAGAAACGGAACAATCCTTTATTTTAGAGGATATCATTGATGTACTCGATAACTTCAAGGAAAAAAGTAATCATCTTGAATTTATACAAGAGTAGCTATTCCTTCATTCAAAAACTCTATATGGCAGAAGATATTCTCCACTAATTCTAAGAATGTTCGTGTTATGGCAAATAACAAATCCGAATTTATATCAACAAATAATTTATTGTTTTGCTTTCAGAAAAACACATCAAAAGACTCACCAGTATTTTATCAATGTAAGCAGGAATAGATAAATCAACATCCTATTATTCGAGTTGTAAAATAGCTTCGCTCGATGTTAAGGATATAAATGTTTCTATATCATCATAGACGAGATTTATTTTTCTCACAGAGTTGAATTTTCGGCTAGAAAAAGCTCTACAGATATGAGGATAAAGGATCAACCTAAACAATTTTGTATTTTATGTTTAGAAGTGACCTAGGCAGGTATAACGACATAGTTGCAATGGTTCCTTTATCGAGAATAGGTTCAAAAGTCATGAAAAAATAGTACTTCAAAGTCCTTAAAATTGTGAGTGACGTCGGATTTAGACCAGTCGTCATCCTGATTTATGGACATTCGATCAACCATTTTTAATTTTACAAATTACGAAATGGTTTTACATATTGAAAATCCGTTCTCCATCTCAAAAGAATATATATTCCTATTATTTGATTAAATCCATATTTTCAAAATTTTTTACAATAACCTATTAATAATAAGAAAACATTTAGTTCTTTTGCAAACCATGTGAACACTTGGAAACTCATTATAACCATGTTGTCCAAAATTATCAAAAATAAATAGGCCTAGGAATCAAATATGTACATCAACTCTCTCACCAAATCTTATTTCCTCAACCTATTGAAAAAGCCAAAGTCAGATTATCATTGAAGTTCTTTCATGATTCTACTATAAAGCTATGAAACATTATGGAAATAACAATGGCTCCTGCAAAACCGATTTTATGAGTAAATGAATGTTGTAGGGATATGCTTAGCTCATCTAATCATCTTACTATTTTAATCGATGAAAATGGTAGCCATCAAAAAAAAAAAAAAAAATTAATGAACTGAATAGGGGTGGACTTGTGAGACCGAGTGATTTTATATATCTGACTATATTTCATCTATATAATTTACTAAACTGTATATTTGTTTGTGATATTATAAAAAATTGTGTTTTTTCGTATAAAGATCCTATAAATGTATTTATATCTTGTCTAAAATAAATGCTGATGTGTGAAGATCATATAACATGCATTTTCCACAACAATTGTGCCGATGACCATAAACATTTTAACTTATTTGACTTTTGTTGCTTCTAAATTGTTTGATTTATTTTCAAAAAGTTATATTAAAGATATAAATAGTCATCTTCATTCGAAAAAACAAAGATAGCCAAAAAATAATGAATGATGGAAAAAAAAATTAAAAACTAAGTGCATTGTTTTAATTTGTGTATTTTGTATTTGTTTCAATATTGATGTATATAAAGTTACAATGATGTTTTTATTTATATTGATTGAGGTGTTGAGGTATCAGAGCGAATTGAATCATTCTTAGAATTCAAAAACTATTTACCCTTTAAGTCTTAAATTTTAGTATGTTACTACAACAGAAATTATTCAAATGGAATTAAGATTTGGAACTAATTTTATTTAGGGACATTGTGGAACTTTAAACTTTAATAAAGTAAATGTCTACTAGTGTATAAAAAACATGTAGAAAAGAGTGCCCTCTCCATCTCTCTATTACTTCCTGTTCTAACAAAAGGTACTTTGTAAAAGAGTCATTATTAATATGGAATTACCTTAACGTTGTATATATAATCTATTGCTTACTAGTTAATGATATAATATAATATAGTGGTGTACATAAAGATAATAATCAGTCGTCATCATTATAAGATCGATTGAAACATAACACTATGCTGTGTCCTAGCTGCTAGCTGTGGTATTATGATATCAATATTTTGTAACGGTTCTGATACCCGAATGAGTATCGGTATTTTGATACTTTTTCGACTAAATATATAAATGCTGTTAAGGTCAAATTACATGCACTTACAGTTTTGTACCTTTTGTAGAATTGACAGTAAACATTGGAGTAATTCTTGCCTATGTCTCTATTTATTTCGTTTTTCCCCTTTCTCTTCCCAAAGCTGATTTAATAAAACGTTTTGACAGCAAAGCTCCCCTTCCCCAAAACACTCTTCAGATTTGCAGGGTTGCCTTGTTGATTTCTTTTTTGAACATGCCCAAAATGCACCCAAATTACCAAACATACAAACATGTAGAAATAAAAAAAACATTTTTTTGGTTAAATTAGACTTGTATTGGCTCCTCCACCTTCAAAAACGTTTCAATCTGTTGATCCAATCGTGATAATTATATTTATGTCTACCAGGACGTCATTTTTTTGTTACATAATATGCAAACTTCTTAGGATTTTTTTTTTAAATGTTCCTTTAATTGGTTAGATGGAGTTGCACTGATTAAGTATAAGTAAATATTATATTATTACAAAACTTAACCCTTCGTTAGTGAAATGGGATTTTCTGACACTCAAATTTGACACAATGAGATTAAATCTGTTTAAAATAGTCTTTAACGGTGGAAACAGTTTTGAGAAACTTATTTGAGAATGAATCCAACTTTTTATTGTCGCAAAAATTTACTTCACTTTTAAATCGTTCGTTTGATTTGTATATTTCAATACGTTGCTACAAATGAAATATCAGCTGTTATCCCTAATATCACGCTACATCTCATCAAAGTTAAAGAGTAAATTTACATTATCAAAAGGTTTATATGAAGTAATTTATATTTTATAGAAGTTTTTATCGAAAATGAAATTGTAATACTTCAACTATAATCATTACAAATTATATTTTGTAATGCCTAAATATTATTTTCCTATGATTAATTAGCGTAATTTTAATTGATTATCAAACAATACTATTTGCTTAATATTTGGGTTATGTTTTAGCCGAAATCATTAACCTTTAAAAAGTTTTAAGTTAGTTAAATAAAAATAACAAATTTTATAAATTAAATAACATTTAGATGGTTTATTCCTAACACAACGTCGTACCGACAAAACATTAATAGACAGTCAAAAAATAATATAATATATGATACATATTTAGACAATAAGAATGACTAATTTATAATTTGTACTCATTTCATTCGTATAAAAAGTAATTCTTAGTAGGTGGGAAGTTTACCTTAGATTATACGTATAATTATATAATTAGTACAAAAATAACAAATATGAAGAATTTAATAGAATTCAAGCCCATAAATATAAATAAATACACCTTTGATTGAACAAATTCAAATCTCCATTTTCGGGCTCCTAAAAATACATCTTAAAACATACATAAAAAATTTATTCAAGATACATTTTTCAAAAATTAAATTTTGTGTACAAAAATTTTAAAAATCCATAGCTTTTCTCAAAAAATTAAAATTTTTTGAAATTTTTTTCAAAACTTATATTTAAAATATCAATTTTTTTGTAAGAAATTTCACAAATCAATAGTTATTTTTAAAAAAATAAATATTTTAGAAAAAAAACAAATAAACAGCTGTTCACAAAAAGTTTTCTGGAAAAAAAAAAAAACTCAAATATTCAATTTTCTAGTTAAATGCAAAAATTGCTTAATTTGAAGGAGGTATTAAAGCCCCTCCATCCCACCCCCTGTGGTAGCCCTTATTTTATATTGTGGTATCTGACCCGCGGGAGATTGTAGCATCTCTCGCCAAATTAAAAAAAATTATCCTTGTTAATGTATGTCATATGATGGATGATCAATTGATAAATTTTGTAGGCACTTTAAAAAAAAATTGGGGTCAATTTTGTCATCTAAAAAGATTTGTCAAACAAGAAAAACCCTGCCATACCCCCCCCCAATTGGTTAGTTGCCATTTTTTGCGTGAAAACTACATTTTAACATCTCAATAGTATTAGATCACAGATACTGAAGTGTTTTTTTTTTTTGTTCTTTTTGAAAATAGAAAAAATATATATATCACACATAAAGACATAATTAGAAAACATTTATAATTAAAAAGTCCATATTAGAATATATAATCTCTTAGTAAAGTAAAGATGGATACAACTTAGTTATGGCAAATTAATATATGTGGGCCGTCAACAACAAATCTAGCTATCTCGAAGGATTTTTCTGTCTCAAATGTTTGTCTAGACTACATTTTTATGTTTCCACAAATTATCCTCCCTTTTTATCAATCAATTATTCCCTATAACCATTTGAGCGTTTCGCAAATGAAACTTAAAGTATTCAAAATTGATCGTCCCAATTAAAAGAATAATAAATTAATAGATTTTATTTGAAATCAGTCATATCGGTGCCGATAACAGTATTTTATATCAAATAAAGCTTCTAAACTATAGCGTAAATGCGTGAGTATCTTAATTCATACAACAAATTTTAATACGAAGCCCCAATAATTGATCAAAACATATCTATAAAATATTGGGCTATAGATATGAATTATAATAATTAATTGGGTTTTTTTCCTTTTGTTGATTTTTGTTCAAGATTGTTTGTAAGTTGAGGAACCACATATTTTACATTCACAACTCTATAATATATAGACAAGGCCGGTTTTAGAAGGTCAATAGCCATAAAATTTCGGCAAAAGTACCATACAAATAGGTTCAAAGATAAAATTAAATATTCAACAAAAAAGGTCAACATATGAAATATGGTCATAAATTATTGTAAGGTGGTTTTATCTATAAAATACAACCAAATATTATATTTTCTGAAAAAGTCATTTTTTTAAAGGAAAGAAAGATAAAATATTTATCTTCGGCCTTTGCCCCCTCACGGTAAAACCGACACTCTCAATAGATATGTAATGTAATCATATAAACAATATTGTGAGAGGGTAATTTGATGTCATAGTTAATTATTTGTAAGTTAGAGCAAAATATTTCTTGTAGATTTTTTATGGGTCAAATCTCTTTTTTTTCGTTCATAGTGATTATCGTCTAAATTTCCCTTAAGGAAGATATGTAGATAATTGAGGTAGATCATTGATTACTTAACATGTTAAGTAATCAATGGGTAGATTTGTTGTTTCTTAAATTTTTTTTTGCTTTGATTCTTTACATTTGGATGATGTAATTTTTAAAAATACTTTTCTTTATAAAAAATAAAAATAAACACAGAAATGACAAAAAATAGTTAGAAAAATAAATTGAAGAAAAATGACATCTACTTTTCTCAAAAGGGTAAACGTTTATTCAGGATGGTTTTAGCCATTTCTTCTAGTTGAGCAAGTATATTGATATATTTGGGGAACAGAAGGAACGTACTCGAATTCCCTATTGTTGAGCATAAATATTTGTAGAGTAAATGACTAAATACGTCCTGAAACCGCATAATCAAATTTATATTATCAAGATCAACACAATTTGTTGTAGAGAATATCGTGAGGCCAATAAGAAGAATAATGGTGATTTCGTCCATTTCTAGATCAAAAATAGCTTTCATAAGTGCTTTATACTGGGTTTTATCCTCGAAGGAACTACACCATGGATTCTTAAAGATTTCTTGATAGTACACGTTGTTTGAGGTGGCTGGACTAGTGGTACATGACTTTTCCGAATTATTTTTTCCATTGATAATTTCAAATTGTTCTGTTATGTTGTTATTTGGGTGCAAGTAACGTGCAGTCTTGATATTTACCTATAAATGATACGAAAAATCAATTTTTTTCTGTAATTCTACCCTAAGAGTGTGTTTGACATTATAGCCTTGGGGAGGGAGGATTGCAGGATTGGAAAAGTAAATTTTAGAATGCTCTTTTTAGATTTGAAGAAATAAAATAGAAAAAATATTTTTACTTTATTTTGATTTATTAATAAACATGCTCAATTTATTTTAAAAATTGTTCTAATTAGAAAGTCAAGACTTAAGACAAATGGATATACAAATTCCGCCATAATTCCGATTCTGTGATAACTTATATTTGCACTAAAAGTATTGAAGATAGAATCATGAAAACTCACAAATAAAGAATTGGCCATAATACTCCACAAAAACCCATTTTGCTGTACTGAAATACAACATTATTTAGCTAGGCCAGATCGAATTTGGAAACCAAAAGTACTTTGTTCTCAGTTTCTGGGGACAATAGGTTCAATTTTGTGCGACAAATGTGAGTATCATTGATTTAAATAAAAATAATTAGCTTTTAAATTAGCCCTAGCATGACCAAAATTGCCCATGGAAATTATTTTAGTTAGTTTTGTCATTTTTAGTATGGCACTTGTTACCCCCAACAACAACAATAAGACCATAATCTGGGCCAATCGGGCAGTCATCGAGGCATACATGAGGCTGAGAGAAGTCACCGCTAGATCTCCAAGTATATCGATTATCACTTCAATATGATTATGAAGGTCATGAGGGCCAAACAAGGAGCATAGAGATCCAAGATCAAAGAGGTCTGTACCAAGGTCAAGAAGTGGATTGTGATGGTGCTGGGCAAAAATTGAGAACATTTCCTGTCGTTCTTAGTTTAAAAAAAAAACATACTTACTTGTATGTGGATTTAAAAAAAAAAAAAAGAAGCCATTATAGCATAATTTGTTATTTCCAATAGTGTCTATTAAAGTTGAATCAGATTTGTATTTTTTGGAGGTGTGAATGATGTATTAAAATATGTATTTTTACTTACCACCATATCCACATTATTTAAAAGCAATTTTTTTTGATCTTCTGGAGAAAGGGCGGCAAAAAAGTTTATTTTAGTCATAAACATAGTAATTCGCTGGACACAAGTGTTGTAGCCACTTAATGATATCTCAAATGGAATGGGCCCATTTAATTGAGAATATTCCATAAAGGACTTCATGTTCACTGAATTAAGAGGGATCTTTTTTCTCGACTCTATTTCCCAATAAAGCATTTCTTGAACTAAATGAATCTCCATTTTATTGAAGGACATCCCAGAATCAAAGCAGTCCTGTATGATATGGGATGTTCTATAGTGTCCGTAGCAATTCCTATATTCCTCACTAAAAGTGTTCGACGTATTTTTTTTCGAAAATATGGAGAAACTCATATCATAGGTCGAGTTACCCATATTATGCATGTTACTATTATTTTGAAATAACATCTTATCCCATTCGGGTGTAAAGCTTGACTTTTTAACTCCATTTTCTGGATCTAACAACTGTTGTGCTTTCAGTTTTTTTAATTGAATTTTTTCCTTTTTCTCCCTCTTTTCGGATTCACTCATAACCCAAGTATTTTTCATACCCGCTTCCAAACATTTGTTAAATCGACAAAACTGGCAATGTTTTCGAGTCTCCTTCGTGATGAAACAGGTTTTATCTCTTGAACAATGATATTCGGCATTGCATATGACGGCTCTTCGAAAGAAAGCTCGGCAGGAGTAGCATGCAATTGCTCCATAGTGAATATGATCATTTGCTGTATCAGAACAAATATGACAAGTCACTTTACGAATGAATTTAGCACGTTTTTTGTAAGTACGTGTTCTCATGGTATCTGAAGTAAAAAACATATTTGATTGTAGACACTCGGGCGAGGATGATGAAGAGGAGTTAATAGGTCCTTTGATCATATCCTCAGTTGAATAATTGAAATGAATATTTTCTAGTACTCGAGACATATTCATATAAGTTTTTAATTTGTCAGTTTGCTAAATTATGCAACGAAAAGTCGAATGAATTGAACTCTTTAAAAGCCTGCTCTGGAACCAAAATTAAGATCATTCTCCATTGGCTTGGCTATCTATGATATCTGATGCAGCAGTTTAAAAAAACAAAAACAAAAAAAACTATGATACAATGCGCACAACATAAAAATAACAATTTAAATGAAATAAAAATGAAACTTTTCCTAGCAGTGATGAAAAGAGCAAGGACTAAAGGAGACTAATTTATAAAACAGTATTAGCGCATCTGTGAGGCCTATTATGTTTGTCTATTGACATATTTTCAGCAACATCTCCACGGCTTTTGATATCCTGTTGCTGACGTCAAATACCGGCTCTCAATATTGATACAATTTAATGTTATTTTGCCTTGTGAGTTCAATATGTATGTGTGTATATTTGCAACTTCTCTCCACTTTTTTTTTCTCTCCCCACAACGTTTTCCCATACTCTGTGTATTATTATTATTTTGCTTAAAAAGCATAACCTTCGTTTTTTTTTAAATAATGCATTAAAAACGTTGATAAGGAGACGAAAGTTTGTATTTTCTTCTTTCTCTCCCTTAGTTTTCTTTTTCTTTTGCTCGCTTCATATATATGTACATACCTTCACACAACTGCTTTTTTTTGTCCAAGAAAGGTAGTGTTTTATTACAAGAGACTATTTCATTATAAGAAAAGATAATGTAGATGCAACTTGCTGCATTTTTTCCCCACACAAAAAACGGTAGAATAGGTAAGAGTGAAGTTCCCGAATTGGTTGATATCATGGATTGAAGGCGATCTCTTATGTCGAAATAAAGCTAAAAACATTTGTTATATAAATATCACTTAGATATCTTATACTAACTTTATATACGAGAGGGGTCTGAAACGTTTCCTACCTCAACGTAAAGATGTTAGCACTCGTAAATATAAACTAATTACATCTATCTAGGGTCTGCTGACCGTTATATCCAAGTTTCCGCCATTTTGGACGTGTAGTTGACAACATACTGTCTCACACCTCAGCGGTTGCAATGGCGAAAATCCACGAATTACTACTTCTTTTTGTTCCTTCATTTGAAATTTTATATTTTGAAAGTTTATGCATTTTTTTTTTTTTTTCATTTTGAACATAGTCACCTACTTCTCCTGTCTCTGTAGCCCATGCAAATAGTACTCCGGTTTTTTCTCTCCAAAATAATTTTTCAGGAGACATTTTTTTGTTTATGGTTCAATTACTCAGACTTAGGATCGTCAAATTTTAACACAGTAAGCCATTATATGTCTGCTACTGTTAGAAACCATTTAAGGTTACACTTTTAAAAACAAATGTTTAATGACAGCTCCATACTCGATTTTCTCTATTTTACAAAAACAGTCACATCAACTCACTCAAACGACTTCTATATAAGAACGGCAAGTCCCAAAATGGTTGAACTTTTCGTGAGTCACTATCAACGCCCAAAATCAGTGGGTTCTTCCCAACTATGGACTTATGATTCAATATTTTTTGGGAATTTTTAAGAGCTTAAGCGGACCTAACTCTACATCAACTATCAGAACATTGATTAGGAGAAAAGACGCAGAAAAATTAACCACTCACAGCAAAATGTACTGTATATTTTTGTGGTAATGAGCTAAAACTGGCCCAGGGATCAACGTAGTTTGGAACAGTAAAAATTCATGTGAGGTAATAATAATTAACTGATGACAAGAAACACGTGGTGTGTGATAATTCGATTGAGATCAAAAATTCCCCATATTTATGGTTAACAACATAAAAATGTACATTATATGCACTGTGTATTGAAAAACAAGTTTTGACCATCATCTAATCGATTTTTCGAGAATTTTCAATTTAATGTATCGTGAATTTTGGACTCCTTTTGGACCGTTGCACTGTCTTGTTGGAACGTTTAATGTTTTCCCTCTGGGCCACTCCATCCATCCAGGGATTTGCAAATTAAAAATGCAAAAGCAGAACTAGTACAATGGCAATGCTGGATTCACCCGAAGTCGCCCTGGCCTGCCTAAGCTTTCGGTGACATGTGGATGATGTTATCAAGAAAGGGGGAGGTAAATAAATAATTGAATGTTATTTAATCCATTTAGTTCTTTTGTTTGCCTTTTAAGATTTTCCATTTTATCTGGAACACCCTGTATATCAGCTAAAAAAAACAATGGTATTTTTCTACTTGTCACTTTTCCTTTTTTTTTTTTTTTTTTTTTTTCTATAATCTCAAAATATCTATTGAAAAAATATATTAAAATACTAATTAGATATTGTTGGATACGGATAGAGTAATTGTGAAGAAGACAGTCTTTGATTTAATACTCATCATATTATAGTCCAACGCATCCTTATATAGTTATATATTTGGGGAATATATCAGTGTCACCTGGATATATCGGGGGTGTATATACGTAATGTGGGGTAATTTTTATATGTAATTATAATCTGTATCTAATGATTGAGTTCATGGTCAACATCCATACCACTCTTTTTGGTGTCGAAACAAAGTTAAAAAAAAACCAAAAAACCTATACAATAGGATACAGGTAGGATAATAATAACAATTGATATAAGAGTTAAAAAATAATTATAAGGAAACAATTATAAGTATAAAAATGCAAAGTCTTGAACAATAATTTGGCTGTCTTTCAATGTCCTTTTCTGAGCGTCACGAACATTTTTTTTTTCTGTCCAGCTCCTATAAATCTTAAGTATTTATATTCAAAATAAATACACTTAAAGGCCTGTCAAACTCCATTTGCTCTTAAATATTAATTATGGTTTACCTTAGCAACGGTCTTGCTCTTGAAACTTATGGCCTTTCCCATTTATCACAGCGTTAGATTTGATCAATTATGAGATTGAGAAGTTCAAAGGCAATTTTTTCCTTACTCTTTTTTCAAAATCCTAGGGTTTATTTCATCGATAAATCGATGTCAGTTTTCGGCCATATCTCTCCTTAGTTTATCGATGTGTACGGGCGTTAAATACTAGGAGTCTTTCTTTTTTAAATATCCTAGGCTGTGATACTGTTTATTATTGCATCTCCTGTACAAAGAATACTATCTTTTACTACCATATCCGTTCAAATAATTTCTTCTTTAGCAAGAGGTCTTCCGTTTTTAGAGCGGTAATTATATTATCAGATATTGTGAGATTTTGTAGAGCCATATTGTCGATCTGGGTTGCAAAAATCAGTACCACACTGATGCTAACTTCAACTCCAAAATTAAATATTTTACAGCCTTTAACATATAAGGATAGCAGATTGGGTTGCCCTTCAGAGTAGTCGTAGTTCCTTTGTTTCATCTCACTGATTTTCTGATCCAGTACTCGAAAAAAAACAACTACTTAGACTGCCTTGTTAGAGAAATGTTACCTCAAAGTAGTCCTTGTGGCATTCGCCTATCTAGGCGTCCACTTGATTATCCCTTCTATACTAGAACCATGGAAAATAATACAAATCATACGTAGCTCAAGATTTTCTATAAGGGACTGCATCCTTACTTAGGACAACTCCTATTCATCATTCACGACTCCTGAATATGCAGTAGTCACGGTTTAGCTCGTTAACACAAAATTATAGAGTATATTTTGTTGTCAGATCTTTATATTTCTACTTCTTTTCTCCTTTACAGTGTTTTGAACGTTGATTGGTTGAATTAGCTTGCTTCAAGCTATAAATAATTCCGACAATTATCCAGAAATATCTCCATTGTTGGGAAGATTTGGGTTTCTACCAAGCGATTTTAGGCCTTTTTTTGTCTTAGAGGAAGAGATGCAGGATATATAAAGGTATCGACGTGTAGTGTCTCATAATCTTTTTGATAGTGTTAAGAAAACTTAGGTAGCTCTGTGGGAGCAGAATACTACAATGAAGTGAAAAAATTGTTAAACCTTATGATTTCCCATTTACAGTCTGTCATCACAGGACAAAATAAATGACTATGGAATAAACGAAAAAACTTGTTCTATGGCCCATAAATGAACAAGCTGTGAAAATTGAATTGATAAAATTTTAGTTATGTCAGTGTATGAGATTAAATGAAATTGTTCAATATACGTATGGAATTTTTAACAAATTCCTCATACAAATTCTACTCGGGGGGAAGTCAATTATTGTTCTAGCTACTAGAAATTACGTAAAGAGAAAAAATAGGTATTTTTTTAAAGAGAGAAAAAAATAATTATATTTACTAAGGAGATGGCTTCTTACTGTTTTGACAAAATTTTAAATATAATTTTTTTGGGTCGACTATATTTGAACGAATAATAAATTTATATAATGATAAAGTAAATTTCTCCTTTGGGAGGATTCGGTTCCTTCACCCCTTCCCCTGCAGATGTTCCTGCTCTCCCATACCCTTAGTTCTGATATAATATATACCCTTCAGTATCAGGCCGTGCAAAAGTTTTGAGACTAAAATTAACGCATTTAACAGTGGTGTATAATTTTGTATAGATTTCCAACTGCTCATTGACAGAGTGATTTGTGGCCTTGCCATTTTGGGTATCGAAATCTGCAGGCTTGGGACTCTGCCTGCCACCACGAGATTCATATCAGGTGATTGGGGAGATCAAGAGGACTTGTCCAAGAATTTTCAATTGTATCCCAACCAAGCCTGGACAATCTTGTCCGTGTGGTGGAGGATCCATCCTGTTGAAAGGCAAATCCATACCCTTAAAGGTCTTTCTAGATGGGAAGCCATGCTGTAATAACTTATTTTGGGGAAGCAAGGTAGCAAACTTCTGCCTTGGTTTTTTTTCTAACAGGATAATAAACTTTAATGTTTTAAGTTTAACTTATGTAAACAAAAAGAACAAACCTTCAGTAAAAGGGGGAAATCCTCAATTTGTTGTAGTATAGGCTGGATAGTAAGTTTTCAAAATAGTCTCAAAACCCATAAAAAGCTAAAGAAAATCATAAAACTGAGAAAATTTATAGCTAAAGTATGATTTGAGAATACTGTACTTGATCATTTGGAGTTCAAATTCTATCTCAATATATTTCATTCTCCGATATCACATTAAAATTATATACATACAACGCAGATGTTATGAATTCGAAATGTATTGCCTATCAAGCATATATACTGGCGTGAGAGCAGAAGAGGTTGAAGCCTTCCCCCCCCCCCTTAAATTAAGGAATTTGGGATTCTTCCTAAAAAATATATTATTTGAAATTTAATTCAATTTCAAAAAAATTTTATCAGCTATGGATTTTTGAATTTTTCTTTTGCAAAAAATTTAATATTTGGAAATTAATTATTAAATTTTTTTCCAAAATATTTCATTTTTGTGAATAACAATGAGTTTTTCAATTTTTTTTCTAAAAAAATTAAATCGTCTCTGAAAAGCTATGGATTTTGTTAATTTTTTTCCGAAAAATTTAATATTAGAAGTTTTATTTCATAAATTTTATATTTGAAAATTACTTTTCTATTTTTTTAATAACTATGAATTTTTAAAATTCACATGGATTTCATAAATTTTTCTCCAAAAAATTTAATATTTGAAAATTACTTTTGTATTTTTTTTCATGTTTTATTAATAGCTATGAATTTTTGTAATTTTCTATAAAAAATTTAATTGTCTGTGAAAAGATATGGATTTTAAAAAAAACTTCCCAAAAATTTATCATTTTAATTTTTTTTTCTTATATTTGAAATTTTTTTTTTTTGAATTTTTTTTCCTAAAAATTTAACTTTTTGTGAACAACTCTAGATTTTTGAAATTTTTTCCAAAAGATTAAATTTTTAGTGATTATTTTTCCAAAAAAAATCGGAAAATCAAGCCCCTTGCCCCAAAAAAAAAAAAAAATATATATATATATTCCTTCGGACACTCCAGATATATGTAAATAGAAATAGGCAAACATAAGTAGAACATAATCTTGTTATTGAAATACAAGTAATATTTTAGGAATATTCTATTTCATATGTAATGTTATTGCATTTTATGCATACGTCTAATTAATATACTTACATTTAAATGTAGCATTTAATCATATGTTACTTATTTCAAATGTCATATGATAATATCGTACTTTTGTCTAACAACTAATTTTAATTCCAATTATATCTTTTTAATATCACAATAAGGAATAGTTACTAGTTCTAAATTAAAATTATTTAATAACCAAATTATTCTATCAACGAGTTTTGTGTAAACAATTCCATATTTAAACTGATTTGATTAAAAATTAATTTTACTTATTGTTACTATATATATATTGTTTAACATAAAATTTGAATTGACGTTGCTAAGCTTTGTCAACAATTTAATCTCCTTATTGCATTCTCTTCTATATTATGATTATTGTTCAATTTAATTAATTTACTAAAAGAATCATCATAGAAAATAACTTATTTTTTATATTAAAATATGAAATAAAATAGGTAATGAATTACAACTAATTTGTTACTATGTACCGTATGGTCCATTAACATCGGAACACTTTTAATTTTAAACTTCTACAAGATATAATTTATTAATAAACAATAGAATTTCAACAAAATAATATACTATCAATATATGGGTGTCAAAACTCTCTTCATCATTTATGTAGCCACCCTTAACAGCAGTGATGGCTTCCATGCAGCGTGGAAGGCCTGGCACCCGCTTCAGAGGCGTCCCACTGCTGCTTTGAGGACCTCAGTGATTGGATGACGGACACTTTAGGCCTTCCCTTGAGGTGTACTCTTAACTCTTGCAGTCGATGGGGTTGACATCAGGGGGGCAAAAGTGTCAAAAGAGTCCTGCAACAGATTATTACTTCTGGTAATAAATTTAAGAAAATACTTAAACAGGTGACTCTTTTATCTTTCAATGATTTTCTCCTAATGTATGCATTTAACTTGCCTCAATATGAAATCGATTTCATATTTGAAAAACTTGTCACTCGAATTAATCACACAATCAAAGACTCGAGGCTTGATTTTGGACTCGAAAATAGTTTCAATCTTTTGCTGGATATTAAGTATTACTTAAAGTATATTCTATTTTCTAAGGACTGGAACTGGACTCGATTGATATATTCAAGGCTTTGAATTGGAATCGATTAAAATATTGAAAGACTTAGACTTGTGAGCAAAGCCTTGTTACTTAATTTGGGCTTGCAGTGTAAGGGCTTTTTACCACCTCTGGTATATATTTAGCATTTCGTTGTTGGGGATCACTTTTATCCTGACGATGTGAATTTTAGATAAATTGCGGTGAGTGTAAATTTAATGTACTATTGCATTCTATTTTGAAAATTATATCATATCAGCAAAAAAGGAGCCCCATTATATTTTATAGCCAATGATACTAATCTGTAGCATTTGGGGTATATAAAAAAACCCGAAAATATAGTTTAACATCGAAAACACCAGCGTTTTTCTTATATAACTCTTATGGGCTCATATTTACAATGACATCGGCAACTACTTTTAACAGAACCAAGACCAACCGGATCAAGAGAGGCTTGAAATTGTTGACTTGGTTAAATAATTATGGGTCAACAGTTTGCATCTGTTCAGGGGTTGTTCCTCCTTAAACTATCCATGTCGAGAAGAGAGTCTGTGCTATCCCTCACCGAAATATGGATGACCTAAAAGGCTATGTCAAGTAGGAGTGGGCAACCATTTCCGAGGCCTTGAAGTACTGTGGCGCATAGGCCCAAGCTATATGCTATGGTACTACCCTAAGGATATCATTTTGAAAAGTAGAAAAATATATATTTACCTATAATCCAGAAGTACCGATGTATGTGATAAAGCCTCAATGTTTACTCCTTATCATTCTTGTAAATATTTACCCAATTTGTTCGTTATCAAAAAGTCCACTATTTTATCTCACACACTGTAGATAATGATGATAATTGTGTGTATTTTGGTCATGTTAAAAAAAACCTTGTGACCCTGACAATTTGAAGAATGTTTTGTAGGGGAGCAGCTTAGATCTCAAGACGTTTCATTAGAACAGATACAATCTAAAGGGAGCTAAAAAATACCCACTACTCATACAACTCTATACTACGTATACTCCCTTCACTTGTTTAATATGACGACACGCTCGATGCTATATTCAAAACACATGAGAGATTCCATGAATATGACTACATTCTTATTTCTATGATCAAAAATGACTGTATTACATAAATACATTCATACAGATATACAGAAAGACAGACAGACAAAATTTGATTTCATAATATAGATATATTCGTATGTATATAAAAATTGATCACTCAATAAATTAAAAAGTTTCAATTATAATAATTTCTTTTCATAGGCCATAATTATTATAAAATTTTATTTTTTTACTATTTATCTAAACCTAAAAAAAACATTTTTTATTTTCTTAATTTCTAATTTTCACTGTAGATATTAACAGTCTCTTAAACAAAAGTACTATCTGCCTTATAACCTCATATTTTTATCTTTTCTCAAGCTGTTATGATTGTTCTTACATTCTTGGGGAGAGAACATCGAAGAATTAAGTAAGTACGTGTGAGTGTCCTCATGAGAAAAGGAAACTAACACTGATGAATTGTTGGGGAGGTATCTTCTATATTGTTAAGGCAAGGTTGGTCTGTTCATCGACGTCTAATAACTCATGGTAATTCTGGATAATACCACTACTAATTGAATAAATGATACTTCGCTTAAAAATTAATTATTGAATATCAGTATATTCCATTATTGCATTTCAATTAAAACAACAATTATGTTTAAAATTTGGAAGAATTATCCATTATTAAAAAGATTTTTGAAAATGTATGTATAAAAAACAACGTTAACTAAAATAAATCGAATAAATTATACTAAAAAAAAAGTAGTTTCCTGCAATAAGTTGTTATTTTTTCATAGGTTATCATAATAATAAAATACTGGCACGAACACTTAAAGAGAGCCAATGAAAAATAGCTTAATTATGTTAAAATTTTAAACTAAAACGATTTACTATAGTTAAATAATATGTAAATTTCTATTGTAAAACCTTTTTGTATGCAACATTTTTTTGTTGCTTCTGTCCATTTGATGTAAATGTAATCAGACTTGAACCCCCTTTTTGACACGCTTGAAAACGCAACATATAATTATTGAACATGTGGAAATACTGATTTTGGTAAATATAAAGCATTTTTATCAATGTTTGACGCAGTGATTTACTTATTATAATTGCCATTGCTAACTTGCCATGTTCCTTCTACAACCGATATGAAGATTGAAGATACATACTAAGATTAACTCGCTCATCCTCTTCCTAATTCCCTTTCTTAATTCGTATTTAATATACCTTCACATCACACACACAAATTATTTTAATTATGTAGTATGCCTTTTGCCCTAAATTTGATAAATAAAAGTGAAACTATCGCATCAATTAATAGTTTGTTATTGGAATGATCAGTGTCGTAATTAAAAGACGAAGAAATGCCAACTTTGTTAGTTTATTTCTTCAAGTTGCAACTTGTACAGACATCACAACTTATACATAGATCATTTAGATACTGTTTGAAAAGTAGGGCTCTTGTGTGAGCAGCTAAACTGTTTATCCTAAAGCTATAAACCAATTAGGGACACCATGATGACTTTACCAATTTTTTTCTATATTTAATTGTGAACCAGAATACTTTATTGCCCGCAAAGGGATGGTGAAAGCGCTATTAATGATTATATAACTAACTACGCAAAGTCCATGAATTAACCATTTTTAATGAATTATTATTGTAAATTCTACAAGAGGAAGAAAAAATTATATACGTCCTGAGGAGAAATGGTAAAGTTACAACACCAAACGGAGTCAATAGCGACATCTTTTGGTGTAAAAGTTTTTAGGTAGCCAAGGAAATCTCATCAAGCTAACAGATGCGTTTTGTCATTATATTTTGTGGCTATTTCAGTCTATATACTTATAATATGAGAAACGAGGCTTCCTAATTTACTCTTGATTTTATAATGAGTCTATGTAGATAAAAAATTTCACTTCCACCTATAAAAACACACATTCTAAGACATACAAACACTTTGCTGCGATAAAATGATATGGTTAGCCTTATTTTGTCTTTCCAATCAAAATTGTCAAATATCTGTAAAATAATTATTCGTCTCCTACAAAATTTATAGTAAATAGTTAAATATATGTAGTACTCTTAATACAGTAAAATTTGGTGTAACCCTGGAAACACCTGCGTTCCAGTCTATTGTCCTATTTTTTAGTAAGATATACATGAGTAAATTAGAAGATTATAATATATATATCACTAGCCCATTTCACAGGTCCCCACGGCAAATTTTACACTGAATGATCCCTCTTCACGTGTGACATTTAAATAAATATAACATATTCGTGAGTACATTAGACAAGGAGAAAACTTTTAATAAGAAAGGAAAAAATTGGTACAAAACTTTGAGTATCATACGTGGTGCTTATCGAGTGCATTTTGAACATGTTTTTTTTTTTTTTAAAGAAACCAAAAATCAACAAGGTAACCCTGAGAATTCCTAAAATGTTTTGGAAGACAGGAGCTTAGATGATTCATTTGATCACCTGTGACGTGAGTGAGAAGGATCTAAGCAAGAATTACTCGTTTGTTGATCCTCAATTCTTCTTTGAGTCCAACAATTACTTACAATTACAACAAATCTACAAGGTTACTACTCTTCGTCTTTTATGAGTACATACAAATGTTTAATATGGTTTTGTATATAACTGAATGATCTACATACGGAAATTTGCTCCTCTGGAATTAAATAAGGATGACAATAGATGAGGAATAGAAAATTCCTTTTTCAGTTTGGCAACTCCAAAAAACAAACAGGGGAACTAAAAATTAAATCTGATCTTCCTGACTACTTTATATTTTTTCCCTTATTGTATCTCGCAACATTTCTTCCAAAAAGGAAGAAAAAAAAGGCCTTTAATCAATTGGTAGTAGTTGGCCCTTAATCCCCCACAAAGGAAATATTAATATAGATGTTTTTAAGAGTGTTATCCGTTTAACAAGAAGTAATACGAATTTAACCAATCAACTTTTAGAAAACTTTTATGCAAAGGGGGGGAGAGAGAAAAAAGTGAGTAGTTTCGGGACAATGAAACTGAATTGTTAAGAGGTTTTGTGCCTGTTACTAGGATAAGTCTATATGGTAGTGTCTGGTTTTTTTGACAAATCTTTGACAATTTTGACAAAATATTTGTACTTAAAAAAATGGACAAATAACTTTTTTTCAAAATACTTGTCGACAATGAATATAGTTGATTTCAAAATAAGGACATTTTTTTTCTTGAAAATTGTAGTCCGTCAACACAAAAGCAAGCTAGAATGATTTTTCTGGAAATGTAGGGTGGATTCATGTGTAATCTGTATTGTATTCCTGTCTCCTTCCCTCTTATTCTCTTATTTCTTGTATTTTCTTGTATATATATATTTGTAAAGTACTGTCTTTCTTTACCTCTTTATAAGTATAAATAGTTATGTATTCTATATATATGTCAGACTTGTGTTTTGTATTAATAAGAATATAATTGTTCCTATTAAACAAGCCTTGTGTTATTCCTCCACGTCTTTCCTCTCCTCAATTCTCTTTGTCCTCCTGGATTCCTTTGTAGAAATAGTTTGTGTCTCCTCAACCTTGTCAAGACACAAGATAGATTAATCATCTTTATCAAAAACAATCTCATCTCTATTTTCATTTGTTATTTAAGAAAAGGTTATAAAAAAAGAAATTGAAAACTTGTTTTAAATACATGTTTAAAATAGTATGTTTATGTTTGTGTGTATATTTTATGGTTCCTCACCTAAGAGGCTGAAGTTTTCCAAGAAGTGCATCCTTTTACCCTGATCAAACTAAAACTGAATTGTCGGTTTTCAGGGTGGGGGGGTCATATAAGGTTAGCATGTTCTATTCCCAGAACACAAAAGTTGTTTTTTGAGCTCAAGGAGACTAGAGGAGGGTTGATTTATAAATCAAAAACTGTCTTGCGCCACAAAATACAACCATAAGAATAATGATGTTTTCTCTATTTATTCAAAATCAAAAAAGTTATGGCCAAAATAAGAAACTTTTTTTTTTTTCAGGTGAAAAAAAATGAAGGAAAATATATTGGATTTGTAGATTATTTATAGTTTGTAGAAATTTGTCAGGAAATTCATTTACATATCAATTTGACACATATAATTAATCTTTAACTGAAACATCAGTGATTTTCTGAATAAATTTTGAATTTCCTGCCTTTTTCTCAATAGACGTCAATTTTCAATTTTTTAGGAAAAAATGACACAAAACGATGGATTTCAGAAATACATTGAGAGACTTCAAAATTTGAAATTTATGTAATTTCAATTTTCAGAACATTTTGTTACATAATTTTTCTTTATTTGCAAAAATGTATCCGTAATGGATGGTAATTTTTTGGGTGACATTATTGTTTATAACATTTTAGTTTTTGCATGTACGAAAAAAATAACGCTAGGTTTGTGTTACTCTTTACAATTTCAATAAATGCCATTATCTACCTCTTTTGGAAAATTAGTGAGAGACAGTTTTTTTGCAAATTTCCAATTTGGCAATTTTATGACAAAAATAAAGGATGGACTTCTCATCCAGACAAATTTTGTTTTTCACATATGTGTGGTGATAACATAAAATCAAGCTGGGATTTTTGTATGAAACAGAGAAAAACACATAAGTTTTTTACTTCAATGAAAAAGCGAAGAGGATTTTTTTAAGAGTCAAATACAATAATAATCCACTAAAAAACTGTTCAACAAGTTATTAATATGATTGATATTTGTTTAAATTTTTACATGAACATATTATATACAAGTCAATGTACTTAATTTCAGTTGGTCAGGCGTGTTCTTAACTAACTAATCCTATTCTTCTTTTCGTTATTCACGCAACGTGAATACTTATTCACTCTTCTTTAAAAATAATTTTCACGTTATGACGTCACAGTATCTTTTATGATTAGTGTTACCAAATAACCGATTTTATCAGGTTCAGTTAACCTTAAAAACCGCGGCTCTTAAGGACTGAATCCTTTTTTTGAATTAATATATATTATAGTAGTCATACAGTCACAATATTGCGAAAAAGTATCTCAGCTTGCTTTTATGTTATTGCCACACATATGGGCTGGACATCTTCTTAAATTTATTAATTGTTCTTAAAATATAAAAAGTAATATGTACTTAAAATTCACAGTGTATTGTATTTACTATTATTATCTTATCATTTAAAAATTGATTTCCCTAGATCCTGATCATAAATAAATACCCGGGAAAGGAGAAAGGCTATCGTATTCTAATATTTTGAGTATTTAATAAAACACTCACATCCATTTTATACTTACTTTCTACTGAATTTAGGCCTGTACAAGTAAGTGATGAGTTTGTTGGAAAAGGAAGTGTAACACTTTATTTTGATAGGTAACAATTCAATCCTCAACATAATAAGCTTTTGTTTAGTTTAGTTGAAATGGACTATCAAATAGGACGGATCTTGGATAAGCTAGACTAGTTAAGGATTCAAAATAACACAAGGGTCTCTTTCACATCTTATCCTAGGACATTAGGACAAAACATACCATTTAAAGTTAAATTTACAGGAAAATATAATATTTGGCCTAAAGCAAGCTATAATAATTTTTCTAATTAGTGTGTTTAACATTTGTATTCTTCAAGGAATTATCCTCAATTTCTATAAAGAAATATTCTTATTCATCAGAGGACCCTCCAATTGCACTTAAAGTAGCCAAAATTGTTCGTCACAATAATAGAATGAGAAATCGAGAAATTTTATTTGAAAGACCATATTGAGGCCAATTTAAGTTTCTATAATCGACTAAAGGTTTAAAATTATAGCTGACATTTTTCAGTATCTTAATTTATTTAACGAATTTGAATACTGAGCTTATAATTAATTCAAATATGTATATGAAATATTGGGTTATGTTAAGTTTAAAAAAAAAAAAATTGGGATTTGTGTTCAAGATTCTTTTTATGTTGACAGACCACGAATTTGACAACAAATCTTTTGTCAAAAAGGTAAATTAGCTAGACAATCACAATGCTTCCGTCTTAAGGCATAGGTTTCAAAGCATGGGGAAGGAATGACAGAATCTACGGTCCGTTGCGAAGAGTCATTGACATTCATATACAGTCAATTTCTTTATCAAAATGTCATGAAGAGATAGTGAAATCTTTACTTACATCAAGGATTGTACTAGAGTTATAGATCAAGATGGGGACCTCGACCATGGAAGTTTAGATGTCTTTGTGAATAAGATATATATATAATCATATATCAGCATGCTTCACAAATTTATCAGTTATCACAATCATAGATTTTGCTGTGCTAACTTCAACCATTTACTTGTGATTCTCTCCCTGTGCCTCGAGAGTAAATTATCTCGCAATCTTGTGTGTTTATATCTTATGCATATTTTCTGATGTTGCAATGAACCATCTTCCTATTACTGTGAGGATTTTGGATCCTAACGAATGGAAGAAAAGGATAGTTTCAAGACGCTTCCAAAATAAAGTATCCTTTTTAGTGGTTGATAAATAGTAAATGCAAGAGCCCGATTGATCCATACAGTTGTCATACTTTGAGGATTTAATAGAATAAAGAGATTTTCACAGTCAGAGTCTGTCTAGGATGATACATTGAACATTGGCGATTATGAAATTTTTAGGAAGTTAGGAAAGTTGTGCAATTAGTCGGCTAATCTTCCTAAGACCTCAAAAGAATCTTCTCTGTGGGATGCTAGATCTGGAAATATCTCTGATGGGCAAGAATTTATAAACTTGTGTCGGAGAATATCATATTTCATCAATGTTCCTTTCCTCAAGGATATTTTTAGGCGCAATAGAGAATATTGTTTTATCATTATTTATTTTGGTGACTCTGATGACTAAGATATACAATTATCCTCTTGGAAGACTGATCCTTGCATCCCGTACGAAAGAATAGAAAATGTTACTTCAAGAATTGATGATTATAAAAATCCTAAATTAAATTAATTAAAATGTATTTTATGTTCAAAAAAATTGAATGAAATTATTAGAAAACCTTAACAGAGACTATATTTGTTTATCCGATGAATATATACTTCTATTTCAGCCATTCTCCCTTACAGTCTTCGTTACCCTACATAATCGAAAAGAACTTACACTTAAGTGAAAAGTTCATCATACACCTGATTTCATACTTAAGTTATGATAAAAAAACTGGGAAGAAATAAGGTGATATGAAACACCGTGCCCTTATCTAAGAACACGTTTGATAGTAGTTTAAAGATGTTCGTCAATTTAATTTAGTAAAACCCACAAAAATAGACTTCTATTCCTTAAAAAAGCCTATTAGTTTTTAAAACTTTTATATTTTTTAACGTTTTAATAACTTTAAATAGTCGACTAATTGTACTTGATTGACTAAAATAAGAAATACAGAAAGGGCATATGATCAATACAATAATGTTTTTTATACATAAAATATTTGAAACAATTATAAATGTGAATACTGGATTCACGTACTTTAATTCAATAATACATAATAAGTTAACAAGGATTTCGGTGTTATATCTGCAATACATCTAAAAATATCAAAAACTAAAGACCACATAAGATATCTAAGAGGGATTTATAATTATAATTATATAACTACAGATCCCAGTTTTAGTCTTACGTTTAGTCGAACACCCATCTCTCTATCTGAAAGAACTTAGTGAGACGGAAATTGTTGATTTTATTCTTCTGTATCGATGGAGGAAAGGAACTTTGATGAAATATAATATTGTCTTAAATTAGTTTATAGATTCTTGCCCATCAGAGATATTTCCGGTTCCAGTATCCCTTGGAGAAGATTCTCTTGATGCCTTAAAAAGATTAGCCGACCAAATGCACTATTTTGCTTCAATTCCTTAGAATTTTAAAATATATTTATAAATTATATAAGTATGTAATATTCTCAAATACATCTAGACTTCCATGGACGAGGTCCTCATGTTGATGTATAACTCTAGTACAATCCTTGATGTAAGTAGAGATTTCAATGTCTTTTCATGGCATTTTGATGACAAAATGGACTGCATATAAATGCCAATGATTCCTCGCAACAAACCGTAGCATTATCATTCCGGGATTCCTTCCCAATGCTTTGAAATCTACGTATTAAGATGAAAAAAATTTGATTGGCTAGTTTGTTTACCTTTTTATTTCTAATTTCTTCAAAGCTGGAATACAACGGTAAAAATTAAACTAAAAAATATATAACTAAGGAGAAGTAGTCTTCCCTTATTGTTATCCTAGGTCAAAACGATGTAAGGTAAAACAGTACAAGGCATAAATGTCTGAAGCGGAAGGCGTTACAAGGTGAAAACGTTTAAAGGCGAAAGCATCACAAGGGGAAAAAGTTTAAAGGCGAAAGTGTCACAAGGTAAAGAAGTTAAAGGCGAAACCGATACAAAGGGTACAAGGCAGGCACGTTCATAGGAAAAATGTTCGAGGCGAATTATCCTAGAACCGATTTCATAACTTGGCACGTAGTCTTGGTCTGCCAAAAACTGATATCTGTGATTAATTAGTATTTGAATATGTTGTTTTAAGGGTTCTTTTTGTTGTAGCCACTTACAAAAGACTCAATGCTAATATGGAAAGTCAAAATTATGAATATTTTATTAATTATATCTCTATTTTTGTCTTGATTACGGAGAATAAAAGAAGTGAATAATATTGTTAAAATAGGATGTACGTGTACGTGCTATTTTATTACAACTAATTTTTAAATTACATTTTTCTAGTAAATAATGTTTCAAAATAAATTCCTCCATTTATCCTCCTATTTATTAATTAATGTACGTATTATTATAATAAAAAATTTATTAGTAATATATTATTCTATTAAATTAAAAGTGTTTGTATATTCAGAGTTTTTTAGCAAAAAAATCCGGTTTCTTTTCGCAAATGTTGTATCTAAAGTAAGGGTCAATATATAATTAAAATGACGTAATTAGATGCATAATTTGTTTATGTTTCCGCTGGCGTTGGTTTGGGGTCATTTAATTTAGAAATGTTGAAGGAAGAACACGAGAGGCAACGGAAAGTAGATTTACTTTGGACCCAAATTTGTTTTTCTGAAATAGCGAGGATTGACAGTGTTTCTCACAGGTCAATTCGAAGAATTTGAATGGATTTGATTTGAAAAAATTGACAACCCATATCAAGATATTGAGTGCCATTGCATCCGATGTGAATGTTCACGCCTCCACATTTATTCTCTTAGGATGAAGTTGATTCGAATGGCTACATCGAGGTTCTTTGAGACGTTGTAAAGATTTGGATGGATGAAATTTACCCCAATGGGAAGTATATTCGGTATTCGGAACAATGCCTTACGAGCAAAAAATGGGGTTCGGATAACTTCGGTAGATTCATTATTTTTTGGGGGACATTGAGAGGAAGGCATGACGGAACCACCACGATAATATCATTGATTTAAAAGCTTCATTTGTCCGGGAATAGACTTCCGTTGATTCGGCCCAAGTTGTCAGATCATGCAGAAGCTTCTGACCTCGTTTTGAGGTATGTGTTACCACAGAGGGTGGACAGTTTGAATTTTGAGTCTTCAATATTGCAGTTTTGGATAACTTCATTAAAAATTTGTGATTTCATTTCCAGTTTTCCAATAATTACACTCAAAAATTATTCAGTGTAGACTGGACTTTTTGCTTATATACAATATATATACACAATGGTCCATTAAAATCTAAACTTAAACACGATTTAATTTATTAATTAACAATAGGATTTTCACAACAATTAATACATAAATAGATGTGTGTCTGAACTCTCTTAATGAAATGTAGCCGCCCTTAGCGGCAATGATGGCTTCCAGGCAGGACTGTAAGGCCTGGCACTAGCTGTGGATGTAATAATCTGTCATTGCATCCCATTGTTGGCTGACAGTGGTCTTTAGGGGCCTCTGTGTTTGGATAATAGACATTGCAGGCCTTCCCCTCGACATATCCTTAAAAAGTGCATGTCGAGAGGGTTGGCTTCAGGCCTGTACCCCGCCAAAAGTGTCAAATAAGATTTCAAAAGAGTCTTGCAACGTAAAAGCTTGGTTTTTCTTGGAATGCTGGTATCAAAAGTTTCCTCTTCACCATCACAAAGCTCTTTCCACCCACTTTTTTATAACTACCTCGACCGTTTGACTTCTGACTGGCAGTTGCAGAGTCAAAAATTTCGTGTACGTACTAGTTGATAACAATGCTAAGGTGTATCCGTGAAGTTGATCTAAAACACGGACAACCCCATTAAATAAAATATTAGTTAAATATAGGTCAGTATGAAACCTTTAAAAAGTAGTTCTATATATACAAACTTTAAACTGTGAGTAATTACACTATTTAACAGTAAAAACGGATCTAGAACAGTATATCCTCAACTTGGTAGATTTTGATCCCTTAATTCCTAATATGGGGTGTTTTTTTTTCTCGTAGCCTCGTGGCCTTTAGGAAAAGGCAATACAGTTTTTATTATTTTTGACTATTTTTAAGGTTCAAAGCTTTTTTAAGCGTTTGGTGTTGAAGATAGGTTTAAATTTTGTGAATAAATTAAAGTCTAATGTTAAAAAAATTTAATAAAATATATATAAAATATCTCTATCATGTCTATAACTCGAGTTATCTCTGTTTAAAGTTGAAAATAGGTACTTTTTATGCAGTGGCTCATAGCTTCCAGGCAAATATATTCAAAAAGTTGAAAAGTATCTCATTTAATAGCTGAAAGTCTAAACTTCAATTCAAGCCAGGATAAAAAAAATATTTGAACTGATCTTATAAGAAAAGTCCATATATTTGCATGTCATAGCTTAATAAAGAGAGAGAAACAAAGACAGAGAGAGAGAGAGAGAAACAAGACAGAGAGAGAGAGAGAGAAACAAGACAGAGAGAGAGAGAGAAACAAAGAGACAGAGAAAAGTGTTTAATAAAATCCTTCTTGAGAGTAGGATCCCGGATTTGGGATCCAAGATCGTCTATGGAGAAGAGTACATTAATGGGAGGAATCCCTGGCGACGAAATCCCAGGTGAACTGCCCCTGGCTATTAGGATTTGATTTTGTGAGAATTGGCTCAAAGGGCTCCCTTGAATGTCTGATTTTTGGAATCCCTTACTCACTATAGGTCTGGAACGAGTAAACAGGTTTTCCATGGATTTTCCATGTTTAGGAATTTTTTTAATAATTTGAAACATATTCACATAATTTATCTCTATCTTCAACACATTTAAAATAGCAAAAAAGGTATGGCCTTTTTTAAAGGCCATGAGGTAAACAGAGAAAAAATATAGCTATATTTTGAATCAAGGGATCAGACTCTACTAAGTAGAGCTCATGCTGCTAAAATGCTTTAAAAAAAAGTGTGATTTTGTTAGACAGTATTATTACCTTCGCCATGGAAGTTACTGAAGTGATGTTCTCACCTCGCTTTAAGTCATTTTTACATAAACTGTTCGGGGTTTGTGTGTTTCTAAGGACTCATTTTGTCTTTTTCGGGATCGTGAGGACATCGTTCAGTTATCATTTCTGTCTAAATAGACAGTTTTAATATATTACATCTCCTCATTCGACATATCAAAGGTGAGAGAAGAAGTTGATTAGATATTGATCTTCTTTTTATTCAATACCAATAATTATGTATGAGCGCACGCCTGATAGAGACCTCTTGAGTGGATAAATATGTTAATTCAGCAATCTCCTTTTGGGGAAAATTTAACTTTAAGAAGAAAATCGATCTATATAACTTCTTAATAATTCTTAATAAAATTTACAAAGCAACAACTATTCTCTAGCTGGCTTTGAAAGCAATCGGAGTGGAATCTAGCTGGCTCAAATGATTGTATCTTAGATTTTATTTACCTTCAATGAAAAGATCCAAATTTATCATCGGAGGAGGACTCTCTCTACTTGCCAGAATAATCCCTAAAATATACCAAAAAGTTTTGATTGATTTTACACAACACCCAAACGTTGAATGACGATCCCCTATCTCATCAAGTCAGTGTTACACTTTGCTTATGCTGGGAACGGATTTCATAAATAATCGTCTTGAGAAATTTCTCTATCTTTAGCAGAAATTCAAAGGATTTTATGGAAAGGAACACCGTCCTTTTCATCGTTCTCAACCATTGACGTGGTGAGACAATAATTGCAAAAGGAAGTTTTATTTTAAAAACCTTGTAGAACCCAAGGTAAATAAAAATACAAGGTTATACCATAACGTGTACAACTGATGTTTGACTCCCACCACGCTTTTAATATGACTATGAATGGCTGCATATTTTGTGAAAATTTTCCTGTTCTGCCCAGCAAGCCCGATTACATGATGGTCTAACCTTGTATTTCTATTAACCTTGGAAGAACCCAGAAAATTAGAATGGATGGCTTTACCCAATAATATTGCTTCGATTCACGATTTAGGCAACATCACAATGTTCAATTGTGGGTAAATTATTCACCCACTGATGAAAGCCGCAGAATTTCATATAATGCCCATTTCATGGCATTTGAGAATGTCCTTCAAAACAAATTTTAAGTAAAATGCTGAAGAAATATACAACAAGTTTTTAAAAGTTTTAACCTACCGATATCATGGAAAAAGAGAATTAAGAGCTCCATTGCAAAAATTAATGATTGAAAAAGTTTTACTTCGTAATTTCAAATCTCCACAGGATGTTTATTTTATAATTATCCTTACAAAGATTGTGGGAAGTAATTGAATACATCAATACATCCTTTTGGTGACAACCCTGTTCTTTGGGTTATGAAGGAATTTATTTCTCTTAACATATCTGGATTACGCAATAAGTTCGTAACTCATCTGCTATTATTCGGGCTCACATTAAATGTCGCTTATACTCCAACAAAGGCATTTACTTTGGAGTTTATTCTCTCGATCTGAAAGAGTAGAATTTCTGGGATGTTAACTGAAGGCAAATCAATCAGAAAGGAAGAAGAACTAAGAGCTATTTGTATTAGGACCGCTGCAAAGTATTCAGCACTCACCATCAAATCCTTTATCTGTATGATCTATCGTGGAAATGTGCAGAGGTTCTTATCCGCTACTACCCTTCAAGTTCGAATAACCATAAGAAGTTTCTTTGTCACCTGATATGCATCTGTAGACAGTTTAAGAAATTATACGCCTCAAAAGTTAAATAGTTGTCTTTTTTTTTTATTGCCTTTGAAACTTCAGCTTTTGTTTCTCTTTTTTTTTTTAATGTTAATATTTTAATATGAATTCTTAGGATTAATTTAAATATTTCTTTATACCTGAGGACATATTTTATCAATATTTTAGAGAAAAGGCATGTAATCATGTACATTATCTTTTTACCATGTTTTAATAATCGTATCTCTTTAGTTAGGGATTTACTTAGAAACTATAATGTTTATTTATATATTTTATGCATATGTAAGTTCCCTAGACCAATAATTAGTAAAAAAAACCACTAAATTTTTTAAAGGTTAAAGATATTTGTTCATCTGTTTATAAGCTAGGTGGGACAAAACTTTTTTTTATAAAAACAGGATTTCAGAAAAGTAAAAAGCCGATTTTGGTATTACTTTTGTAGAAGATTATATGTTAACAGTAGGAAGCTATTGGTTTTACCGTTATACCGGGATTACGTACTTTTACCTGGATCATTTTTGCTCAAAATAAAATGAGCGTGACACAAAAAAAATTTCTAAAAGTATTTAGTAGAAGAATTCATTTTTAGACGTATATTTATTTGAATCTTTCTTACGATTAGAAATATCTACAATTGTTTGATATAACAAATTAATACTTGAAATAAAAAAAACTTTATCTTGATTTGTAAACAATAAATCCTTTATTTTTGTGAGTAATCCTTACAATTAATTCAGACAAATAATTGTAAAAGTAATTTATTGCCTTTTTTCTTGTTTTAAGATTCGGAGATTTTGATTTGATGAGATCTAAGGAAAAGAAATTTAGCAATGTATTAAAGAATTCCTTAAACAAAGTAATTGGGGAATTATTAAATACAATTTCTACACTATTATGCCATGGAAACTATTGTTTGATAGTATTTTTCTCCTGGATATTGAGTGGTGAAAATAAATCAAACTGAAACCAATAAATAATTCTAAATCATGCTCCAATTATTCTATGGAATTGTTAATATTAAGCTGTTTACTTCCACTGATAAATAGAGCTTCTTTGCTCAGGCAAGTTAGACTTAATTGATTGATATTACTTTCCTGAGTGTGAATATGTATATGTGTACTCCTCGATACGGCTCTCATGCTTTCAATAAAAGCTTAGAGGGATTAGACCTTGTGTTGGTTCACACTTCTCAATACTAGAGGGACTGTAAGACAAAAATCCGAAAATAGTAAATAATTCCGAAAGGATAACCTATTGCATTTCCTTAAAAGAACTTTTTTAACACACCATTCTGGGTTCCAATTTTCGCTATCACCATAGATAACACATTTAATCAGTTCAGCTGTTATGGCTGTAAACACAAGGAGTGAGAGGGAGTCAGTGTAAGTAATAGCATCCCTTTTACATTACAATGATCGATCTTGATTGTAAACTTTCTCATAATTAAATATCTTTCAAATTTATGCAATCCACAAATAATGGCCGTTGCCTCTGTATTATTCCGTGAATAATTTGACTTTGACGTAGACAGTTTACTTTATGCAAAAGCAACATGGTGCTCCAAATATTCCTCCATTTGGGAGAGCACTACTCCGAGACCAATTGGAAAAGCGTCTGTAGTAAGAAAGAGAGACGAAGAAGGACCATTATATATAAGAGATGGGGCATTCGACAGCGAATGTTTTATATTATGAATACTTGATTCAGCTTGTGATTCCCATAAAAATTTAACATTATATTTAGTTAATTCATGTAAGGGGAAGCCTCTTCTTATAAATTCTTAATAAAACAACCATAAAATTGGACTAAATTAAGGTACTGACACCGTTGTATCCGTAAAGTTATGCTCTGACTTATTGAACACATAGGCATGGGTGTCGGAACTGAAACCTCCAAAGTGTTCCCAAATCATCTTCGTTTAATGAGCGAAATCATCCTCACCATTCACGATTTCACTCACCATGCATTCATTGAGCGACTTCCTCTTTAAAGTCCTCATCTTCGTCTCCACTCATTATGTATTTTAATATACATGGAGAAAGATAATCATATTATATTCTCTTCCCCAAATTAATGAGGGCAGGAGCACGGGGATGTACCTTAATGAACTTGAATAGAGAAGAAGACAAGATGAAGGAGATGGCAGGAAATTAAAAAAATATATATTATATATCAAGACAAACTAGTTAATAAACTGTATTTAATATTCCAGGGTGTACCTGCATATACCTACAACAGTTTACTTAACCTCATGTTGATAAGTTTAAATGAATGTCTCGGAGCAATGATCGTTTTCCACTTTTCGAACAATTTAAAATCTCCGTGCCTCAAAGGAATAGCTTATTCAAGGTCCCTCTTGATTGTATCATCATAGGAAAGATTTGAAGATTTAGGGATAGATTAAGGATGGAGTTGCACGCAGAGCTGTATTCCAATTCAACAGTATTAATTCCGAATACATGAAAAAATGAATGAAGTCCGGACACGAGTACTACAGCTCTGGTTGAATCCCAGATGATTCCGCCTTAAATATGATTGAATGGTTTAGCATTCATCTCTTTTGAGAATAAAGGATAAGTAATAGAAAAGCTCTAAGAATACAATGGTAATTATTTTCTTCCCTCTTCAATTTGAGCCATTCAAGGTTAAGACCTCATTCTGCTCAACTACGTCCTTGTGTCTTGATTTAATGATTATTTCGTCATGCGTATCAATGGATACACTATTTGACTCATGTTTATCCTAACTCTTTATGTCATAGCAAAAAAGCAACGTCCATTTTAGTATTTGCTAGCAGAAGTACTCCACACTGCCTGGAGTAATTAGGCGTCAGGTAAATGACAGCTTTTGTTTTTATAACATATATGATACCTCCCCTAGAAATCCTAAGTATTATATCAATTCATAGAGTTGATATCTTTGTTACTAAAAAAAAAGAGCACGATGAGAAGGTGGGAGCAAGACGTATAATAATACTGAATGAATACCCTTGTTAATATCTGCTACATGTTGGACCATTTTGAGGGGGAAAAATAGTTTACTACTATAAAGAGGAAAGCCCTCAATATTTAATATAACATTAGCGCAGGAAAAAGTATTATTATTGCATTTAAATTCATATATATTTACTTTATTATGCATTTTTAAAACAATTTACACCCGAGATGGGCGATAATTCTTCTTCATTATGAATAAAAAGAAGAAAAAGCATACGCTAAAATTGTTTTTCCTGTATTTAATTTTTAAATTTACTTTTTTGATCACAAACATGTCAATTCTGATTATGGTATACGCCTGAAATTTTTCATATTTATAACTACGTAATTATTTCTTATATCCAAAATATATATATAATACACATCAGGGAGAACTATATTTAGTGCACCCTATATACGTGTTTGATTCTATATGCAAAATCCTGCGATAGTTCAAGTATACGACTACGTTTCTTATTTATTATTTAAAATATATTTATGATATTCATCAGGGTGTATTATATACCGTGCCTGTGACTGTTTTTTATACATTTATACAAGCATACATACAAACTTTGGTTTTTTTTTATATTAAAACAGATATATACATTTTTGTACCTTTATTTGATCAATAATAAGCAATGGCCATTTTATACATATGTACGTTCAATATACAATACAAATTGAAACAATTGGAAGTTAAATTGATTTAATATCACCTTGGCCTAATAGTGACTCTCTTTCTCTCTCTCTCTTAATATAAGAAGTGGAAGATATATATTTATACTTAAGTACTTAGTAAGTATAATTTGTAACACATATTCTATGAGAAGTCATATGTCGATGCCACTAGTATAAACTCCCTTTATGCCTTGATAAACAACATCAATGTACGTTTAATTTGCAAAATAATGTTTCAGTAGGGATATTTAATGATACACACTTGAATGTCCCTAATATACGAGTGAATACATACAAAATTCATATTAGGTATGTATAAACAAACACTCAAATTTATATTCTGATATCTAAATCGTTCACTACTTATCTGGACATATTATATTAATACAAACGTTTTTTGTATGTATCACAGTTTTATTATTTGCGATAAATTCACAAACAGACGATCCCATCAGAATGGAACTTTACAAGTGAATAATTGCATGCACTTTTTTAAACCGGGTCAAATTAATTTTTTACAATAAACCATTAAGATAGGAGTATCAATATTTTTTTTTAAACTAATGAATCATTTTTTTTATTTAATCAAGAATTAAAGCGTAGTTACTTTGAATAAATCCTCCTTATTACACCCAAATAATCCTAAGGAAGCCATTAGAGGCTAAAGTATATATATTGTATTTTAAAAGTCAAAAATTTATATATATAGTGAAATAAATAAATATTTAATCACTTTTCCATTTTGTAAGTTTGCCCACTTTGTTGATTTGGACGTAAGTTTTGGGTCATTTTATTGCTGGAAGACCAACTACATGATCCATTTTCAGTGCCCTGCTTATTGAGAAAGGGATTGTCGTCTGAGATGGAGAACGAAGCATTTCTTACGTGATACCAGTGATGGAACTGGTAATCTTCTGAAACGTTGTCGGCATCGGTTCCATAGTGATAAAATACTTACACAAGGCGGTATGGATCAACCAAGTGACTACTTAAAAAGTAATCGCATTTGAATAGATTATAGTCAGATTAAGAATCCTGACGCGATCATCTATACGGACGGGGCTAAAGACGTAGATGGAAACACCGGGACTGGATGGGCCATCATTGAAGGTGATGCATCAATTTGTCATTCAATGGCTTCATTAATAAAGATGCTTCTGTGATTCAAGCAGAGATTTTTGCCATAATACAAGGTATAGAAACTCTTCCCAAGTACTAAAGAACACTAAATAATGTAATAATCAGATTGGACTCCCAATCAGTAATTGCTGCAATCTTTAATCACCTTAGTAGAAGTAAATAAGTTTTAAAATGTAAAGAAACCATCATCAAAGGAATGAGTGAAAAAATATACATTTAGAATGATGTAAAGGACATTCTGATATTACAAGAAAGGAATTTGCATACCATCTTGCCAAGAGAGGTACTGAAAGCCGAAACTAGTTTACTATTGGGACACCTCCAAGCTACATAAAGAAGGTAATTTATTACTTCTTCTATCAATATTGGTGTGACCGATGTAAAAAAGATCAAAGTATGAAAAATACGCATAATATGCTTAATAACCCAAAATCGAACTGTATCAAGCTTGGAAGAGAAAAATTGAGACTCATTGTACAAGCTTACACTGGAAATTTCCTTTTTCTAGCTCACCTAAGCAAGTGGAAAGACATAAGCTCAATGGGTAATGTATGTGTGGAAGAATTTCAATGTACAGACCATCTCATCAATAGATGCCCGGCCCTATCTTACGGGAGGCATTAAGCAATGAATTTGAAAAACGAAGACTTTCGTATTTTAAAATTTATGAAATGTAAAAAAATAAAAAATACTATTGAACAAAATTTTAATGTAAACAAGGTTTTAGAATCTCTTGTAATAGCACAAATACCCCGTTGTGTGGTCTTGTTCGTTGCCTTAGATTTGTACAATTTTCTTTTATGTACATATATATGGATAACAGTAATAAATATTTAACTAACTATGAAACTTTTTTTGTATGTATTATTCAACGAGTTCAAAAGGCTATTTTTTTTGCTCCTGTGTTAAAGGATTTTTCTGCGGACACAGACCGTATTATAAAGGACTCTTCACACCGTTGGATACGCACAATCTATCTTTATCTTCATTTAGTAGTGAACACCTCCTGATAAGGAAAGACAACTAAGGAAATACAATGAAAAACCCGAAGTGCCTAGGGACATAGGAAGGTTATCTTTCATTTTTTTCTTTCATCCCTTTTTTTCTTCAATTTTATTTCTTTCCTTTACTCTGTGTTCACAGTGATCTAGAAAGCATGCATTGAAGAGCGTGCCGTGTGTTTTTTTCTCCCTTTCTTACTTAAAAGTAACTTGTGCACCCTCACTAGCCAATCCACCTATTATATTAGTGATAGGTTTGGAAATGGATTTGCATCCCATGGACCGGCACCCGATGACAAATGGCAACAGCAAGATGTCCTATGCCAAAGTGGACACAAGCCGACATATGACAAATATATCATATGCTAGTATCCACAAAAACAAGTGTATTGATGTAAGAGATAGAGCCAGTTCTATTGAAATGGAAAGATACAAGTTGCCTCGGTAAATGGTGTTATAGCTGATGTATGCATGAAAATCAAGAGATCGATATAATAAGCTTAGCGTATCATCTATTAGAAAAGTGGAAATAACTGCCTTAAACACTATTGGAAGGTTTAAGGATAAGAAAATGATTTTATCTTTGCCATCAAAATTAGTCGCAGTTATTGAACAAAACCCATGTATGTGCCCACCTTCGGCAAGAGCATTTTAAACAGTATAGCGAAATGAGGGGGCCAAACTATGAAATTGTGATCGAGACAAATCCCAACGCCATCCCATAAATTCTTCCAATTAGTGGCCAATTGGTTACACTAAAATTTAAAGTACCAAGACAACAATACTTCTAATGCTTCAGCATTATGGGACATAATAAGTTATCTTGTAATGCAAAAAGAATTCAGGCGTTTGTATATGAGAGTATTTTTCATGAAAGAACGAATGTCTCTAACTAATAGGGAGCCTCTGGCAGAAAATTCTGAAATAACTACCGATAAGAACGTTGTTGAGTTACAGCTAATTATTAAGAAAAAAAAATCTAGCAAGGGTTGCCAACGTAAAGATTTCTACTGGAGATGATGTGAGTACTCAAGGTTCTAATGCCTTAAACGTTCCTCAATAAGTGACACATGAGACGGAAAAAAACATATAAAAGCAGTCCCCTCTCAAATGTTGTAGGGATTATACCCTCCGACGAGAGTAGAATGAAGATGGTGAATGTGCCGTAGTAAGTGAAGACACCGTTAAGGATATAAATACTAAAAAAAATGGGAATGATTTAGATCAGAGGTCGTAGGTTTTTCAGGCAGAAAATGTCAAGGATAGCTGACAAAATCAAGGATAAGCTTGAATAACGATCTTCGAGATGAATTAGAGAACAAAGCCTTTAATCTACTCAGTCATTGAAATATTGGTCCATTTGTACATATCTATGATGTAAAAAAATATATTGGGATTATCTCCTTTCCTTGATTTTTGTTCAAGATTGCTTTCATGTAAATTGTATAAATTTGAACAGCATCTAAACGAAAGATTCAAACTGAAATTGTCTGAAATTCAAGTTTGTTTGATCTTTTTAAAGATGTCTGCTTCATATTTGACTCATCATCACAGCTCCGATTTTTTTTTTAAACTCTCAAAATCCTTATACATTCCATTTCCACAAAATGCATCATGTTTTTATATGCAGTGACAATGGTTACTTATACCTTATGAGCGCAACCTTATCTAACCAAACAAAGGAACAGTCCGTAAAAATTGGGACTATTGATATAACACTATAACAAGTATAATTAGAATGCATAGAAATTAATTTCAATTATCTTTATAATTTATTGATTTCCAAAATGTCTAATTAAGAAACATCTCTATGAGGAACATTTTATTGTCTTCCAAAAGTTAAAAGGGAGGATTTGATTAATTTAAGAAAAAAAATGATACTACCTCTGAAAAATGCAAAAAATCCTGAATTTCCATCTCATTATGATGCAGGATGTCTCAGAAAAGTGGTAATTGGCTGTGGTGATGCAAACCACGGAGAGGACTCGTTGAGGGACTCAAAAGTCAGACAGTAGGAGAGCACTAGAAAATGAGAGACGTAAGGGAGGAAAACTGTAAAGCTCAGAACAGTGAATGTAATCTGGAATCGGAATAGAAAGAGGAAAATGAGGCCTTCATGAATCTTCGTTCTTGTCCAGAGTAGGTAACAGGGTACATTACGTAGTCACTCAAAGGACTCGATTACTTGGGATTGTATATCTAGAACTGTAAATTCATACCTCCTATGGATCTCAAGGCAAATTATGAAAACCATAACAAGTGACGATTTTTTAAGTGTATTTTTCGATAGGCCAGAATTCGTTTGTAATAGTTGTCTGAAGGGATATTTATCAAATAATATAAAAATTACAATTCTAATACAATTTAGAATGATAATGTGGCTACAACTTTTATTAAATATTTAAACAAATATAATGTAAATTCCTTTGTCAGTGTTTAATTCCATTAACTAATTAATTTATTGAATAAATGTGAATGTATATTTAATGACTACAGAATTGGCTTTAAAAAAATTTATTCGACACTTCATATAATTTTGTCTGTTACAATACGTATTGTTAGAGCCATCCCTATAGCAAGGTTTCAGATTTTGAAGATTTAAGGTGCTTCAACTTAATAATATTTTTTTTTTGTCAGGTTTCCTTTATCTATCTTTTTGAAGGTGCAATTATTCCATATCTTCGAAAAGATAATTATATACGGCAGCTACTGTTGTATCTGACAACCGAAATCTGTCCGTCATTATTGCAAGATTAGGGTAACATCAAGAGACAAGCAATGTCAGCTTCCTATATTTGAAATTGTTATACAGAATAAACCTGTTAATTAGTCTATTTTTCAAAATACAAGGAGGTAATAATAAAGAATGTTAAATTTTGATTTATTTATTCCAAATGTACAAAGTAAATTTAGTTTACAAACATTTAGCATTTATGTTATCTGTATTATTATATACTAACTTTTAGAGAATAAAAATAAGATATTGGCAGAATTTTTCTTCTTTTCATAAGTAATTTTTATCTTTTTCGTCTATTTTCCCACTCAATCCGGGGACGCATAACGTTTATCTTGCTGTAGAAGTCAGGGATTTAACTTGAGCAAAAAATTACATATCGTACATTTTTTGAAACACAGAAAGCTTCTTTATAAATAAGAAAAAAAAAATTTTTTTTTTACCTCATACAGAAACCTTTCCGGACAAAAAAAAGGGGGGGGGAGTAATTTTTTATACATAGTAAAATGGATTTCTATTTACCATTTGCAACTTTTAAGGAGTCAGAATGCGTAATAGCTCAATTTTGGGTTCCTGTGATACCTCCTAATGGGTGGTATTAGCCCTAATTTGGGGATCGGAATATTCAACCCGTGAGTAGTTACAATGTTATATGTATATGGATGAATAAATTTCCACACAAAAAAGGAGTCGACCTTACTCTCTTATGTGGCTTAGTTGGGTTTTCTTCTTCGAATACATTTTTATCCTGTCATCATCTCCCTAGATATCATAATGTTGTTGTTGAAGCTGAAGAACATATCTCGGATCTCTTTATTTTTTTGTCCTAATTTTTAGGACAAAAAACATAGAAGTTTGTTTGTCTTGAATGAATGAAAATTGATTGTTTGTATAAGAAAAGCAAATATAAACTTAAATTTATGTTTTTGTGCGGTTTGCTTTATTAATATGGGTTATATTGATGATGAAAGCATTTGTGAGCGGCGCCAAATATTATTGAGCAGGACCGTACTCGCCATTTTAGAAGAGCGATAAAATCAATATAATTTTTGCTAATTTATATAAATTTGTATTACTTTTTCCGTTTCTACATCTAATGAGATAACATCAAAAAAATTGAAAGGTTAAATAATGATTTTAAAGATTGAAAGAAAAGACAATTGAAGTTATGTCATAAGATAAGCTATAATCTTTTTTTGATGCTGAATGTGTGGCTCTCTGTTGTCTTCGGTTCACTTATTTGTCTATCATGTAGCTGGTCACTCTAAGAAGACTCAGATATAAGAGACACCACCAGCTCTTTCGTGTGTTGAGATTACGTTGGTAGACCCGTAGGCTGCTAGATATATATAATTCTGGCCTAATAATGAAAATGCGAATATTTATTATCAAAATGGTTTTATTGTTTTTCAAAGTATTCTCCAGTATGATTTATCAGTTTTGCATGCGCTCAAACGAATTGTCGAAGTTATTTTTCCACTCCGATGGAGACACCTCCCACACATGGTTTTAAACACTTCACCAGCATCTTCTGGCTATGAAAAACGTTGACTACGTATTTTTTCCTTGATGTGTGGGAATAAAAAGAATTGATTGGGTGCCAAGTCAGGGCTGTGCGGCGGATGACTCATCAATTCGACATTTTGGCCGGTCAAAAAGGTGCTGGTTTGAGCCAGTGTGTGAGAGCTCGCATTGTCATGTTAAACAATGATTCGTCTTCTCTTGTTCGTTTTTCGAATTTCTCCGAAGACGTCAGGTAAACAAATTGTAATATACCACTCAGAATTGACCGCATTACGATGTTCAAGTGTAACAGTCGCCACATGACCAGTTTTACTAATGAAACAAGCGACTTTCGTTGGATTGTGCTTGTATTCTAAGACCCAAACGGTCGATTTTTGTTTTGTTTCGGACTCAACACATAGATCCATGATTCGTCACCTGTGACGATCTTATAACCGTCTTTTGAAGCAATGCCAGAGTATATTTGCACAATTTCTTTGCACCAATCGATACGAGCCATCTTTTGAGGGATTGTCAAATTGTACAGGATCCAACGAGAATAAACCTTTTTTACGGCTAGGTTTACATGTAATATCGAATTAATGCTAGTGGAAGAAATGCCTATGGATACCTTTATCTTATAGTATGTCACATGACGATCTTGCATAATCATTTCACTCACGGCATCAATGTTCTCTGGCACAACGGCCGTTTTTGGACGACCTTCACGGAACTTGTATTTGAGCGATCGTCGGCCACGATTGAATTCATTAAAACAGTTTTTCATATTGTTATAGGATGGTGGTTTATCGCCATACAAAGATTTAAGTTCATCAACGCACTCTTGTCGTAACTAATCCACGTCGA
Organism: Lepeophtheirus salmonis; assembly: GCF_016086655.4. Classification (NCBI taxonomy): domain Eukaryota; kingdom Metazoa; phylum Arthropoda; class Copepoda; order Siphonostomatoida; family Caligidae; genus Lepeophtheirus; species Lepeophtheirus salmonis. The sequence continues at coordinate 31,205,268 of NC_052132.2, forward strand.
AAATTATGAAAAATTGTCGCAAGAAAATGTTCACGACTTAATTCCATTTTTTCGCTGTAAAAACACAAATGATGGTCGTACGTCAAAACATTCTGAGTTCGATTATGCTACATAAATGTCAGACTTACCAAAGGAAATGCCAAATTACACCTGGCAACACTTAGTGTAGCCTAGGCCAGAAATATTTATCGTAGCCTACCTAAAACTTTCTTTTTTGTTAACGAATTTTCCTGACCGAAATGCGCTTTTTTAATATTTTTATTTAGTAAATTGACATAATATCTCAAAATCTCACGCAAACATCTTTTCAAAAACTTGAGAACCCAGTGCTCAAGGTCAAACTAATTATCAGGATTAATTGGATCAAAGTGTGCGAAACCTTATCATAACATGTCATATGTCACAATTTTCCTATTGGATGAAAATCGTATATATTTTGGGGATGTTAGAAAAAGTCCGAAAATCGACATGGTAACTCTGACAATTTAAAGACTGTTTTGGAGGAGAACAGCTTAGCTATTATGATATTTCAATACATTAGCTACAATCCGCTCTGACTAGGAAGGAGGGGAAATACATAATACATGTGTTATGTCATTGAAATGGTTTAATGGTTAAACTTTCTACATATGAGAGTAATTAAATGTAATTATTTTTTGAAATTACTAAAATATGACCTGTTAAATTATATTTCAATTTACTACATTAACATGTCTAAAAAAATAGAAGAATGAATATTATTTTCCTTAGTAGTTGTCATTATTATTTAATTCAAGAGCAGTGAACATCCTTTCCTAAATAGATTCAATTACATGCTAAGCCTGATTTAACATTTGTGTGTGCTCATACAAGTCAGAGCGTAACCCTCAGGATTTGTTGCAGAGTTATAATTGTAAGCCCTTGCTGGACTCAGAGAAAGTTTGGGATTGACATCGGAGTCATTCTACCAAATGTCTTTGTGTATTTCTTTTTCTCTCTCCTCCCTTATCACACCTGATTGTAGATGATCTAATGAAACGCCATGAGCATTATTCCTTCTCTCCTCCAAAACATTCTTCAAATTGTCAGGATTACCATATTGATTTTCGGTTTCCTTTTTTTTAACATACCCATTGTTCACAGGATTTTCATCATTGCTTATATACATGTGTGCGCTTCTAAAACTGAACACTCTGAAAATTTAAAAACTAGTTAAATAATTATGTAATTTCTAAAGTGGTCGACGAATTAACTTATTTAAAATGAAAGATGAGAGTCTTAGACACATGTTTATTATATATGGCCGCCCATGTTCTCCACCACCAACTCCAGCCTGGACCGGAACTTGTTGTATGACTTGGCGATGAAGCTCTTGTCGAGGTTGGCTCAGGCATTCTTGACAGCAGACTTCAGCTGGTCCTTGGACTTATATTGGACTCCTGACAGCATCCCCTTTAAACGCCCAAACACTGCGAAGTGAAGCAGCGAACAATCAGGCGAGTGAAGCCTTTTTCTTAAGCTTATTGAGAAGAATATTCGACCTTTCGAGGCGTTTTTCATTGTCTACAGGCTTGAGGCATAAAAAAACTTACTTTAAGTTAGTTCTTAGACCTATTTGTTCGACAGACCTTTTCTTTTAAGAACATTGAAAAAAAAATTTAGCTGAAATTATGATTGAACTAAAGTTAGGCTGGAATCGATAAAAAGGGGGACTTACTACTGAAATTGAGTTCACTCAATGTCTCTACAATAGTGTACTGGTGTCGATATCTACTTCTATTCAGTCACCCATTTTATTTATCCTTTTCATTTACTCCGTGTTTCTAGACATTAGGAGTCCACATTTCCCCTAATAAAGTGAAGGACATCATGAATGAGGAATTGGACTCAGAAGCATGATAACTTCGACTTGGAAAAAATATGTGCTATAGACATCGAGGGATATCTATACAAAAGGGATGACAATAATAAAGACATGCATTGGAAAAGGTCAGCTTGTATGTGAATAGATATTCTTATTTGTATGCATATTAAGTAAATCGGGAGATAATTATAACCTTAGAGCGCTAAAACAGATATTTCCGTCAGTTTTTGTGGTTTGAAATTTATGATATGTGTATATGGTAAAGTCAATATAATAGTAAAATGTTTAATTATACTTAATCAGTGCAACTCTATTTGACCAATTAAAGGAATAACTAATAATAGGTAGTCGTTGTTTAGCCACTTGGTTTGATAGCTTTGGGGATAATTGGAGCAAGATAGGATTCACACTACACCGTATGTGTAGACTGGACAGACAAGGCATGGTTTTAAACAGCCATAAATTTCACTGTATATCTGTGAGAAAATTAGTAAAAAGGATAAAATGCTATATTTTACCTCAAAAAGTAAAGAAAATATGTTATTTTGATTTCAAAAATATGCCTGAAAATATGTTCTGAAAGATGTGATCACAGATTTTTCCCCACCCTACTTCAATACTATCAACAATAAATTAAATAAAGATGATATTTTTCTCTAATTGTCCAACTTTTTTTTTTGTCCCAACCGAACAAAATAAGTAAATAATTATCCAAATCTAGGCATTTCAAATATAATTTCAGTACAATCACTTTGATTCAATTAAAATATCAATGTTCCTCATTTACATCAAATAGTATTTTATTCAATTTTTTTATAATTGACCCCATTTGATGAAGTATCGACAAGTTTTATTAGGAATTTGTCCATTTCAGCTCATAGTTGTAAAAATATCAACTATTATACTACAACTTATTACGGTATGTATTTGTCAGTATTTTTCCTGTTGCCAACTCTAATTTATTATTTAAAGAATAGTTATCAATTATAATGTATATTAAACTGATAATTTTATCAATCTAGAAATTCTAAACGAAGGACATTGACGGATATGATTATATAAGATAAAAATCCTAATCAGATCTAATATATTCTTTGAGTTTATAGTACGTAGAATTAGCTGCTTCAAATTAAACAAGAGTCAACTAATGAAAATGAATGACAACAGCTGAAATTTTCCTTTCAGTTATTTGGATTAATTTGTACGTGTTGAGACTTTTATGAATTGAAAAAACTGTGTCGACGTATTAGGAACTCAAAAAATGTATACTATGGGATTGATTTTATCCTATGTAATTATATCAGTCAAGGGGCCTCGTTTAAAATTAGTGTCATTTCATACTCAGTCATTTGTATGATTATCAATTAAATGTTTATAATCATTAATAACTACTCTCTAAATAGATATGTAACAAAAAAACAAAAAAATATCACGTCATTTGAACAAATTGTTGTGGAAGAAGTTAGGGGTATAATTCTGTGAGATATGTGGTCTTTTCGCTGAAAATTCTAAATATAGGAAGGGATACATGGTCGACAGCATCTGAAGTGATCAAGTTTATTCCATCTATGGGATCCAACAAAGGAAGAGTTTTTAACAGAATAATCAAGAATTTTAGGAAAAGCATGTCATAGTATCATATTTCATCATTTTAATTTTATGTACTGCACATAATTTGGATATTTCAGTTCGTTTTAGTAAATTTGTTCTGCATGTATATTTATAGTAGATATAGTTCAACTCCAGGGCACTAAATTTAAAGTATAATGTTTTTTTATTTATCTTTACGTAATTACCCTGGACTTTATTATTGTTATATTTAGATTATCTTTTTTGTTTATATATATATTCATATGAAGGAACCGAATAAAATAAAATTCAATATTTTCCTTTTAAATCTGTTTTATCTCATAGATAATGGTAAAAAAAGACATTTTGATTACAAAATCATGTGTCTAGCTTCAATATTTAGGAAGTTATGACCAATTTATCATTGGAATTACATCTCCTTTTTTTCCTACTGTTTATTTTACAACCTACACCAAAATGAGTGATCTAATATGATTTTTCAATAAAACAACACAACTTTCTAAAATATAAAGATAATTGAAGGACATTTTTAGGAATTAAAGAATACAATATTGTGCAAAAGTTGTTATTTTTAAACACTTACAATTGAAAAAAAATTTAAAAAATAGTACTTTCGTATTGCGTAGTAAGATTAAAGATAATTAAGTCGGGTTAAAATTTATGTATTTTTTGCATTTGACAGATTAGAGAGCAACTTAACAAGATACTAGAAAAAAATATATTTTATAATGCAGTATAACATTTATTTAATCCATTACACCTAATCTGTTATTTTGAAGACTATATTTTGATAACTTTTTTTCAAGCCAATAGTTTGATTAAACGAAGCAACATATTGATTTTTTTATACTGGGTGAAAGATTAAGAATTCATCTAGATTAAATATAAGTGACGTTAAATTCATTTTCCCCATTTAAGAAATGAAAGTTCAACATTTTATGAGAATATCCAAAACACTTTTAGACTTAAGCACATGCCTCTTGCAAGTTTTTTTTCAATGTAAATCGGCATTAGGTAATATATCTACTCTAAGTAATATTTAACACTTGCCAACATAGAAAATACGTAAGACCAGCTACCAGATTTCTTTTTTCTTCAAAATTTTCCTTTTCCTTTTCCTTTTGATGGTCGAGATTGAGAATGGATAAAACATCTAATCTGTTGGAAAGGAGAAAATATAATATCCGTATGAGGTTCGAATATTTTCTAACAAATAATGTTACTTTAGAATTTTTTTTTTTAACAAAAAATTAAATTTCGTTGGAAAATTCAAGCCAGTTTAATATGTATAAAAAAGTTTCATATTAAACAGGTAATTATTTCATTAATACTGTATTTTAATAACCATCATAAACATATTATCTATTGATTTCTTTTAGGTACTTAGTAAACATATCACAAAATCAAATAAATTCGTTTTTATTTTGAAATACATTCTGTCAAAAAATTACCAGCAATTGTTAAATAAAAAACAAATTTCAAATTTAATACTTAAAATTAATTTTGTCGCCTTCAAAGTAATTTCAATTCGATGCAATACACATATGTCAACGGGTTTTTTTCAGTTCTCCAAACATTTTCAGGGAGTTTTTGGCATTGCCTTTAGCTCCTTCCATGAATTTTGTTTTATGGATTCAATAGACTTAAAACGGGTTTCATGGAGTGGCAAATTTAAGTTTGGGAAGCTAAATCAGGTGAATATGGTGGTTGATCGATGGTATTTATTGAGTGTTTGGCGTTGAATTCGCTCACAAGCGTGGCTTTGTACGATGGTGGCTTGTTCATCCATAATTTTTTTCGGTTTGAAGGATTTTTTTAGGCAAATACCTTAGTAGGCCCAAATAGTACTCCTTATTAACCCTTTGTCCTGTTGGAAGGAATTCATGATGCACTAGACCACAGACATTAGAAAAACAATAAGTATCCCTTTGACTTTTGAGCGACTTTGGTGTGATTTTCGATTATTTTTCTCCCCCCATTCGGATGTTTGTTGCAACGTTTGCATGTCATACTCGTATACCTATGTCTCACCACCAGTTATGATGCGTTCCATGAACGTTGAGTCAGAGTTTGAACGATCAATTATGTCCGAAGAGACTTTCTCACGGTACTGTTTTTGCAGAAAATTAATCTCTTTTGGAGCAAGCCGTGCAGTGACCTTTCTCATCCCCAAATTTTTCAGTCAGAATGGTACAAACTAACTTGTGAGATATGTTAAGGGTAGGTGATAACGCCCTTAATCTTATATGACGATTTTTCAACACAATTTCCATCACCGCGTCGATGCTCAGTTTTAGGTGTTAGAGGAGGAAGGTTGTCCAGAACGCCGCATGTCTTCAACGATCTCACGACTCTCCTTGAACACTTTGTCACACACATATACACGGGTTTTTGATAAAACTGATTCACGAAAAGCTTATTCTAACATTTTCAACGAGTAAGCCTATGAAACTTCATTTGCAACACAAAATGGAAAGAAAAATCTTTGTTCAATAATTTCGTTCGTTGTAAAATCCTGGAACACTAGTGGGGTAGATTCTATTATACAGCTGCTGCAAGCAAAATGTTCTACGGATCGTACTCAAACTTGGCATCATTTTGAAAGACTGTACTGCTAACCTAGAAAAAAAAAAATCTCTTCAGCTTTGTATTTTAAATTAACAACTTGTGGTACTTTTTTGGCAAAATTAATTGTCAGACTGTCTGATATTATTTTCTTTTTTCCCCGTTCATAACGAATTTTTAATGAGTTTTATCCTGTAGAATCAGTTTCGTTAAGTATTTCAAAATGTTAATTATTTTATTATAAGTTGGATAAAATAAAAAAGGGAAGCTTAAATATATATATATGGGTCATTCCATGAGAAGTTTTTGTAAGTGGAATTTTTGAAAATAGACTGGCATAAAGGAAATTTCGGATAGGTAGCTCAATCTAACTCTTAGTTATGAGTTGAATAAATGAAAGAAATAACATTTTGATGAATATTTGTTTTGCTATAAATCGAAAACCAAAGCAATAATAGGCATCATTAAAAAGCTATCATTTATGTAGCTTAACAAAAGTTAAGCCATATTTATTTTTGATTCTCAATGTGAAAAAAAAGTAAAAAATGAGCTTAATTTTTTTTAAGGTTGAGGGTTTTAGATTTTTTTTTAATTTGCTCCAAAGAGCCCTTATAATAAATTAAAAAAAACATTGAGTGGAAAAGTTTGGGAAGGTGTATTCTAAGATTATATACATACATGTTTTAATCTTTCTATACGATGACGACATCTCCCCCCAAGACGACAAATACCATAATATATTATCATTATTAACATATAATATTAATTCACTTCACAAAACATTAATATACAGCCCTGACGAATAATTAAGCAATACTAATATTATGTAAGTAGTTTCTAAGGACATTCAGGTTGATACGTTGTTATATAACCTATAATATTCTTTCCTTCTACATCAACAAAGTCGGATCTTTCATCTTCCCGAGTATTAATAATTACTCCAAATGTGGCCCACATCTTTTTTTTTTTTGTTTTGCTTTTGTATTTTGGATCCAAAGGTGATCTGCAGGAATCAGAGTATTTTGATTTTTAGAGATGCGAGCATTATGTTTTTTGGTTGAGAGGTCCTCCTCTCACTTCCTATCTCTCGCCCCCTCAAAATCGGAAGGCGACAGGTGAGTGTAGACAATGGGCAATGCTGGGACCCGAGTGCTTTGGGAGTAGCCAAATAGCCATTGGGTAGGACTGAGTACGTCAGATATGGGTGTATTTCTCCATTCCAGGAGCGATGAACAAAATGAAGCATAGTCATTTGATTTTTTGAGGATCATCTTCATGGATGTGATGGCAACCTCTGTATGCCGGTTGGATACGGATGAGCATGAGAATGCGAGCTCATGTTTAATGCCTTAATCTTTGCAGAAGTCCCCGAATGGTCCATCATCAGTTCGAATAAGGATTGGAATATGATATCAGTTACTGACTTAGTTAAAGTATTTCGTAGCTGACTTATGAGGACTATAGGGTGCATCAAACGCCATATTTGATAATAAAAACATGTTTGAAAAAAATCAGCAAAATTGGTGGTCATTATCAGGGCCTGACGAGCACCTACTGTTTTACGGTTTTTGTAGAATATGTTTGTCTATCCTACCAAAGATATTTGAAAATAAAATAGTACTATAACAACAAAAATCATACGTTTTATAATCTTATTTAATTTATGATACAAAAATTTTACATATTTAAAAAAAAAAAAAATTTAAAAAAAATTTACTCATACATACCTTCTAAACACTAAATTAGAAAAAAGAAAAATGTATTATATTACAGTATATTTACATTTCATTTAAGTACTATTTTGAATGATTTCTAAAATTTGGATTTATTTCCCGATTTTGTTTCACAACCCGCAAAACCTTTTGAGGCTGTTTTTCCTTTTGGAAGATGGAAGAAGATCTACACTTCCTGCTGAATCATTAATTACGTTGATGCTTTCTTTTGTTTGGTGATCTCCTCGATCCTATCCAAGCTCCCAGTGGACTCAGAGTCGATTTTTCGGCAACTGTCGATGTTTTTGTGTTCCTCTAATCAGTGTTCTGAAAATTTATTAGTTGAAATAGTTCTTGTTAAGTTGTGAACAATTATCATCAATGACTGAATAATAATTCAATAGTTCTGAAGAATTGGCCCACAATGGCTCAGCACCAACTGACTTTGTCACTTGTTGGCTTTATTTCAGTATGAAGGGTTAAAGTAATGACATAATATACAAGTAGGCAATTTCCAACACTGCCTTATACTATGATAGCAAGAACATTGGCCATAAATTTCATGGAAATTAAGACACTTTTCCATTCTATTTTTCAATAACCCCACATTTCTATAACAAATAGGTAAATATATGTTACGGATAATGTGGAAAATCGGACATTTTCAAAATGCCTGGGCAATGTGAAAAATGTATTTTAGAGCGGGCAATGTGCAGAATACCCGTGTAATTTGCAAAATGTCCAAGCAATCTATAAAATTTCCAATAGTATAGTCAATGGTTATTTTAACTTTATTTATATTCTCAGGTAAAATGATTGTGAGTAATTTGATGACACTGTCCAAGAGTAAAAATTGTAAAAAAAACTTAAAAAAGTCTTGATAGGATGATGTGACAAAATTAATACTATCTCTATAAATGCCATACATTTATTTTCCATTACTATTTAGCCATGTAAAAATTAATACTTATGTATAATAATATAGGGCACGTGCTTTTAAGGGCGTGACTACTACGTTACTCGATATAACAACAGACTTTGGTTAGGATAAAAATGATTTCCTGTGACTTTCTAGGAAATCCAAAAAAACAACTCAAATTAACCCAAAATTTACGGATAAAAACCTGTATAAAGTCAGGCTACCTAGAACCAACATTAGTTCCAGAAATAATGTACAAAAATCAATACTAAAAATATTATTTATCTAATTACAAAATATGTATATACATTCATAAATATCGACATAATCCCTTTTCAATTATTTCAACATAAATAACTACATAATTGCCAAATATTTTATAAATATTTAGACAATATTACTAATTAACAATTGAACGACGTTTAAACATTCATTTCCTTATTTCAAACTTCTTTTTACAGTCTGTATTTTGTGTTTTGTAAATGGGGTGGGTCAAAATAAAACAATCTTGAACAAAAATCAAGAAAATATGATGTTGCAATTGATTTTGTACTTCATATTTCAGACATATTTGATTCAATTATAAGCTTATAGTAGAGGAGAATGATTCTATCACAGAGGAATGACCTCCAGAGGTCAACTCTTGCAATCAAAAACAGAATATCGCCCTTCGACGTTTTTCCTTGCCTCAAGATAGGCGATGAGGAAGCTGGAAATACAAAATGAACTCCATTTTAAATAGCCCTTCAGTCTTTTCTCTGCAAATCAATTAAGAACGAAATTAATAAGTATTTTAATTCTAACCATTCAAAGACAATAGTAAGAAGAAGAATCCAACGCTTTGGAGAAGAGGGAAAGACATTTGTACACCATAATGAAGAATCCGTCTACCAATTCAAGTCAAAAATGGCTCAGATATAGACTCGCTACCTCCAGCCTTTAACAAACAAGTCCAAAAAGAACGAAACAGAGAGGACATGTTCCTTTTGTGGTAAAGAGCAGGAGACCACACTAGATTATGAGTGTGATAGGACAAGTCCATTCAGAGGCAAAGTAAGGGAAATTATCCTAAAGGAGTTTGGTCTAACTCTAAAGAAGGCAGACTGGATGTTTGTTATATAACCTGGAGGTCTCCACTCCTTAAAAGTGGACTCCATTCTCACCAAAACCATTTCCATAATATACGCATCAAGGTGCAAAGGTATACCCCTATTCCCAAGTATAGTCGATGTCATCTGGAGGGACGTTAGCCTTCTTCAGGGCTGTAGAAGATTAATTTTATATGTTTATATATACCTTGGGCTATAGAAAGGGGGACTCGTCACTCCTGTTAATAATATACCCTTGGATGAACAGAAACGTAGTTAGTTATTATCTATTTGTTACCGCGTGCATAATTCACATTATTTTTCAAAAATGCATAATATTTGTTGTATTCCGGGCTGTAAGACGGGTTATCCAGGCCAGCCAAAAGAAGACAACGTGGTTTTACATAGGCTACCCCTAAAAGATGGTGATCTCCTACGTAAATGGATACAAGTAACACCGAGGTTCGTATCATCATTTTATATCCTCATAATAAAACTTTTCTATGCATAAAGCATGAATATTCATGTATCGGAAAACAGAGAAATAGAGTGATTAAATGTTTCAAAAAAAAAACAAACATTTAATGTTACACCACGATAAATAACTTAACATCTTAATTGATTTCTATCTATTTTCAGACAAAATTAGAAACCCAATAAATATTCAAGATTGTGTAGTAAGCATTTTACAAAACAAAATTACAAACTTGAGGGTGCGGATTTCAAAAACAGTCATTCCTAGAAGTAATATTCAAGTTCAGAAATTGTTATCTGATTTTCAGAAAAAGATTGACTTCGCTTCCTTTCCGTCAGAAATTCATTTTATAAAAGGAAAAGATAATTTGTCATTTTGTTCTATTGCCAGTGAATTTCCTCAAATTCAATATTCTCTCAAAAAATTTGAAGATCTATAACTTCATATGCATCATGATGGAATATGTATATGTCAAAATAATTTAAAGCACATAGTTAGTTAAATATTTATTACTGCTTGCCATACATAGATAAAATAAAATTGTACAAATATAAGGCAAAGAACACGACCTAATTTAAGCACATTTGCTCAACAAATCGAATTCAAACTGTTTGCTGCTGGAAACTTGCTGGCTTATATTAGATCCCAGGCATTGTGAAATCAAGAATTGAGCATTGCATCTCAACTTTAAGGAGCCTTGATAGAGATGATGAGGAAATTGAGATGATTTTTTTATTTATTTTGGAACAGCTTGAACTATTGTCAAAACCCCAAAATGGAAGACGCTACTCTATGGAACTATTAGCGATGTGTATGGTATGGGAAATTACAGCCCTTCCCTTTACAACAACTTTTTAAACAGGAAAACGTTTGTATTTTTATCATTAATTCTAAAAGACTATCAGAATTTATTACTGCCAGTGTTGATCATAATTTTCAACTGCATAACAAGGAACTGACCTTCCCATAAAATTTGCACACAAACTCAACGACAAAGTTCTGGCTCCTAAATCAATTGAAAAAGTCAAAGTGAATTTAACTGAGCTTTTTTTAGTTTGTCAACAATCTCTTGAAAACCAATATGAAGAAGATTACCCAGAATGGAATTGCACTAAGATATTCTAAAAATTATCAATAAATTTTGGAGCGTAACATCAGTTAAAAATCCAAAATCTGGAACTATGGAAAGAAGAGAAGAAACAAAACCTATTTCAATCAATCAAAGATATAATTTAAAGTTTTTGAAAAACTTTTTAAGCCAGCTATTATCGTGGCAAGCTTCATCAATATGTCAAAAGAATGGATTAACTATAGATACCTTTGTTATTGCCATTCAAACAATAACTGCCCTCATTGAAATATACAAATATCTTTTGGATGTGAAAAATTTATCGTACATTTGTCTTGGGAATATAACCTCGGATCCAATTAAATGTAATTTTGGGCAATATAGGCAACTATCTGGTAAAGATTACTTTTTGAGCTGCGTCAATTTCTTGAAGCAGAAAAAAAATGAGGTTAAATTCGTTAGTAAAGTCATGCATGATAGACATTTCTAATGATTTCGTCATTTTAATAAAAGAAGAAGAATATTTCGAAAATGAAATTGATAATATTAAATCTCAGCTCAATTAATTTAGCTTTTCAACCTCAAACTTCTTATTAAGCTAATTTATTATATTTTGTTTCTAGTTATATAGCCTCATCAATTATAAAAGTACCTAAAGTAAGCAACTGTGATTTTACTGTGAAAGTTAAATTGCTATCATAAAATTACATACCTCCAAAAATATAAAAGGTTTCTTGAATACAAAATCAGTGAGAAGTCCCTCCCCCTTCCACCCACTTTCTATAGTACCAGTATAGACAAACTATAAATATAAACACAGGTTGCGTGAGCTAAATTTATAGAAATGTTTCGAGGGGAAAGAGTTTATAAAATATTGCGTTTTGTCTCGCCGCGTTGCATTTCTTTATGGCCTCTTTTATTATAAGTTTTATTTTACGAAATTTTGTGAATATATTTTAATTTTGTTTTTACAGTTATTATAGAAAAAAGACTTATAACTATCTTGACGTATATGTATACAAAAATAGAAAACAATTGAATAAAAAAAAATTAGGCTTATTATTCAAATTTGTAGAATAAATTAAAATAACCAAAAAAAAATATATAATGAGGAACCTTTCCTCGATAGAAAGGACTTATATTGGCCCCAATATGGCCGTTCAAATAAAATCTGTCAATTTTTCATTCTTCTTAGGATCAATTTGGCTTACTTTGAGTGACAGAATCATAATAATTTGTTATTAGAAATTAATGATAATTCGTCAAAAGATATTAATATAACCCACATCCAATTTTGAGAAAAATCCTTCTAGATTGTTGTTCTTTTGGGTCACATATTTTAGATAAATGTATATTTGATTTTGATGTTTTATTTTGAATAATATCCTTCATCATGTACTTTTTGTAGACTTCACACAAGTTCATATATGAAAAGCTTAATTCTATTATAGAAATTTGCACCAAAATGACAATAATATAATGATAATCCTCCATTAGTGAACATCAGTAAGTGAATTGGAATTAAAGGTAATCCAAAAAATAAATTACTTCACTATACACGTCGATATTGACTCGAAGTTACACTATTTAAGTTTGTAACACTTTTTCAATTTATTTCATCAATTTTGTACTTGTAAAATCAATGAAAATGCTAATAGTATTTGTATGTTATTTATCTAAATAATTAACTTTATCAGAATTAGTTTGAGATCTCAACGACAAACAAATTGTTACTATCATAACTATAAATTTGGAATTTTCTTTCTGATAAAAAATCAATGTTTTTTTTAACAAATTTTAAGTACAAAAAAATCATTATTTATGAATTTTTATGAGGTTGTTTGTGATAGATAAAATAAAAAGTTATATTAGATTCGAAGCCATTACAAATAATTATAAGAAAACCCATTCTCTAACAAAATTGAATTTTTTTAGACTAGACGTTTTAGAAATATATTAATAACTGCTGTATGGTTGTAATCTGTTATTTGTAGGAGTTAAAGATAGTTTTATGGAATTTGGAGTGTATAAAATCCCATTTATATAACGAAAAGAGCAAAAAAATAATAATAATAATATTTAAAGTTCTTGATAATCAAAAGAATAATAAATAAATTTGGTTTCCAATGAGTTCTTTCAAAAGACAAAAATGAAAAGAGCATGTACAGTAAAGTGTAACCCTGTGTACATTGTTCTATGACTTGCTTTTTCAAAGAATAAGAAAGTTTGGGCGTACTTGAACAACATATGAATGTCTGGGTCGTTATATTTCAAGGAATAAGGAAAAAAACAAAACAATTCCTTATCCAACAGTTACTTACGACATTCAAAAGTGAGTATTTGTTTTTCAAAGTGAAAATATATATATATATATTATTATCGAAGTGAGTGCTTTTATTTTAGTTTGTTTTCATGGAAACTGAGTTTTTTAACAAAAAATAACTAAGATAATGTCTTAAGACAAGATAACTAAATTTGAGTAGTATCTCAGTAATTATTATAAAAAGTAAGACATTTTTTATTTAACATTTTTTTGTTGAAAAAATATTTATTTTGCCTCTTTGATGAAACTTTTGCATATGTATTTTTATATATAGAGCTATTATCATGATCATACGTAAATATTAGAGTTGGGTTTCTGTCTCAAAATCGTAGACCGGTCTGACACCGTTATAGTTTCGTTTTCGTTTGAACCGGTCTCAAAGAGAAATTCGATTATAGAAAAAATAATAGTCTAGAACAAAGATGAATTGTTTTATGACGTCAATTGTACATCAACATCGATCATCATTTACGTCATATGAACTTCTATGTGTTGCATAAATTATATTTTTCAAAAATAATATATATCCAAAACGGTCGGGGAAAAAATCATTTAAAACCGAATCGAAAATAATTCGGTCTCGGACTGAGTCTCAACACTAGTAAATATGTAACTAACAAATATTTGTAATTGTATACACATACTAATGTATTAAGATATGTAAGAAAATGTCTTGCAGTAGAAATAAATAATCAGTCAGTGCACTATTGAAAATGAAATGCATTGTATATAAGAGCAGCTCTTAAAGGGGGGCGGGGGGTACTTGGGTACTACATAAAACACCATCTATGTGCAAAAAATTGAATTTAATATTTTCGGGAAAAAGTCATATCAACTACTAGTGGTAGTTCCTAGCATTGCTTGGAGCTTTTAGGCGCCGACGAAATTTTCCTTTAATAATAAAGAAGATAACTCCTTAACAAGTCATGTCGGGGTAAGAACTTTTGAAATTTGGACTATCCTATTTCTTATAAAAGAGCATTTTCGTCCTTCTGTTATTATATATACTAAATTCTTGACAACAAAAATTTGTTTTTCCACAAAATACTATAAATTTTCCATACATTATATCTAATTTTCTCACTAATATCCACCTTTTTCCTGACCGGCATTTCCATAGGAGAGAAGGCCCCCTCTTAATCGTCCGAACGATTGGATTCTTCAATTATTATCTTTATTAGGCTCAAATGATTTTGCTCTATAGTGGTTAATCTAATTGTTATCTATCATATGAAATTGAAGATATAACCCTCCAAAGTAACGGCAATAGCTTTCTTACAAAAATTTCTGAATTGAATGTTATTTATAGTGCGTCAACTTTAAAAAGAATTGAAAAAAAATTTTGAAAAGGAGAAAATCTTCATATAGGAGTACAAGCCAATTATTTAGTAGACATATTAGAGTCAATTAAAGACTTTGTATTCAAATTTGTGTGATGTGTTATGATACCCAAAAAAAAGTTAGCTACAGTTTAGAACCTTTATTTGATTAAAAGACTTATATTCGGCCAAATATGGCCCTTCAAAAAAAAATCTTCAAAAATTTCTCATTCTTTTATTCGGCCAATTAATTTTGCCTACTGTACGTGCCATTTGCTACAAAAGTAAAGGATTAATATGAATATTTTGTTGATACAAATTGTCTATAATTAGCCAAAGAATACAAATGTAATACACAATCAATTTTAAGGAAAATCATATTACTCAAAGTTTCCTTTTATGTTGACGGTCCCATTATATGTCATTTATATCTTTGTCAACAAACTTACATACTTTATTCTCCTTTTTTCAAAGTTATTTTCAACATCCTATGAATCAAATCACGTCATCCAACTTCATTCATCGACCAAGTCTTTAAAAAAACAATAGATGACTGTTTTAAAGTATAAGTCTTTTTGTCTTTTGAGTTACTACACTTTAAAGGGCATATTCAAAAACAATTACATTCTGACTTAATCAGTGACTGTGTTATTTAAAAAAAAATGGATATAGATATTTTATTAATCTTCATTTTTTAATCTTTTAAACCCTTTACAGCTTCGTCAATTGATAATTTATATATTTTGTCTCATGCCCGGTGATACCCCAAAATATCAACAACCTTAATATTTGTTATCAAAGTCTTATTAGGAGCGATTTTTTTATTATCGACCTTAACCAGATGATATAATTCCTAAAGTTGTTGTTATTACTTTTTAATTCTTGAGAAGGGAACTTCCAAGTCTAAAGCAATAACTAGTGTCTGTGTTCATGAAAGAAAAAGGGTAACAATGAAGGTTTGCTAGGAAGTTATCATTGTAATTCCTTGCCAAACTTGGAGCAACATCGGAGGCATACCATCCTATATGCCCTTGCTTCAAAAAGAGGGGGATTGGACTTTATTTATTTCCTCTTTCTTCTCTCCTCCAAAACATTCTTGAAACTGAGAAGATTACGACGTTCATCTTCTGTCAATTTTGTTTTTATATAGTTGCTGGTTATAATTTATACAAATTATTATGAATGTGTTTCATGTTGATCTCAAATTAGCTGATGCTGTGAACAATTTCCTTATAAACCTTTTTGACACGACGTCACAATAAATAGATATTCAAACCAAATGAGAGGATTATCAGTTACTATTGGTAGTACCCAACATTTCCCGGAGTAATTAAGCATCGAAGAAGAGACAAACATTGCTTTAATAATATAGAAGATATTTGCCATGAAATCTTTAGTGTTATTCTCTGTTTTTCGTGTGCATACTCACACGTAGATACTCAATATTTAATATATTTTCACAAGAATAAAATAATTATAATAACAGATTATGATTTTTTTTTTTTAATATTTATTTCGATCAGGGGCAATAATCAAAGCCTATAACGATTGAATTTAAGTTTGTATTTATCCAATATAAAAATTATCATTTTTAGTTAAAATAATACATTTTAGATAAGAATATTAAAATCTTAAACAATTGCTTGAGGTTAGCCTCACTTTTCTTACGAAAGCACAAAGGTATAGAATTCCAAAGAATATGACGGGATTAGTCAGGTAGTCATTTAGTCCAGAGACTAAATTACACCCTAGCTGAGATTAAGCTAAACACACACATTGCTAAACTTCATCTCAAGTGACGTTCATTATTTTGTATATATATATTTTTTTTTTGTCTTCCATAGATTAAGTACCTACGTTCAAAAATAACTTTATGGAGAGTATATCTACATAAATGCATACAGACAAACTTTACTTTATTAATTAGTTATTAAATTTAGTACATTATCTGCAGCTTTGTGACGCTATCCTTTCATTTGTGACGTCAATGTAAACACTTTATTAGGAAATGAAGAATAGTACTCCCATGGTTAAGTATAATTGACCAGCTATTATATATCATTCCCCCTTCTATTATTTCTCAATTGAAGGAAAGGCTGAGAGATATAAATAAGATTTTTATGTGCATTAAACTGAGTTTGTTATTTTTTATTTAATTAAATAATCTAATTTTTATAAGAATCAACCAATATTTTTTTACACATCGTTCGGTTAAATTATATGTCCACTTATTATTTTTTTATAAAAATATTAATTTTATTAAATATAATATTTTGTGATATTACAAAAAAATCTTTAGGCCACGGTGTTCTTGTGCATCTTAATTTATAAATCAGAAGTTGTACTTCTGCAGTAATGTAATTGATTTTCTCTTGATATTGGCCGGTATAAAAACATGAATAATCCATAATCTCAAGACTCAATTTAAACTTGAAAAAATAATTCATTTACTTGGTACATTATATCCCCGACTAAGGTTTGAAAGCCAACTCTATACTTTGTCTTCATTATCTCATCTAAAAATTGATTTCTTTTTAATTTAACCACAAAAAAAATTCTCAGCCTATTGTTTCTTATTAAAAAAACTATCCTTATGGCCAATTTATCTTCTCTTAACAACAACTTTCTTCCAAATTCATTATTGTAATTAAAAATCTCTCCAACAACCGATATATATGCAAATTTGCTATATTCTAAAACTGGTTCTTCCAATTCCATTCTTTTAATAATAAAAAATTCAGCTAATTCCTACATAATTGCTTCATTTTTTAATTTTTTTTTTAGAATGGGCTTATATCCTTATTTATCTTTAGGTTCGTTGCCTCTCTCTGTCTCCCTCTAGCACAGTACCCATTATTTCAAGGAACAGTTATTCCAAGATTTTATTACATACGGAATCCTTATCAAAAATTCGATGGAACTACGTAAAAGCATCGGTTTCCCGAAAAATATTTTATTTTTAATAAACCAAGGGCTCCTTACTTCTTGGGGAAATTAATACGAGTCCAAGAAATACTTCTGCTTCTTCCTTCCTGTTGTAAAGAATTATCACAAATTTCTAAAAAAGGAGTCAGTTTCAAAATATCAGTTGTTTTAGGTAAGTCAGTTAAGTCCATATTTGAATTCTTGCTACTAAATTTTTCTTTACAAAAATGGCATACTTAGAAGTTGTTTTTTGTATCGTTCGATCAACAATTTTTATATTTTCACAAAATATCACTTCCATACAAGGTAAAATGTTCCTAGCACTTTCATCCTCGGTGTAACACATATACCGTTAAAAAAAATTAACAAAATCCGTGATTATAAGTTGTTTTTTAAGATGAATTCTTAATTCAGATTTTTCCCCGTTTTCCTCTAAATATGTAACGTCTACTTAAAATAGGTCTCAATATCTTTTTTCTCTTCATGAATAAAATATACTAAAGTCGGCAGCTAAAGCTTTAACTTTCTTTTCTATCCCTCCAACTTTTATATATTTTGATGCATTGATTTCCTCCAATAATAGATTAGAGGGAATACTAAATAGAGCTGAAGAGATGGTATTTCCTTGACGGTATTCTCTATTCACATAGAAATTATACAGCGTAGGGACTATTAATTGCTCTTTATTTTCTCATTACTATTATAAAGTTTTGTGATTATTTTTCGATATTCTGTTTCCGCCGTCCTTTTTACATAGGCAAACTAAACTAATCATTTAGTCATTTTATCATCATGAGTATGTAATAAGCCAAAAATATGATGAAGATTAAAGATATTGCTAAGTATTATAGGATCCTGGTTTTTAAATTGGCCCAGATTGGCCAGGAGGCTCGAGAATTGCAAGAAAATCCTTACATGGATCAAGGCAAATAGGTCAATTTTGAAAATATTCTCGGACAAAAAGATTTTCACAGTTGGTCAATTCCACAACCGCCAACCATTGGCTTGTGGAAATAAAAAAAAAGTCAAAGCGGTTTACCAGACCAAATATTCGGCCCAAATAATGGTCCTCGGCGTTGTGACCTCTGATAGAAAGAAGATGCATCCGTTCTCTTTTAGGGCTAGAAAGAAAATTGAACAGGATACCTACTATAAAGTGCTTATGTACACCAGCTTGCCATGGCTGAAGACCAACTATGCGGAAGGTAACTAAGTGTGCACTCAGGACGGTGCCCCTCCTTACACGTCCGTCAAGTGCCAAAACTTCTGCGCAGATAAACTGGCTTGATTATAATCCAAAGTGATATCCTTCCTCACCACATTTGATCCTACTTTACTCTTGTATATGGGGCACTTTCGACAGGGAAATCAACAGGAATTCAAAACGAAATTCCGGACTCACTGAAGTCCTCATCTGCATGGGACAACTTGTCAGAGGAGTTTGTCATCAACTCCTGCATGGCCATCAAGCTACCTGTAAAGTCTGTGATTGATAAAGAAGGTGGTCATATTGAGTGAAACCAGTTTTGCATAAACCTTGTCTACATGTTTTATTAACATCATTTTTTTGCCTATTGATGAAAATATAAAATTATTAATGTATTTCTAAATACAACGCTCGAGTCCACGTTTTGCTACCCTACCCTGTTCTCCTCTCTTGTATAAAACGTAAGGATGTCACAGAGACATACTGCCACCATTCTAATAAATTTTTATCCCAGCCTGTGCCTTAGGTACCTTTTCCCTCGATTTCTATAGAAACTTTATGTTATCATATAAAAACTCCCAAATAACTTTAAACCCAAGCACTTAGTCATACATCTAACCCTTTCAAGAAAAAAAAGTTTAAAATATATTAATTAAACATCAATTGATTAATATTATGACATCAACTTTTGTTAAAGGAGTCATTTGCGGCTGTTATAACCTAAATAACTATTTATGACTTGCTATAAAATATTTAGATTGTTTACTTTTCTTATTGATTTTTTTATTCATTTGTTCATGAAGTAAGTTTTATATTATAGGTATTTTAAACATGCTACAGTCAAGAAATCACGTTTGATTACGTTAATGTGTTAACTTATGACTTCATAGTACATACAGTTTTGTACTTGTCGTCATTTCAACCCAGAGAAAAACACAAGAAAATCCTTTACATTACACTTTTATGCAACTGCAAATAATGATGATATTTTAGTAAATAGTAATTTTTGTATTTTTGGTGCTATGAGTTTATTTTGATGAAATCGTCATAAAAAACACTTATAGATCCAGTTTTACAAACTGTACCTTTTTCATATGCCTATTGGTCATAAAGTGTTGCAACGATTAGAATATAAGTAGACATTTGAGAAATAAAATTAATCTATCTGACCTAAAAAATTGATGTCAATATATATATATATATGGTGCGTTTACATATAAACAATCTTGAAGAGAAGAGAAAATAAGAAATTATTTTTTTTATTTCATATTATTCATAAGCTCTAAAGTTCCATAATTTTTGAAAAAAATTCGGCAATTAACCAATCTATACGTAATTTGATTGGCGTATCAATCAATCTCGACAATATGTATATATAAAGGATGAGCAAAAACATACAATCATCATGCATCTATTAAGATGCCGTCTCAAATTCACCGAAGCATAACAGGCGCGTCTGCAAGATTATACTGAGAGGAGGGGGGGATGTTTGGGCTTTAATGGGAAAAAAAATCTAAAAATTAATATATTTTGGAACATAAAATTATTTTTTTGGTAAAAGAATACAAAAATTAAATTTGATATGTTATATGTTTTAGGAAAAAAAATCAAAAAATCACAGCCAGTAAGTTTGGAAAAAAAATTCAAATGTGTATTTTTTGGGAAAAAAATTTCAAATGTTAAATTTTTTTGATAAAAAAAATCAAATATAAAATTTTCTAGTAAAAAGCAAAAATTACTTAGTTAGGGGAAGGCTACAGCCCTTCTAGTCCTCTTTCTGCGGACGCCCCCGCATAAGTGACTCGATAAAGTACTATTTTTTTAGTATATCACTTCTTTTGGTTGTGTTAATTAGGCTGAATATTTTTCACTGATAAATAAAATATGAAGTCTTATTTATTACACTGCTAAATGAACATTTATGATACGTCATAACAAAAAAGAAAGCCATTTTTTGTTTTCCTGTCAAAATGAAATAATAACAAACACTTTTCTTTGTCTGACAGCAAAAATATGAAAGTAAACAGGATTATATTTATAAACTACTGTTGTTCGGTATACTTGTACCATGGAGCTCTATGTATCTGGAATAGAGATAGCATTTTCCCATATGAGTCAATTTTTATTTTATGTGTACAATCTATATGAATAATGCAAAGTTTGTCTGAATATATGGAAACGAGACACTGGGTGCATTATACAATGTGAGGACTCAAAAATTAGAATCCTCTTGGAGGCTGTCTAGCCTCAGTTTTAAAAATTTGACAATTTTTTTACTTTGCACCGTGCAAAAGAACTCACATAAAAGGTACAATTTGATATTTTTTATGTTTTTAAGCGATCAAAAATGTCCGAGCAACAATCAAAACAGCAGAGGATGTACGATCTCCTCCGTCCACAAGTTGACGCTATTTTGAACACAAGAAATGATTGCTTCTTGGCTGAACCCAGAGCTGAAATCAAGGAAATCTTCAGGACCAATCATCCTGCTCTGGGCATGGTCATTCATGTCGTGGCATATTTAGGGTACATTTTGGTGCATAATACAATATTTACTACTAGATGTGACGTCATTTTATCGCCACTCTAATTAATTATCTATGTTCATCGTCATCAACAGTCATTTGCAATAGTAAAAAGTGGCTTTGAATTCCACTTACACTCAAAGAATCAAAAAAGTGTGGTAATATAATTAAAAGAATATAACTTTATCGGCCATTTTAGCTACATATTTGATCGATATTTTTCCAAAAATAATACCACCCTGTTTTTATTTTGACAAATCACATATATTCAATTATATAATTCAGGCTTCTAAGCGTTCCGCTATTTTGCTGTTCCGTATAATTTTTTTTCTTTGTTCAGCGTTCAGCCATTATTTTTGTTCCGTTCCGCGTTCAAATCATAATGTATATACACTGTACGACAGCAAATCGTAACTTCCACTTTGATAGTGTCAGTGGGACTGCATTTCAGAACTAGCTTTCAATATTTTATTAACAAAATAATTCAGTGAATATTAGAGTTCAAATGAGCTACAATTGACAAAAATCAGTTAATTCATTGTCGAAATGGAGGCCAAAAGACAAAGTATAGCCAATTTGATTCAGCACGAGCACATCAACAGGACAATAAAAACAGGACCGTGGACTAGTTGAAGAACTCCAATAACAACTGCTACCTCACCTATGCGCTCCATGAGATTCCACCGGTAAACCAGACTAAGTTCCCAGCCTCTGAAATTATTCTGGGAATCATGCTATCAGACGGAAAGAGGATTCCCCCTTATTGGTTTCCGAAAGGCCTGAAAACCAGATCAAGGAGTATCAAGACGTTGTCAAGGAGTGGGTCTCATCCTGGGTGAAATACAACGACTCAGGGAGGGACTATGTTCCAGCAAGGCTATACTACAGCCCTCGCCACAAAAAAGAGCCGAATTTATTATTTTTAGTGGCCCATTAACTTACATTCATGACCAAATGATGAGCCTCGGCCCAATGATTCAGAATTATTGAACTGGTCAAGTTCATATTATCAAGTCAAGGTAGAGTACTAGAAAGTGTTATGTTCAATAAGAGTCTTCAAAAAGTGCCCCGTCAGCCCCTTCCCCTGAACCACTGCCAAAAAATAGGTCTTCCAAGAGTTCCTCTTTACTTTATCAGCCCTTTAAATCATATTTTAAAAACTAAAACAAATTATAAACTTTGATTTCTTGAATTTTTTGTAAGTAGTATTGAAACGGAACGCTAAAATCTAATTTTTAGCTCCGTTTTGTTCATTGCACGCACGTTCCATGGAACGCTGTTCATTTTGGCGTTCTGTTCAATAGCCTGTTATAACTACAAATGAAGAGAGATTCAATAATCAATTTACATATGATGATTGTCTACATAAAAACAAGCTAGAATTAATTTTCATACCTGACGAATAAAAAATTCTTCACAATCAAATAATCATATTTGAAGGACCGATTTAAGTCACATAAATCAAATGAAGGTTATACACTACAGGTTACATTTTTGCATATCTTAAATCATCTCAGAAATTTGAATGTATCCTATAATTGACCGAAGTATGTGTTTAAAGTATATGGCTTTATGTACATGATACAAATATATATGATATCAAAATATGTGTTGAGAATTTTTCCAAAGATTGATTCTTATTCACGAAAATTTTGTCTTAACTCGCCACATAATTAAACTATTATTTTTTTTCAATTCTTATAATAATAATATGTAAAATTCACAGCATATCTTTTTATGGGTATTATTTATATTTTAATTCAACATGGAATTAAATCTAATTGGAAAAAATGCAACTTCGATCCTCTCCTGAAGGTTTTATGAAAGGACATAGAATTCTAACAATTTTGTACTTGGCACCATTCAAAAGAACTGAAAAAGCCGAACAACAATCAAAACGGCTGAGGGTGTGTGATCTCCTCCGTGCATAAGTCGACAAGTTGACGATGATCTAAATGGAAGAAATGATCGCTTCTTGCCTGAAATCAGAGTTCAAGTCGAGTGAACCTTCAGGACCAAACATCCAGCTCAGGTCATGGTCCTAGGCGTCAGACGGCAGCAAGATTCCTCCTTATTTCTTCCAGGCCAACGAGAAAGTCAACAGGGGCGTCTATTACAAGGTCCTTAGGTACCATGTCTGCCATGGTGGAACAGCACGTTCCCCAGGGACAATTACATGTATATTCAAGACGGTGTTCCGTCACAAACATCCAAGAAGATAGAGTATTTATGAAGGGATCACATGGCTATCTTTTGGGCGGTAGACTTCTAACCTCGTCCTCACCCGGCAAAATACCCTGGATTTCCCTGTTTGGTGCGTCTTGAAGGACAAGACGAACAAGACTTCTCACCCCAATGTCAATGGCCGGAAGGCTTTGATAACTGAGAAGAGGAACAACTTGTCCTTGGACTTCATCTAGGCCATCTGTGCTTTTGTTCGTCACGTATTGAAGCCATCATTCATAATGGAGGGGGTATATAGGATGAAAAGTGTGGAAAATTCTTGAATTACCAACTTTTGCTTCAATGTTTGCCATAAAAATATCACAAATTAAAAATATGGAGAAGTGAAAACGGCTTTGAAATGTTATCTAATTTTTTAGTCCTCCCCCTATACAGGTACATTAAAAATGTTCTAATGAGTATTAGTACTGTAATTATTTTGTATATTTCACGGTCATCAATTCTTAAGCTTTTTAAGAAAATAATTAGACTTTAAGAATCTCTAAATATAATTATTTCTACTGATATTAGTTTGTAAACAAAGCCACTTCTGTCAAAATAATACAACTACCTAAATGATAATATTATTTATAATAAAATATAGATTTGTTACTCACCTAGAGGGCGCTGTGAATTTTAATATAATTGGATATTGGGAAAGAAAACCTAATTTGATTTATTTATGTTGTAGGCCCAAGCTAAATATAATATATTTATTCAGTTTCTTCTTGCCCGATAGAGCATTTTCACTTGACATCACAACTTTGATGTTGTTCATTTTGGGAGCCTAAATATCCAAGTTTTGATAACAATATCAACCCTTTTTTCATTAAAATTAAGAAAAATAGTACACTTTTGAATGTTAAAATTGGACCAACTAATAGAAAGACTTAAACTTGACTGTCCATAAAAAATTTTATAGCTCAATTCCATTTTTTTTGTTGTATATGGCACCCTAAAATGTATTAAAAATATGTTATTACATCGTTATATCGTTAATAACTTGTTTTTATCTAATTATCCTAATGAATCCTTCACAATCGATCAAAAAAATGTAAACATCTAGTCATTTTTATGGGTGTTTAGTATACAGGGAGCGGGGATCAAATTGTCGCCTACTTTAAACCTTGATAACTTGAAGACGACATTATCAAATAAAAAACCGGTTACCAAATAAGAAAGGTATTCTTGTCAGCTGACGATACGTAGTTCAGTTAGCATCATACCGTCATCAGATGAGGAGATAAAGAGCTATAAGTGGAACGAGGAGCTTTCGAGGTCCGCCGTAGTCATGGCATTGGTTAATAATGGAGGTGAAATCTCCAATTCAACGATTGCTTCAACCTTAGGAGTGAATTTACGGACTGTTCAGCGTATCCATAAGAAGCTAGAGGACACCTGGGATGTTGATGCCACCATAAAGAGGGCACCCAAGGAGGAGGGCGCCGACAGGAAGGTCAGGGACACCGACTTTGTCGACAAGGTGAATGAAATGGTTGAGGATGACCCTACCAAGTCCATGAAGGCTGGAGACAGGCCCTGGGTGTGGCAACAGGGACTCAGCACCCTGCCATGTGTCCAAAATCTCCATGCAGTGGTTAACGGAGAACTGTTATGTCGTCGTAACCAAGGATTTGTGGCCTCCTAACTCTCCCTACCTTAATCCTTTAGACTATTTTGTCTGGGGCTATGTCGAGAGACGTACCAACAGACATCCCCATAGCACCAAGGCCAGCCTGATGGACTCCATCAAGGAGGTATTCGGAAACATGGACAATGAGATGGTCAAAAGAGTCTGCGGCCGGTTCAGAGGCCGTATTGAGGCCGTTATTGATACCACTGGTAATTATTTCGAATAAATGGCTACTCTATACCTATATGCTTGTCATAGTTTTGATTTTCAATAAAAAAGTTAAAAAATGTATATTT
Organism: Lepeophtheirus salmonis; assembly: GCF_016086655.4. Taxonomy (NCBI): domain Eukaryota; kingdom Metazoa; phylum Arthropoda; class Copepoda; order Siphonostomatoida; family Caligidae; genus Lepeophtheirus; species Lepeophtheirus salmonis. Next base: position 31,230,980 of record NC_052132.2, read on the forward strand.
TGTGTTGTTTTTTGTAGAAAAATATTATAAGGACATTTTCAATAAATTACTTTTACATAGAAATCGGATTTTTAATATAAAAAATAAATACATTGTTCATAAATCATTTTACTAACTTATCTCATATTTGTCTTTGTAAACTTAAAAATATAAGCAACGTAATGATTTGTAGAACTATGATGTCGTGAATCAAGTAATATGGATATTTTTAGAAATATATTTCCTTGCGTTTTTTGTTACTTAAGAGTGCTTATTATTGCCGGTCTCCTTAGTTACATAACATATCATCTCCGAGATTTTTATTTATAAAATTGACATTTAAAATTACAACAGAAAGCCAATTTCATAAAAACTTAGTTGTAATGAAAAAATCAACAGTAAAATATTGACAATTTAGAATGTTATTGATGGATATTATTCAATTAGAATAAAAATATTGATTAATATATTTATCGAAAGAATTATATATTATTAAATTAACATTATTCTAAATTCATTGACTTTATATATATATCTTAGGTAGTTTGTCCAATAATAAAAAGAATTATTGTCTGCTGTTTGGAAGCACATGTGTCTGTGAATTATTTTTTCCCCCAAAATGAAGTACACTAAAAGTAATTTGAGAACAAGATTGCGTGACGACCACCTGAATGATGTTTTGCTCCTGTCATCAACAAATATTTCACCTGATATAGAAAAAATAAGAAGAAACAAGTGTTTCATTAGATAATTAGTATTTTTTCTACTTCCCTCTTTTTTTTAGAAAAATATGTAATTTTCTTTTAAATTGTGTTTAAAATACATTTCTTTATTGTAAATCCTGTAGTAAAAATAAGGGGTTTATTTTAATAAACCTATATTGAATCCTTATTTTCTCTAAACACCCCAAAATCAACTATATATTCAATAATATGGTTTGCTAACGTAACTCTAGAGCAATAGCGATTTGGCCCTCTACCATGACATAACATAGCTGTTTGTCCCTTACTCTCCAAAAGGTTACCGACCCCTGAATTAGAGTGTTCACTATTTTGTAAAGTTCACCAAATTATAATTTATCATGGATCACGAGATGTGTTGAGGTGTTTGTAATGACCATCCAAAGTTGTTTTTTTCTATTGTATCAAAAACCATTACCCTCCACCCAGTCAAAGTTCCAGTGTACCGGAAGTTCTGGGAAATGAGACCAAATTAAAAATAGAAAAAAATCTTATTTTAGTTAGGGCATATGAGAAGAAAAAAATATTTTAATATTTTTTTTTGAATTTGTTTGTAATTTTTTTGACTTTATTATAAAGTCGGTTTTGTAAGTTGAAACTCATGAAGTAACTAGTAAAAAGTGTAGATAAATAATTATGGATTTTCTATTCATTGAGCAATTCATATAATTAAATTTTTTGAAGAACAAGATACACGTGGATATACGTAGTGTTTAAATCTTTAAAAACTCCCAGGAATCGCCGTGATTCCTGTGAGACAACATATCAAATTTCTTTCATTTTATGTTAGGCAGAGTTATTTCACAAAAAAACAATATTTTATTTTTTATTTTCCCCAAAAAATAGACATGTATGAAAAACATAAATCAATCGGTTAAGGAGTTAAATAAAGAATTTCAAGTACTTTTGATGAAAACGATACAATATATATATATTTGGGGGAGAGGGGGGGAGTCAGGATTGTTTTTCTACATTTTATCTCTATGGTAACAGTGACGTAGTAACTTCAAGACATTCAGGAATATGCAAAAATAAGAAACTTCCATCCACAATGACTCTATTCTATAAAAAGTGAATGGGACACTTGATAATATTTCAACCGTGTCCCAACAGTTTTTTATAAATTGACAACTTCTAAAAATACCATTTGAATGAATCCCCAGCGCTGGAATGTATTTGCAAGACAAACTATATAATGGTGACGTCGGCAGGGTAAAATTTGGACGGATACACACTTTCTTGGATCTGGATTGGTTTGGTGTCTTTTGACATAAATGTTCAAGTAAATTTAGGGTAGGACCCTAACTTTCAGATCCAGATCCAAAACCACAATTAGACAAAAAAGTTTCTTGAATTTTAAGGGAATTTTACACAAAGTTCGTACCTAAATAAAATAGGATCCAGATTGAGGGTACATTTTTACTGATTACGGATGCCAAAGAAATCCTCCTAAAATTAACAGAAAACAGGCTCAAATCAATTGGTAGTTAGCCAATTCTTCCTGCTATGGTATTATTAGTCAATAATAGTTGATAATTGTTCACAGTTTAATAAGAATGAATTTGTACCCAACCAATCATTGTTAAGAAAATTGATTAGAGAAATATCGACACTTGACAACCAAATACTGTATACATTTTTGTGTTACTGAGGTAACGCCGTGTGGAATAACCACGTGATGCAACTGTCTGTTTAGAAGTAGCTCCAAACACTAATCAAGATATTTAGAGATGCTACGTTCAATATAGATAACAAATTTTATCTATGAGTAAGATTAAGGATTAAGCAATACCAAAAGCTTTTTAAGATCTAGAAAATCCAGCATATCTTTTTCTGATCCATTAAAGGTCGAAAACCCAAATCTGGTTCTGTTCTCGAATCTTAGATTTCATTTGATGATACATATTTACTTAAACCGAACCAGGGTACTTCGAATCCGGCTTAATAATCTGTCTTCTCTCTACATCAGGGGCGTTGGGGGGGAGGATTATAATTTTAGAGTTACATTTTTTGTTCGGCATAAAATTTAAACGGATAATCTTTCTTTTTAAAGACAAATTTTGACATTTAAAGTTTTGGGGGCCAGACAAAATATATTTATTACTAAAACTATGAAACTTTCTCATGGAGTTTCTGGACTAGCCCACGGTCCAGTTTTTTGTCTTGTTGCAGTGCTGGGTGCAAATTAAATCCGCTGTATCTTGCCTTTTGGCCTCCATTTGGATAATGAATGAACTGATTTTAGTAAGTTTTAGCTCGTTTGAACAATATTATTCAACAGATAATTGTGTAAAAAAATATTGAAACGTAGTTCTCAAATGAGGCCTCCCTGAAACTATCAGGTGGAAGTCGCGATTCACTGTCGTACAGTGTATATGATTGGAATGCAGAGTTGAACGGAAATGATTGCTGAATGATCAACGTTGAAAGAAGAAAAAAATTGAACAGAACGGCAAAACAGTGGAACACTAACAAGCCTGACGTTTTGTACAATTACCTGGAGATGATTCAGATTAAACATAACAATTTATATGGAACAAAAGACTTATTAATTATATAAAACTTATGATAAGTACTGTCATTTGCAAAACTCAATTCTCTCTACACTCAAGTCATGGTAAAAGTGTAAGCTCAAGTCGACACCTGTTATCCTTGTTCTAGAGAGAAAGAGAGAGAGAACATTTATATTTGTGTACAGCTTAGATCAAATATTAAAAAACAACGGAGTATGCATTTTTTAAAACTATTATTCAATTTTTTGGGAAATTACGTTCATAAAATCAATAAATAAATTGTAAAAACTGTATTTTTTCACAAAAACAAAACATGTCACTCATTGATTTATTGTTTTGTTAAGAACGATATACATGATTATTAGTACATGTCATACAACATTTATATTTTGCTACTTTCATTTCATACATAAGTCAAATGAACTGTAAGTCATTCAAGGGTCGGGCTTTTAATACAATTGTTTATACAATGTCATATAAAATGTTGTCCCTGGCTTTTGTGATTACAAGAAGCTAGACTACTGTTTCTCTCAAATATGTGAAAGCATTTCTTTTTATCTCTTTTTGGCTCATCTCCATTTATTTGTTCTGAGTTGAAAGGAATTAGTTTAGTAACGTTTATTTATTATTGTTTTATACGTCACTTGTTATTATTTTAAATTAATAAATGATTCTCAAAATTTTGTATCAAGTGAAATCAAACATATTCTCCCTTTCTTTTATTTGGAGAAAGCAAGTTTAAGGCATGGTTAGAGATGTAAATGGTATGATAAACTAAGACGAGGGGAGACTTTTGTGTACCCGCAACCAGAACAACCTTTTCTTAAGGTATGTGAAAATTGGATAAATCCTTGTGAGAGTAAATAAAAAAAAAACGATTTTGATTCGTCAAATATCTACTTACAGAAATCCCTACTGATGTGAATTTTTTTAGTTGGCCAATTTTTTTGGAGTTGGTAATCTGAAGAATAAATTTTCTTTTCCTTACCCAATTTTTCACTATTATCTAATTTATGAGTAGTGGATTCCCTTTCCAACTAAAACCAAATATATTTCAAACCTAGCTAGTAAATTACTTTGTGTTGTAATAAAACGGAGAGTAACTTGAAAGATTTTTTGTGGATTTAGAATTATAAGTCCTCGTTGGACTCAGAATCAAATTGAGGATCAACATTGGAGTTATTTTATCAAATGGTGTTCTTTGTTTCCATCTCCTACTCTTTCCCTGTACATTTGATTGTAGCTGATCTGGTTCAAAACACATCCGATGGTTAGGGCTAATTGTTAATTTTTAGTTACATTATACACAAGATCACTATAAAAACTAATCCTTGCTCTCTAATACGTTTGACTTTTCAAAATAGGTATAAATAATTAATGAGAACACTCAATTTCTTGAAGGTTAACAAAAAATACTCTTTTTTTTTCTTCTTTTTTTTAAACTATAATTTCAATAATCTTCACATCTCTACTTATCTTCTAACTAGAGTGGTAAAAAAATATGACCTGTGAGTATGTTAAAAAACCAAAAAGTAAGATGTTAAGTAAGACAATTCGAAGAATTTTTTGGGAGTAGAAAAGCTTAGCCCTCATGGAGGTTGATTAGATTATCAAGTGCAAAAAAATGTGTATTTCCAATGAAATTTTGGATTCGTAGATAATACAAGGATTGTAGAAATTTATCTGGAAATTCGTTTGCATATGAATATAAAACATAAAAATTGATGTATAACTGCAATATCTGTCATTTTCGGGTTTTTTTTCGACCGAATAAATAAGGACCTACACAACACTATTTACTAGGTATGCGCCTATCAAATGAGACTTTCGGCTATTGGTCCCTAGACTTCGCCAGTTAGACATTATAAACTGGTCCCATTTCAAAATGTTTGCTTTGACATGTGTCAACAATATTTAATTAATTGTTTGTATAGTTTCATTCAACAATACACTTTTATGGCTCGTAAAAATGTATAATTTTATCCCTACAAACTACGATGTGCGGACATCATTTATTTTCTGTTACCAATTAAAGAAAAACACTTCTCAATGCCATAAAAACCTTGTGAAAGCTTACATTGGACATCCTCTAAGGAGAGCACAGTACTTCAAGTGGTTTGAAAATTCCAAAGTGGTGATTTTGACGTGAGAAGTGAAGAAGACAATGATGTATGTATTCTGGGACCAGTGTGGTGTCATATAGTGTGACTTTCTACAACCCGCTCAAACGCTAATGTTGATGGCTACCATAAGGATTGGCCAATTTGAACCATGCTATATGCCAAAAACGCCCAAAATATGAAGCCAGGCAACACAAGGGAATTTCCATTGATGACAACGCAATGCCGCATCACTCTATATCGTTCCGCCAGCTTGTTGAATCGTACAATTGGGAACATCTTGCAGTCTACTCACCAAACCTTGTGACTTTCGATTATCACTTGTTTTCATCCATGGCCCACGCACTCAATGATTTATGCTTCGATTCTCCCGCTGAAACTAAAACATGGATTGATGGCTGGTTTTTAGCTAAAGACGAACAATTTTTTTGGAAAGGCAACCATAAATTGCCTGAAAGATGGGGAAAATGTGTGGTTAGCGAAGGTGTATACATTGGAAATTAAATTTTGTAACCATTTTTTCACAATAAAAGGTCAGAATCTTTTTTTAAAGTCTAATTTTATAGGTGCATACCTGGTATGACACTCATAAAAATATCTCTCTTTCATGAGTACATGTTCTTTACATTTGGATGTTCACTCAACAAGAATTAAGAATAATAATAACAGCTTTTGAAAATAAAAATAAAAATCTGTTGCTGCTACAAACTAAAAAAGCATTGTACTCGTTTTCGGTCATATGTCCCTACGAACATAAGTAAAGTAAAGGTACTTAATCACAAATACATTGTCTTTCAGTCTTAACGCAAAAAAGATACACTTAATTTATCTTCATCACCGCATTGAGTGTCCTATATGGCAGACAATTGGTCAATTTTCGTGGAGCACGGGGCAAAGTGGGACTATGCCTCATTACGCTATGGAAACTTCCCAATTGTCGTTGCATATAGTTGGTTTTTGAGTTTTAGGTCGATTTTTGGTGGAATATCGAGCAAAGAGACAATGTAGAACTAGGAAATCATACTGCACAAAATCTACGAATAAGGATACACAATAGGGAAGGGTCCATAGTGGGCAATAAGATATAGTTATACTTTGCCCTCTGTTCCACCAAAAATTGGCCTAATAATACATATTCAGCCCTTCCCTTATATTTTTTGATTTATACTTACTACGTCACGAAATTGAGCGTGTTTAAAAAAAAACATGAAAATAGTGTCGCTGTGTAGGTTATGAAATGATAGATGAATCAAGGAATATTTTAAACAAGGATTGTGCACTCTTTTTTTCTGTTCCTCTTTTTTCATCAACTACAGGGCCCTTTTCTATTACTAAAATAGTTATGAAATAAATGATAAAATGGAATTAAAATGTCATGAATGTCTTATGAAGGAACTTTTATTTTTAATAATTATTACAAGTAGTATCCAGCATTACCCGGAGTAATTAGGGCACGGGTAAAATACAAATTTTGTTTTATTAATATAGACGATAACTATCAATTGATACAATGCGTTCTGTCCTCAAGAATGAAAGAATAATAAAAAAGAGTTTGAGGAAAAAAATAATAAGATGGGATGACTGATGACTACTATAGTCTCTCGAGTGCTCATTTATGAAAGCAAATAAACCTGTGTTCTCCATATGCTAAGTACAAAACGCAAGTGAGAGTTAATTCGTTTTTACATACCAGCGCTTACGTTTTATTCAAATCTTCAAATTGCATATCAATGATGATATACTAATACATTATACAGGAATTTAATATCAAATACCAGTAGTTGCATAAATACGTGGACTAATTTTTAAACGCTTATTTCTCGAGGTTCCGTTACCAAAAATAAAAAATTTCAGCACAAGTAACTCGCTAAATCTTTTGGCTTTGTTTTTGTTTTTCTTACTCGCATAAAAAAAAGTAGTTTACAATGAATGACGACGTCAAACGTCATATGGTTGCCACTCTCCTCAGCGCCGGTAGGTCTGTCAAGGAGATAATCAAGGACACTGGACTATCCAAGACTACTGTGTTCAAGGTCCAGAAGCTTATCAAGGAGGGAAAGGATCTGAAAGACCTGCCCATACCTCTGGAATGACTCAGGATTGGCTCGCTGCCAAAATGCCGTTTTGGAACAAAAACATTTGGCCACCTCAATTACCTGATTTGAATCCCCTTGACTAAAGTGGGTGGTGGCAAATTGAGAAGAAGGCCTGTGCTACCCCCCCAGCCGAATTTGGACTCATTGAAGGCCAGCGTCAATGAGCAATGGGCAGTCATGGAAGACTATTACATCACCAATGTGTGCAAGGCCTTGTCATAGCAGCTGATGGCGCTTATATTCAGTAATTATATTAAATTTTATACCAGAATAAATTCTCTTTATTATAATTCTCAAAAAAAATACGTCATACAAATTTTATTGCACATTTAATTATTTGCCACAAATAGTCCGCGTATTTATGCAACTACTGGTAGTTGCTTGCGTGTGCTGATGATTTTGTTATGATGCGGCTGCCTGATGGCGTCTCTCTTTTTTTTGCCGACACAAACGTTGTTGTATAAACAAACTTGTACATAATGGCAACAGCGGCTCCACATATAACGAATATTGAATTTACGGAGGAGGAACGGTGTTGCACTATGACGATGGTTTTTGTCCACAACAACAACATGGCGATTTCAAATCGTGTGGTCCCCAATAGTATTTGTAAATCGGGGAGATCGGCCTTGGATCTGACAACAAGACTCAGCACCCTGATATGTGTCAGACAGATCCCTGAAATGGCCGAGTCAGCACTGCCATGACTTCGTCTGGGTGGAAAATATGGCCCCTCAGCTGTCCATATCTTAATCTGATAGATTATGTTGTCTTGGGCTAAGTTGAATCTAATAAAAATCGAACATCTCATGTCATTAAGAAGACAATGACCAACATGTCAACCACTATCTCATCAACACCTGCGCCTCTTTCCAGGACCGGATCCAGGCTGTGATTGCTGCAGGAAGTGGAAACAAGCTCTTTTTCGACATCCATATGCTATAATTTAAGCCAATTTTCAAATAAATTTTAAGTGACAATTTAAAAAATTGAAAAGTTGAAAAATGCGCCGATTTGAGTCCCAGTAAATAGGAGAGCAGTAACAAAAGCTCACATATACAATTCTAAATATTCAATAAATATGTATATGACATACATCAGGGATCACTATGTACAGTCCAATCTGTGTACACGTTCGATGCTATATGCACATATCTGTAATAGCTCATTAGTACGATTATATTGATATTTCTTACATCAAAATATGTTTATGATATACATCAAGGGGCAACCCCTGACTAATTTTCTTACAGGCAGACAGACAGCTATAGTTATATAATATTTTAATTTTATAAAGTAAAGTTTTAAAGTCATATCAGAGGTCACAAAAACGTCAACTTCTTTGAATTTTTTAGTGTGTGAACCAGGATGTCCCATTGTTAGACTGATCTGTTAGTTCGATCTTGTGTTGTATTTTAATGAATAAGTTATGTTTGTATTTTAATATTTTTAATGAATACCTGGGATATTTTTGGATTAATGTAGCAATATATAAATTTTCCTGATTGTATCCAGATTAATTTTGTGTACAGATGTACAATGTGCTTATATATGTATGCTATCCTTTTAAAACGAGCTATATTTATCTTTTGAAGTAAATCGCTCAATATTAACAATTTCATAAAATATAATACTTCGGGTATTATTCAGAATGATTAATTGGATCCATTTGATTTTTATTCATTTTTCAATATCCAGGAGAAAGATATTAATATATCTAACAAAAGTTGCAATTTCATTATAGTTTCAACTTTGTCTGTCAATCACCATAATGGAAATTTGAAATTATATTTATTGATGCTCTCATAACTTTGTCTAAGAAATCATTCAATACATATCTGAACTTTTTTTGAACTTAGTTATGATCAATCTTCTGATCATATCAAAATCTTCAAATCAAAAAATGCACTGTTGATTAAATCATTCAGATAGTTTGAGAAGTGCAATTATTTATACAATAATGTTTGAATTAGTTGAAAGACTGGCTGTCTGGAAAATATCTAGGATATCTCAAAGATTTATTGTTTTGAAATCAAGATAAAGGTCCTTCATTTTAAGTACTAATTTTTTGTATCCAACATTTATGGATGTTACTAATCGAACGTGAGTATCCCAAGTATTTATTTGGGTTACAATTTGTTTTCCTTCAAAATGGTAAATAAGGATTATATTCTTATGTATCACTTGAGAAAAATAATTTTTATGAAACTTTTGAAATTCAACAACATACATAGCTTTAAAATTCAAACTTCCAAAGTTCAGCAACATAACTTTAAAATTCAAACTTATGAATCACTTTACAAATAGAGAATGTCGTTAAATAAAAATCTTCAAATGGCTATATAGAGTTTAAAAAAACGGCCATTGAAGACTGAAACTTTACAAACATAACTTTTTCCTTAAAATATAACCAAATCGAATGAACAGGTCACCCTAAAAATTGGAATCTTAGTTTATACGCTAAAATAATAAGGATGTATTTCAGATATAAGAAAAACTATCCGGTTATAGTCAACTTTTTATATGAAAATAGGAGTTTCTTTTATACGGATTTGACTGTATATTGATATAACTATTCCAAAATAAATATTTAATTAAATCAAAAAACAGAAAAATACAATTTTTTTGGCAGTAAAAGTAAAAACAAAATTGAATTAATTCTTAACTTTATTTTTCAATGATTGTATATTTTCATCATTTCAAGAGTATTTCTTCCACTTGAAATATAATATAATAACTCTACCAATCAGCAAAATGAATTAATAATAGTATTTTATTACGGGTTTGATTTTAAAGTGAGGTAGATTATTAATGTATATATCTCTCCAACATTAAATTTAGTTTTATGTGTAATATTATTTAAATACTAGTGTTGAGAGATTGTTTCTATTCATTTTAATAATAAAATTAGGAGTTATCGTATTTGATCATTTTGAGTGATTAGTTAATTAGTTATTGGCTATTTCTCAAAGGTATTAAATATGTTGGTTTTTTGGCAATAAATACAGTTCTAGTTACTTGATTTAAAAAAATTGCACTAATTGTATCACCGCATGTGATAGCATCAATTTAAGCTCTCAAGCATAATTATCCGTGGAATTATTCGCGTTCAAATAATTTTGCAAATTTCAAATTATGAAATTTAACTGAAAAATTGCTTTTTGCATTTTAGAAATTGAAACAATAAACTGATTTTCATAAATGGCCCCAACAAAAACTCAGGAGATGAATTACAACTATTTTAATTTTGATAAAATATTATGTGATACCTTTTTTTAGCAATTTATTTTCGATAGTAAACGCACGTATCTCTCTACTCCAATGGATGAAAGCAACTCACTGCATTTCCAAGAAAACTTTAGAATCTCACCTCTAGACTGAAAATACGCCCACCTTGCAAACTAACAGCCACTCAATATGAAAAATAATATTACGCTTTTGCGCCCAGTATAGCCCAAACAATGAAAAACTGACTACATTATTAAAAAAAAATATTTATCCTCTAATAGTTAATGTCGCTCCTTAAATCAAATTATGTTGTTCCACAAATTGCATTTGAAATCACTTGTCAAAGTTGACAAATGTCCTTGTATCCAGGGACAGCTTCAACAGTTAAAGAACCCCAATTTTAGTGAAATATTAGGAAATAAGACTTTAGAATATATTTTGAGGAATATATAACTTGAGCTCTTAAGAAATAATTAGATTTATTCTATACTGAGTGGTACAATAGTTATTGAAGACTTTGAATTTTAAACTTCAACAAAATATATTTTATTAATTAACAATAGAATTTCAACAAACTTAAAAGTATAAATAGGTGTTTTTCTGAGCTCTCTTAATAATTAATGCTACTGCCCTTAGTAATAATGATGGTGGCCTGGCGGCGGCGGAGAGCCTCGCACTCGTTGTGGATCTACTCCTCCCTCATAGCGGCCCTATGCTGGCTGACAGTGGTTTTAAGGGAATCGATGTTTGGATGAGAGACACAGCAGGCCTTCCCTTCGGCATGCACGGAAAAGTATAGTCCAGGGGGTAGGCATCAGGGATGGGGGCCAAAAGTGAGTATCGAGCTCTCATATTTGTTGTGCAAAATGGCTAAAACACTTTGGTCACAAACAGTCAATAGATGCTAGATAGATATGATTAACTGATTCAGCCATTTTGAACAACAAGTATTTATTGACAGCTCGATACTCGATTTTGTCCCTTTTCACAAAAACACTGACATCAACTCACTCAAACAAATGTTGCATAACAACTTCGCGTCCAAAATAGCCCAAACTTTGGTGAGTAACTGTGAACAGATGATCTTTAGAATCGATACATCATCTTCCATTCGAGGCAGGGCTTACCAAATCAAGCTATGGAAGGATGCACATGGGAATTTTATATACACTTTATTGCTTTAAATATGCACATGTCTCAGCCATCATATTCACCGGATTTGCCCTTATGTGACTTTTTCTTGTTCCCATAACTGAAGAGACCTATGAAATGACGGAGATTTGCAACGATTGAGGTGATACAGACTGCATCGCTGGAAGAGCTGAAATCAATACCGAAATGTACTTATAACAAGTGCTTCAAGGATTGGAAAAAGCGTTGCAGAAGTGTATTGTATCTTAGGAGCATTACTTTGAATGGGACAGCATAAATATTGATGAATTTCTTTCAAAGTAATCCTCGTCAGAAATAATACACTTCAAGCCAATGGTTTTTCCAATCCCTGAAGCGCTTGTTATAAATATCTTTATTTAAGTATATTGCATTTTTCTAAAAATACAAAGTTACTATACTTTTTGAACACACCTCGTATATAGTGCACCCGGATGTATATATTATTGCAATGCAGTATAAACAAAATAGGAGTATAATAGAAAAAGGAGTACTGCATGAAATAAATTAAATCTTGCAGACGTTTAGTTCAACTCATATTAAGAAGAGGAAAAAAAAAGACGTACATTAAAATAAAAATTAAAGAAGGCTACTTTAGATAAGGTTTATCAAAGAGCTAATGTACTCCCTGGTTCATCAAATTATATTTTTCACAAGATGTTTTAATATTTTTTTTTATTCTTGAGGAGAATTTAGAGTGAGCAGCTACGTTTGAGTTGGCTCATGAAAAAAAGAGAGTCTAACACTAGAGGGTGGGATGTTAATTCATTAAAATGAGTGAACTCAATTTTAGTCTTACTTTTCGGATGCAAAATGATTATTTCAGTACGCTTAAAAAAAAAAAAGAATCGGGCTAACCCCCCCCCCCCCATTCCCCCAAAATTATTTTTCACCCATTAATGCATATTTTTTCAAAGTAAAAAGAAGAAACTCGCAAAAAACAGTATCAATAAAGCCTTTTAATGTTTAAAGCAATAGTTATATAACATTTTAAGTTGATACAGTAAAGTTTTAAGGTCATAAAAAGGTCGAAGGTCACAAATAAGGTCACTTTTTCTAAATTATTCTCTTAGCGTGTGAACTAGGATGTCCAATTTTTAATATGACTTGTTAATTCGATCAATTTTTTTGTTGTATTACAACGGAAAAATTATGTTTTTAAAGTGTTTTTTTTACTTCTATAGCTTATTTGAAAATGAACTTTTTTTAATGACATCTCTATTTTTAAAGGATTCAGAATTTCAATTTTAAAGCCATGTTGCTGATCTTTGGAAGTTTGAATTTTAAAATTGTGTTGTTGAATTTTAATATTTTCATTAAAGTTCATTTTCTCAAGTGATATATAAAAATATAATTCTTATTTTTCATTCTGAAAAAAATCAAATTGTAGCCCAGTGAAATACTTCGGGACACTGAAACGATCAGAACAATCAAAAATTTAATTTTTTGGGAAAGTTTTTGAAATAAATTTTGATGAAATGTCCGGGAATGAATATGGCAGAGAATGAAATGACCGGTCACGATGGGAGACCAGCGACAGTCGTAACACGGGGTGGTTGCAAAGGCACTTTTTCAGACCATCAAATAATCTATAGTCACAAAAGTTACATTACAACTGTATAACATGATGATAATTATTGTGAAAAAAAATTAATTAATTATTTTTGTCAACTTTCTATATATATTCTTTAATCTTTGCATAAAACAGTATTTTGTAATAATTACAAACATAAAAAGGAGATCTTCTCGGTGAGCGTTGATAACTCCGAAATCATGTTATGTCTTAGTATAAATATATCATTATTCATACTTAAATCTCATTGAAGATCTATGTTACAACATTATAAATGAGTTAGATAAATGCTAAATCATATCTTTTGCATTGTAAAAATGCAACATATATATTTTATAGGGAGTAAATTCATACGTCATTCTCGTACTGAGATGCTCAAATAATTTAATAAAGGATGTTTTTGAATGAAACAGCGGAATATATCCCATATTTTTTATACCATCAGTCGGATATAGTCTTTTTTTTTTTTTTTTAATTTATGATTGTTTTTTTTTGCCATCAGCTGATGTAACTAATTAAAATTCAACTAACTCATCCAGGATAAATTTGAGATAGTCTAACATTCGGTACGAAGAAGTTAGTAGTAACAATTTATGTATATGTCCTTGTTTCATTATTTTTTCTTCATTATTTTTACATTTAACCTTTATTTAATCTGCCTTTAGGAAACATAACCTGTTCACCAAGGCTGGCTTTAGGTCGATGTAGCAACAGTAGGACCTGCCCTTCTATTAGAAAGTCAATGATAAATTAGTTTTACAAAAAAGGTAATTTGAGTAAAATGATAAAATCTATATGCAAAAAAAAGGTCATTTGAGAAAGAAAATACATTTTTCCTCAATCTGAAACCATCCTTGGCATCAGTAATTAATTAGTATCTTTACCCGTAACCATATTGGGGTCCAATACAATAGGGCTATGTAATGGCTAAATATTTTTTTCAATCGAAACTACAACAAATATTGTCCAATAGATAAAACAAATTTATATTCCTTTCCTTAATCCCTGAATACAGATGTGCGCGTCTAAAACTGAGCACTTCTTTAAATTTTACACCATACACATATCCGTGATTTTATTGAGTTGAAACCAATTAATACTTCAAGGCAAGAGACTTGACTAGTTATAAACAACACTCCAGCAAAATCTAAAGAGCAATAGTGAAACAACAGCCGATAATATGGAGAGACGTCGAGTCGCAATTTTGGAACTTTCCACGCGGGGAAAAACTCCCATTGAAATTGCCAAGGTTCTGAACTGCAGCCGCACTACCGTCTACAGCGTGTTAGCCAAAGGGATTCATAAGGCGACCACAAGATCTAAGTCAAGGCCTCGAAGGTCGGACGAAAAAACCCGTGAAAAAGTCTGTCGAAGACAAGAGAGGTAAGGTCACCGTCAGCCGCCTCTCTAGGGAGTTCAACGTCAGCAGAAGGACCATGGACTGGCTAGTTAAGAAAGATCTTGTCCTTAAGGTCTACAAGAGAACCCCTAGTCAAGCACTCAAGTCTGTAGACAAGGAAAAACGCCTCACAAGGTCGGAGATTCTTCTCAGCAAGCTTAAGATAAAGTCAGCCGATGTCGTCGTTTTGTTCAGTGATGAGACGCCCTTCAGCCTAGGCGAGATGGTGGCCAGCGACACCGGATTTTATCTTAGCTGTATTTGGAGTTTTTCCCCGGTCGGAAAGTTCCAAAATTTTGACTCGACGTCTCTCGATATTATCGGCTGTTGTTTCACTGCTGCTATTTAGATTTTGCTGGAGTTTTATTTATAACTAGTCAAGACCCTTACATCGAAGTATAAGCCGGTTTTAACTCAATAAAATCGCAAATATGTGCATGGTGTAAAATTTAAAGGAATGTTCAGTTTTAGACACGCACAACTGTATCGTAATGTCGATAAAAAAACAATATTTTGTATGTCTTGTGCAATTTTAGCAACTCAAGTTATTTTTTACTCTTATTGAAAAATATACCAGTAAACTAAATCTTAAAACAATATACGAGGTTGGTTTGAAAAATTTCTGACCTAACAACGATACAATACATTTTTTCGGAATTTACTTTTTCATTTTTCAACACTGTCTCCTTGTAACTTTACTCACTTCTCCCAGCGATGCTGCCATCCCTGTAACATGTATAAATAATACATGGTGTTTTTCTCTACAAAATAATTGTTCACGAGACCTTTTTTTGTTTTTTGCTTAATTACTCCGTATTGGATTGACTTAGCCGCATCAAATTTTAACACAACAAACATTTATATGTCTGCTATTGTTTGAATCTATTTAAAGGTTACACTTTTTTCAAAAAATATTTAAGGAGAGCTCAGTATTCGATTTTCATAAAAACACTCATATACACTCACTCAAACGACTGTTACAAAGCAACTGCAGGTTCAAAATTTCAAGGGGAAGGCCTGCAGTGTCCGTCATCCAAACACCGAGGCCCTCAAAGCCACTGTCAGCCAGCATTGGGACGCTATGACAGAGGACTACATCTGCAGTGGGTACCAATAAAGGCGTGTACATTAATGATAAAGAGAGCTCAGGCACACATCTATTTATAGTATTAATTTTGTTGAAATTCTATTGTTAATTAATAATTTATATTTTGTTGATGTTTAAAATGAAAAGTGTTTTGATTTCAATGGACTAACAAATGAATAACTTCAGAAATATACAACTTTTGGAAGCTTGTCAAGTTGTACATAACACATATATATTTATTTCTTTATATTACCTACATAAATAAAAAACAAGATCATTCAATCAAAATGTCGAAATTGCAATATTTTTGATATATTTTCAAAATGTATTGAAAGAAGACAAAACAATATTATCTTCACACATTAAAATATGATATTTTTTATTTCAAGGTATAAAATTGATTTTGAAATAAGCTTATTTTAAACAATAATTTCTAATTGAGAATTTAATAATCAGGGGCCATGCATAGACTAAAAAAGTGGAAGGGTCAAAGAGAATGTGTGTTTGTATTAATCTAAAAAGAATTTAATACGGTGACCATGCTATAAGTCAACATCCCAATATTCAAATAAAATTATACTTTAGTCTGAAATTTATCAAAGGAAATCAAATATATTTACCAAATATTAATAAAAAGTTATACATAACTGGGTCGTGTAAAAATCAAGACAATTTTTACAACTTAATAACTATGCGTATACTACAACAATTTGATTCTTTATGCATTCTCAAGAGAGCTCGGAGCCTTCATTTCTTATTAATGACTCAGAGGGTACCGTCTAACATGTCAATGTGCACCTGGATAAGGATGAGAACCTCAGATAAGCCTCCAAGAGTGGTCGTCCAAGAAAGTTTACTACTGAAGCTGTAGTCTAAGCCTTTAAAGAGCACTCAGATCTCTCTATTACAGAGATAGCTGTAGTGTTCTACGAACGTTAACCAAAATACGGTAGTTCCGGACACTAAGATATATTTTGCAGGGATTCGTATTTAAAAGGATGTACATACACTATGGCAATAAAATATATATGCACAAGTTGAATTTTCTTGCTAAAAGATACATTAATTGACTATGCTTAAAAACGAATCCCTACACCATATTAATAAAAGTAAATAAAATATGTTAATACATAAAAATAGTGAAGGACGTAAAGCCTCTAGGTCAACCGCATCAAAGAGACTTTTGTTGTCACTCTACGAGTTCAAAAAGTATTACTCTTGATAACAGAGATGATAAAAAGTCCCCAAAGTGTACCATAGGTGAACTCTTTGCCTCCCTAACCACCAGATCAGAATCTCCTGGATCAAAGTAACTGAGGGCAAACAGAGTTCCAGGGCTGAAGAATCCGACTACCAAATGTTGAAGGTTTAGTTGACTCTGTTAATGAGTATTGGGTTACCATGTCAGAGGCGTAAATCTAAAGCACCTGCAGCAAATTCCGGTTGGTCATATTCAAGAACAATTCTCATTAATATTATTATTATAAATTATCTAAATAACATTGTTTTGAACATCCCTAATTCTACTCTGACACCAACAAGGACTTACAATTATAACTCTGCAACAAATCCATAAGATTACAGTCCAGTCCGTCTCTTATGTGCACAAACGAATGAGGTGTTGGAAGCTATTTAAGAAAGGATGTTAACTACTCAAGAATTAAATAATAATTACAGCTTCTAAGGAAAAGAAAATTCATTCATCATATTAGCAATTCCAGAAAACGGACAAAAATCATTGTCCATGCCCTATTCAAACTGGATAATTGTTATTTTCTGGGGAGGAAAATGAATAAGGCTGAGTGGGGATCTTAGCCCCCTTTGTCTTAATTTTGGGGAGTCCCGTCCATTCATTAAGTCATAAGTATATAATATATAGTTTGATTGAGTGTATTCATTAACGTCACAAATTACATAATAATCTAAAAACAATGTCATTTTGAAGGCATAGTTATTTAGGAAAATGGGATTATTTCCAAAGCACATTATCATAGTGTTACATACTAATAAAGCAACTAAGTCTGTTGGAATCTATTTATGCATGTATCTATGCTGAAAGTAAGTCATTTTTGAGTAAAGATACTAGATCTCAGAAATAACAAGACAAGCGAGTGTGTACGTCATGTTAAAAAAAAAAGGAAAACTCTTAGTAAATATATAGAGAGCTCTATGAAAAGGGTATGTAAAAATGAATGAAATCTTGCAGGCATTGAAGTCAGCTAATATAAAAAATGAAAAGAAGAAGGAAGTACTTTATCAAAAATTAAAAAAAAATGAATTTGACTTTAAATGAGGTTAAGCAACGAATACAACGAAATGAGACATTTTTATATATAAGCTAATATACTTATTAGCAGAATAGAATATGGATTGACAATGCAGACAAAACTATAGAGAAAAAAGAGGCATATGATATTTAAGAGTCTGTAATTATCTTCCACTCGTTTTCCAAAGACAAAAAAGGTACTTCAAGGAAACTGAAGGACTGTAATCAATGAAATATTTTTCTTTGAGTAAGTTAAGGAAGAAAGGACAACGGAATTCAATGAAGGAACAGCGGATGGAGGATGAGGAATCTTTATGTCCTCATTTGGGCTTTCAGTCGATTATTATCTCTTTTAATGGAACTTATTAGCTGTTATAGCAGTATACGATCATTCTGTAGACGATTAAGGAATTTATATATTTTTGAACACAGAAGTCACTATCACAGACTTTCAAAGGGAAAGGACATCTGCACAATTAACGATCCTTCCATTAAAAAAGATGACATCCATCAAGTAAGGGTCACAGAGAGGAGATCCTTTGAACAGAACAAGAAGAGAGTATCAGAAGGCATGTTTCTAGGATAGAAAAATATAAACTCTTAGGGGAAATGGATAGATGGAGATCCAATTAGATGCAATCCAAGCGGAGGGTGATCTTTTTTAAGGCATTTGATTAATAAAATTAATTATATTTAATATTACTAAGGTAAGCGGCAGTCTTTATTAGAAGGAAATGTTGTACAAGAAATATTAACAAATAATGAAGAGAAAAAGAAGAAAAAGAAAACACAACATTATCCTTTTCTAATCTTAATAAAGTTATTTATGAACCAAACGGACCCATGCATAACTATAAGTAAACATTATAGTATGACATTTACTCCATCCAAGCTAGGAAAGGTTGCATTATACAATAAAGGTAAAGATGTGACCCAAGTTGAATAGAAATACAAGGTTATACCATAATGCGTATACGACTGATGTTTGACTTCCACCACGCTTTTAATATTGACGTCATAGTAGATGAGAGGTTGTGTGTTTTGTCAAAATCTGTTTTTCTTGACCAGAAGTCGGTACGATACATCAAATTGAAAATTATAGCAAGAGTGACGCCATAGACTATTAGTGGTTGCGTGTTTTGTCAAAATCTGCCTCTCTTGCGCAGCCGTCGGTACGATACATCAGATTGAAAATTCTAGCAAGCCTGATTAAATGATGGTATAACCTTATATTTCTATTAACTTTTGACGTGCCATTTATATTTTTATTTTTTTATACCTTTTCAAAAAAATTGGCGGGAGTTCATTATCTGTAACGACTTTTACACAAAAGGACGAAACTGAACAAAAAGGAGCACAAGCACCAAACAGTTTTTTTCTATTCTAACCTTGGAGCTACTGTTTTGCCCATACCTAGCCACAATTGTAAATAATAATTCCATATTAAGGAAGCATTGGCGAACTTATAATTGTTTTTGAGCCTTTTTTATGCATCCTTTCGGAAGAAAGGTAGCGAGATGAAATAAAGTTAACGACGTTTTTTGATAAACTATCCTTCACTTTGTAATCACTGAGGGAATATAACGATGTACATCATAATAGATGTTTCAGTCACCCAACATTATAATTGTAAATAATAATAGATATTTGTATTTAATTATTAATCTCATTATCATCTGTCTACTTCAGAAATAAATTTTTAATTAGAAGTGGAGGAAAATAAAGAAGTTATACAAGGAAAATGAATTAACATTTTTTTTTTTTTTTTTGACAAATTGCAAAAAAAGAAGTTAATATTCTTGAGTAAGTATATTGTACAGTGTGGTCCAAATAAATGTGGGAAAATCTTTAAAAGCTTAAAACGAACAGTCTAGATTTTTTAGAACCATAAATTCTATACTATTTGAAAGCTACATTTAATGGCATTCAATTGTTCATAATGAAATCTGCCTTTAAGATAACCTCGACTACACGTCGCCAGAAGCTTTGGCAGACCCCGGCGACCTTGCGCAGGTCCATTTTTGCTATTGTACATGTACCAGACTTCTTCCGGGCCTACACCGACGAATAGTACTTGGCACAGTCCTCATGTTCGATCTTCCCCCAGAGATAGAAATATTTTTGTAGGTAAAAAATTCGGGCTCCAAAAGTGAGTACATTTTGTGGCCAAGACAACCTGCAATTTGTTGGAAGGAGAAATTTCTTCCTTGGGCTACTCCATCAATTAAGGGAATGCACATTAAATGTGGAAAACAAGTACAAGTACAACGGCAATGCTGGATCAGTTTTTAATTTCCAAAAGATTTTATTACACAATCTTTGTAATATTTGCAAAAATGAACTGGTTATCGAGGGTTATTTTTTCGACGACATTATTCCACATAACCTTATTGCTTTTCAAAGTATAAAAAAAATCTTTGTGGATTTTAGTTTTTCTTTACAATTTCAATTAATTATATTAGTTACTTTTTTTGCAAAATTAGTGAAAATGGTTTTTTGCAATTTGCTTTGCAAAATTAGTGTAAATCGTTTTTTACAATTTTCTTTCCAAAATTTGAGTAGACATTTTTTTCACGATATATTTATCATTTTGATCATTTTTTTCATGAATATTTTGTGGTTAATAACATAGTTTTTTTTCATATACATAGTATACAGGAGCTATATTATAATGCTTGCCCGCACAGAAACGGTCTAAATATTAATAAATATAACAAGGGTCAAATGTAAATGTGATTTTCCACTCCCTCCTAGATAAGAGCAAACCCGGTTAACCCTTTGCTAATTATATATATTCATGTTTAAGTATAGATTTACAATATTTTCTCCAAACAAAAGCTACTATGAATGTTCAAGGTTCTCTTCTCTATAGAAGTAATATATTTATCCCCCAAAATCATATAATAGGCACCATATGTTAACGTGGACAATAATTCAGTAGTACCATATATATCGCTCCCACTTTTCCCCCCAAGAAATGTCTGTCCATAGTCATAACGCCTTAGCTGCTTTTCTCTAAAACATTCTTGAAATTGTCAGGGTTACCATCCTAATTTTCGCTGTTTTTTAACCATTAATATCATGTTTAAGATTTTTAACATTGTTCATATAATCAATCTTGAGTCAGAGGGGCGTATGCCTTCCGAAAACTCCACCTATGTACATAATCCTGAGCGTAATTAACACATTATTTTTTTCCCTTTTCAGCAAAACTTATTAAGGCTCAAATATGGATGATATGGGAGGAGATGAGACGGGAGGAGGGGATGACATGGGTATGGATTTAGATTCCCTTGGCATTGGATCCGATGGTGACGATGCTAATAATTTATTAAACGGACTTAATAAATTCGGAAATGGGAAGGACTCTCAAAATCTTCAAATTCAAACTTTATTTGCACTCCAAGAACTGGGGATTGTAATAGGTGTAGCTTTTATGGTTGGACTAATATTCCTACTTATGATTAGTGTTGAAAAAGTGTGTGATGAAGTGACAATCCAATATAATCGATATTTTGGGGCTGGAGAAAAAAATGATGACGCTGAGAATCCTGCTGATTTAGTAGGAACATTTAAACGATACAAAAATTAAGGAAGAGTGACATTTGTACTAGTATTTCAAATTTATTCGCTGTTTTGACAATTTTTATAATATTATTATTTATCTATGAGATCTCATTCAATTATTTTGTTTTAAACAGTTTATGATTATTTAAAAAATAAATAAAAGACTTAATTAAGCATATGGTAATCCCAAATCTACATATACAAAGAAGGAAGTAAATATGTATTGCCGATTTTGTAAGTTATTAATAAAGATTTTCAATTAGTATTGAGGTCCAAAAATGGGTAGGCCACTCCATGACATTAATGTCCTTCTTTTTGGGCACTCTTTTGTATGTTTTGGATCATTTTCGTGCAGGAAGAACAATTACAAGACCCAAACTTTTGGAATTTGAACAAAACAATCGGCAAGGGATCAAATAATTATTTTGTCCATTGTATAAAAATAAAAGTAAATAATTTATTAAAAGTCATAATTTTCTATCGTTGTATCTTTAAAAAAAATCTATCTAATTATGCCAATCCTGTTATAAATTATTTACCAAATGTACGTAGATTGAATTTGAATATTAATTGATTCTATGTGTTAATACTTTTCTTTCCTCAAAATTATTATATATATTGCAAACAAAGGAAAGTATTATCATCAAGACGGAACAATTTAAAAAAATATTCTCAAAACCTCTTTCTCTATTCCAATATTTTTTTTTCTTTTTTTTTTTTAAATCATCGTTATCTCTGTAAAAGATTTAAATTGGACGTTTCTGTCGTTAGACTAAGGTCCGATATTCCAAAGACATGTCCTTTTTATCATTTCCCTGGCGACTTTTTTAATAAACTTATAAATTATCCGGCTTATAGAACGATAAATGTCACACATTTAAAAGCCAATATATCTTTTTCTAAAAAAAAAAACCCAATAACATATAACAATTTATTCAATTTAATAAAATGTTCAATGCACTAAAAGAAATTCTGCTTTGAGAAGCAGGAATGGCGACATAACGAAGGAACCATCTAAAATATGTGTAAGGATTGTCACTTAATACTATAACATTAGTAAGTGTACCGAGTGTATAAAAGTGTGTCTAATACCTGTTCCTTGTCTCTGGAATGGAGAAAACTTAAGAAGAATCTGTCACCCCGAAATGTTCATAAGTGCAATGTCGATTGTCAAATGTAGCAGCTTGGTTCCACTTTCACAAAAGAAGAACTCCTGAATTTTATAAAGGGGTTCAAAAGGAAATATCATCAAGGACTTCTGGTTTTCCTTTTGCACTTTACGAATGTTTTGCTTTATTCTGGCACCTATTCGGTAGGTTTCATAACAATATATCTATAATAAAAAAAAACAAGTATAAATTGAATTTATCAAATTATAGGCTAATTACAGCTCTTAATACTCAATACAACATTTTCACTCGTATGTTGAACAAAAGAAAAGTATAAGTAATTCCTTCCATCATTTCTGTATGACAGATTTTTCTAGAAAAAGATTATTCGTTCAAACTTTATCCCTACCCAAAAAATTCGATTCTAAATTTATTCCAAAAAGTTTTGATCACTTCCAAAAAACAAAGTTCTGAAGCATTTTCTAACAATTTTATAAAAAACAATAGCAATAACACTTCCTCCCCACCCAAAAAAAAAAAAAAAAAAAAAAAAAATCGTAGACGCCATTGATGACATCAAAACTACATAATTTTGTCCTTCTTACTTCCAAATACTTCCAGCGCCTATTGTACCTATAAACAGAAAATATCTTTAGACAATAATAGGCTAATAATTAATACATATTATAAATATGATCATATTTATTTGTAGGAAATTATATTAATCAATATTGTAATAAATATGGAGTGTGGATTTTAAATCCCCTAAATTTATAGACAATGTATGTTATATTACAATTTATAACATTATAATGAAGTATTGCAAGGAGTGAACAGTGTTATTTGCACGATTATTGGACTCTCTCTCCAAGATGCCCCACACAAATAGTAGCATTTCTTTTGCACAAAACTTAAAGGTCTAAAAAATGTTATTTTTTATTGGAATTAATCCTCTTCTGATTACCCTATTTGATCAAATTGCAGGACTTTTACATTCTTAAATAACAATAGAATGTCTAACATAAATTAATTGAGTTATTTGCGTCCCTGGGTGGGGGTCCGGCACGGAGGGACACAGTAATGTATCCACGGTGTTCGTATGCGGAGGGTATATGATGGATTTTGAATTTTTCTTTTACAATTTTGTCTGCCTCATCTCAGGGGGTACACAAAATTATATTTGCAGGGGGGTAAAGAAAAGTAAATTTTCTTCTAAAATTCATAGCTTTTCACAAAAAAATAATTTTTTGGGAAAAAACTACAAGTATAACTTTTTTGTTTTACTTTTTTTTTTTCAAAAATATATACTTATTCACGAAAAGGCCACTTTCCGAAAAGAGAGGTAATTTCCATTGTTCAAGGGAATTATATCTATTCCAAGGATATTATATCTAACTTTATAGGAAATTATGATATGGATGATAAAGCATGTGGTCCAGATGGAGTCTCGTGTAAAGGATATTCGAATTTTAGCGATGAAAGCATTCCGTAGCTTTTAAAAATTGAACATTCTATTGAAAAGTTTGGACAACTACCCAAATCCCAGACAAAAGGAAGAATTGTAAGGAGGTTGGACAAACTATAGCCATTGGAGACCAATTATTGTTCTCAATTAATCATATAGGACTCTTTCTGGAGTATTGGTTAAACAGATGCAACCAATTCTCAACAAAAAAATTGGACTGAAAAAAAAAGTATTTTTAAAGAATAGGAAAATTTCCGATGTTTCACGCAATATTCAAGCTGCAATTGACACAGTGGAGAGTAGGAAGAAGTTTGGAGCAATAAGAGCAATAGACTTCTGCAAAGCTTTCGACTCTATTTCACATAGGCAAATTCTTAGATATATAATAAAGTTTCTTCCGAAAGGTTTTTTTACAATTATTAATTGTAAAGCCCTCATCACCAGCCGACTAACTAACTATCAACCTATTAAGGTGGATGAGTTGAGAGATATCATCTTGGCAGCTTCAGCCTGCTATGTCCCTCTCAAAATGAAAATTCCTAAATCAGGATGTGAGTCATCGAATTTTACAGGTGAAGAAATCCGGCACCTTCCATCAACTTCACGGAATCACCAAAGTATTTTAAAAATGGCGTTAAGAAATTTTAACAAATATTTATCATAATTGTTAATTTGCATGTTTACTTTTTTTTTTTTTAAAAAGATTGATTTTTAGAATATTAGTTGAAATTCCACCCCTGAGTATTAAGTATAAACTATAATGTTTATTGATGTTTTATTTACGCAATTGTTTCAGTTGCTTTATTTATTTATGTTATATATAATATATAACCCAAATAAAGAATGTTGAAAAAAAAAGTTCAAAGCTATTCAAAGAAAATTAAATTTTTAGAAAAAAAAAATTCAAAAATCTATAGCTACACACAGAATATGATTTTTTCTTTTTAAATTCAAAAATTCACAGCTATTGAAAAATAAAAAAAACCTTAATTTGGAAGGGGCCATAGCCCCTTCAGTCTACCCCCTGAAAACACCCCTAAATTTGATGAAATCACTGTTATAAACATAAATCTTAGGGTTGCCAAGATATTGAGGTCTAAACTTGTTCCGGATTTAAAGTCCCCTCCCTATATACAATTTCTAATTGTATAATAAAATTATAAATATATGAACACTTATTCTAATATAAGTTCTTGTATTTCATTCATTTAGCTTCTATATCTTTCTTTGAATTTTCTGAACATTATTTGTAAGTTGAAAGTGCATTTCTTTAATTGATAGTATGGAATTTTTGAATGAGAAGTTGATACTATTTTCCTATGGTTTAGAATTACTAATCTTTCTTATAACCAGTTTCTTAATGCTTAAATAAAAGTGAGATTAAAATTTTATTTTTCAAATATGTATATTTTTTTCAGGGATAATGTTACACCTTACGAGTATATTAGACTTTTAATCAAAAATATCATAATAATGTACATGTTTGTTCTTATAAGTCTTTAAATCAAAATAGATATTTCATGTGAAATTAACAGATACTCATTATTGTAACGGTAAAAGAACATAATAAATACTCAACTAATATTTTTATAGATTAGAATAGGGGTTCTCATAAAGGCTCCTCGATGCACGTGTGCTTCTTGAGAGATTACATGAATAATATACAAAAAAATTGGTTGAGCTTTTTTTTTTTTAATGTTTGAAATAGAAATACTTTGTGCAGTGATGACAAGGTTCGAGGATATCATGTAAACAAAAAATCAATCTTATGGGTCTTTGCATCCTAAGAGTTTACTTCGTTGCTTGTTCACAAAACTGAGGATATCTATGCCATCTTACCGTGATGTATGTTTTTTTTTGGTTTGTTTGCTCATTTTCTATTAAAAGAGTCATACAAAATGCCAGGGAAAAATGGTAAACACAAAAAATAGAAAAGCTAACAAAATGGAAAAAATGGCACAATTTCTAGGAAAGTTTTTTAGCCATGAAATAGTCAAACTTCTAAGATCTATGATTTCAAAACTCTAGTATAATATATGGTGGTGCTAGTCAAATACGTTCCATGTCTTTCCATTCCCTATAATTTAAATTGCAGTTAATTCATTCACCGCAAAATTCATCCTTGGACATTACCGGGAAGACTGGGTAGACGGTGATAGATTTGAGACGCATATGATTTATGGGTGACCCGGTGTTATGGAATAGAATTGATATCATCATAAGTCTTTAATAGTGAGTAGGAATGAAATTACTAGGAATCAAAAGGCAGGAAAGGAATATAATAGGAATGTATTTACCGGTCACATAAATATGATGGATATGGTAACTGTTGTGACATTCCTTATTTATTCGGTCCAGTCTTAGGACCGGTCCTTAAGAGTTCGGACTCTCAGTACTATGTAGAACTGATTTTTAAAAAAAGAAATGAAGTTGAGTGAAGACCAAACTTTATAAGTTTTAGCTCTGAGCATGAATGGACCGAGACTGAACTGGATGGGACTGGAGTCTTCAGTCCTAAATAAGGATCTATATAATACTAAATAGGGCCTTATATGGTTAAATGTTTAACTATGAATACAGTGATGCTCAATGATGAAAATTGGGTATATTTTTTAGCTCACCGTTTTTTGTTTTTTTGTTATTTTTTTTTAGTTATCGAATTGAAGGATAAATTTTCTTTTTATCAGCTGCTGTCATAATTATGTAACTCCTTTGAGATAACTTCCATATCTATAACATTCAATGGTACTTAAAATATTCGTGTGTGCTTATAGAAAGAAGGAGACTACAGACTCAGACTAGAATTGAGAAACATTAAAGTAGTCCTTGTTTTTTTCCTTCTCCCTCCGGCCTCCCCCCTTGTCAAATCTAATTGTAGCTGATCTAATGTAACGTCATGAGAGCTAAGCTGCCCTCCTCTAAAAACATTTTTCAAATTTCAAAGTTACCATATTAATTTCCGTTTCTTTTTTTTAATACCCAAAATGTTCCTGAATATCATCAATAGCGATGCTACTTTTTATGGGGTCACATACAGGAAAGATAGGTAACCGGGTCTTAGTGGGATGACGGGATTATGGAAATGTTCTATGACCAACCAGTATTGTGGCCTACCTTATAGCAGAGTGAATCAGGAAAACAGGAATTATGCCCTCTATCTTAAATCGCAGAATTAGTACACTTATACCAAAACCTGATAGCTCCACTTCTGATCCAACAAGCTTGTGTCCAATAACTCTACTTGAAGTTTTATACAAAATAATAACTGATACAATTACTCAAAAGATAATCCCTACTCTAACAAATATCATTCCTGGGGAGCAAATTGGATTCATGCTCATAACGTTAAATAAAGCAGGAATTATTAAAATGCCATGAATAGTGTACCTTAGTGCAATAGATTTTCGTAAAGCCTTTAATACCATAAACGATCGACTTATTCTAACATAAATTGGTGCAAATTGTGACAATTTTAACATGGTCAGGGGTTGCATTTCAAAGGTAGTCTCTTTCTTATACATGGAAAGAGTTTTCTCCAAGGTAATAAAGTGCAAAAGTAATGCTCGTCAAGGTGACCCTTTATCTCCATATCTATTTAATTTGGTACTTTTACCTTATACAGAATAAATAAATAATAATAAACTCCTAGGACTTGAATTTGATGGCCACAATATTTGAAGTCAATTCTACGCTGACGACAACTGTATCTTCATAGAGGGTGAATCAGAAGAAGAAATTAAGAAGAAGGCTAGATATTGTTTGCAACTCTATAAGTGGTTCAGGAAGAAATCTACCCTAGAAATCAACAAGGAAAAGACAAAACTTTTAAATATTGGTACGAAGGTTTTTTTTGTCAAAATCAATGGCAGGATATGCAGGCGTAGACTCCCTCAAACAGTTGGGAATATCGTTCACAAAATCAGGCACGGATACAAGATATTTGGATGAAAAAATGACCAAAATTGAGAGACATGCATGAATGATCAAAGCTTCCTATATGAACTGTACCAAAAAGGTATTTCAAGAAATGGAAAAGGGTTCCAGTATATTAGAATAATTCTGTTTCCCAAAGAAAGCATTCAACGTTTAAAAGTTCCAAGGAGTATGGGTGAACTCATTACATAATATTATTTTCATAAATATGCGTCTCAGAATATTAAAAGAAGATATTCCAGGGATTATCTATTTTAGATATACAACGATTTTAAGTTGCTTTTAATTGGTGTGGAAAATTTACTCTCCTCATCTTAATTGAAGGACGTGGATATTGGATATTTTGGAAGGGAACTATTTATGGGGAGATGATTTGAGCATGAAGATCTTCCTATATTCTACTACGAGGTAGAAGAGGAAATGAAGAGCATGAGGACAGAAGAAAAGGCTGTTGTAAAGAGGAAGGCATACCAAGTGGCTAAAGTATTGACTAAGCTAAAGATTGTCATTGATATACGAACACAAATAACTTTGAACATGAGCCTACCACCGCATCACGGCACCGGAAGCTTATGCAGCTCCAGCTTTGTCATTTCCCTGGTTCTGCACTTTTAATTTATATTCCTGGGAGAGGTGGAATAGACAAAGGAATAAATTAAACCATCCAACAAGACAGTACACCGGCTTATAAGGCAAAAAAGTGCAGGATGTCTTGGCCACAAAATGTACTCACATTTGGAGCCCAGAATTTTGAGCTGCAAACAACCCACACAATTATTATCTCTGGGAGAGCCGAGGATGAGGCTTGTGCCAATTATCATTCGTTTGTGGAGTCTCTGAATAATTCTATTATCTGTACAATGGCAAAACCGGATCCACGCGAGATTTTCTGTATATGTAGCTTTCAAATAATAAAAAATATACATTTCTACCCCCATCTAGTTCGTTTGTTACAAGACTTTCAAGATTTTTCCCAATTGATTTGAACCACCCTGTATAGTACTTGAGGCTAGCTTTTGTTGTGTTTGCAGCCTTTTAGGGTTTACCTGGTGGAAAATTTTTATACAGTTACAATATCAAAAGAAGCCACATTCTCAAGCCTAAAAGATTTTTTATAAAAACATGCATTATCAGATGACAAAACCCATCAAAGCTGATTTCTTCAACTTCAAGGTACTCTGGTTTAATTGCATAAGCAATTATCTTTTCTGTGAAGTAAATAAAAATTAGTCAGAGTATGTATTTCAAGTTGTAGGTAACATGTCATCACAATATATGAGGGAAAGTGTTTATCTCTGTAATTCCCTCATGCCAGAGATTAACATTGTTTTGGTAAGCCTAAGAGGAGACTACATCCATTCTGATGAGTTATCTGCTAAGAACAGGAACAGGCCAAAAACATTAATGACACTTCTTTAACCAATATTTCCATGGAGATAATGTGCAAAAAGGTAGATTATCACCTTTACAAGCTTAAACAACTTGAAGCTGTAAGTCGAAGCCTGATACTCGAAACTTAAAAAAGGGATCTGATGTTTATTTGGAAATTTTTATGACAAGACAATCCAAGTGTTCAAAATGGCATTGAGTGAAAAAAAAATGAAGGAAAGGTTCAGAAAAGTGCGACTGAAATAGAAGCCTTAGGAATTAAAAGAGACTAATGTTTTTTGAAAAGTTGGTGGAAGGTGTTGCTTTCCCGAATGTTGGTAAAATAGATGTTAACATATAATAGAATAAAAAAGATTTAAGAAAGAAGCAACATCTATTTAATATGGAGATCACATTTGCAAGAGAATCTTCGAAATTCCTCCCCAAAACTCCTTTAAGTACTTTAGTGACGGACTTTGTCTAATAAGAAAAGGAGAGACAAAACTCCGAAGAATAAGTTACTGCAATTGTGGCCATTGAACAGTTTATAAATTCTTTGAAGAAAATATCACACATAGTCAGAATCTTATATGTCAGTATTTTTAATAACACTTTATGTATGTGCCCATTTCATATATAGCATTATCTAATGTTAGATACTATTAACTATTTTTAAAGGCAACACACATAGGATATACTATGAATATATATTTATTCACTTATTTATCATTTTTAAATTTAATGTTTCAGATACTTAAATTTTATAAACACACCCCCCACCCCATGATTTTTAAAATGTTTTTATTTCGTTATGGCGATATAGCCAAAGTGTTTTACCTCATATAAAATAATTTGGTTCAATTTAATAAATTTTGGTGAATATAGTCCGGGCCCACATTAATAGTAAAAAATGGGAATATTACAAGATTTATATCCAAAAACTAAATAAACAAGACAAAAGTAATTTTAATCATAAGGAATATATTTCGAGTTTATACATTCTTGCATGATGTAAAAGACATGAAATAGTAGTATTTGTTTTCAAAGTTTAATGAAAAAATACTAGAATTTCGTTTTTCGATGGCCAAAGTCCAAAATAAACAAATAAAAGGTAAATACATAATCTACAAAGTGATTATTTTCAAAACTACTCATGTTTACTCACTATTCCATTAGCTTTCTCTTGCGTAATCCTATCTATTTATACTACTTATAACACATTCTGAAAATGATCTTTTAATTTAGCAACACTAATAAAGTCCGAGCTTAGTTTTACGCCTCTTTCTGCACAGTCCTTTAAAGGCCGTTAAGGGAATTAATCTTTGATTTGGAAGACAAATAAGACGAAATTTATCCACTCTGTGACTATTTGGTCAGTAAATTAGTATCTAAGCCCAGAAGCGTAAAGATGAGCTAGGAGTCGCATGAAACTAAATCTGAAAGTTTCCCAAAATCAGTACCAAAGCGATATGTATGTATATCCTATCTATCATGGAGTAGTTTATATTTCGTTACTATGAGCCTCATATACATATTGTGTCCTCACTTGATGTGAATTAAATCACTGAAGAGCGCAAGTAATACCATTTCAGCAGTTAAATGCCACAGATAACGAGATAAAGCAGATCTTAAACACGCTTGGATTGATTACCTTATATTGCTGTGATTGCTTGCACTGACACAAATCCTTCCAAGTAGTATCCACGGCTGTGGTATGTGTATTCCACCATGAACTGTAGATCAAGCATACAAAATTGACGACAAAGACAAGAAACTCTGATATTTGATGTAAATGGTTCTAAGTGACAAAGATAAATTTTTGTACTGTAAAAGAACAATTTTGATTGAAAACAGCAATTTCAAACATCCAGTGGGCCTTGTGCACTGCACCATGACGCTTGAGACAAAAAAATACATGTAACTAAGGGCATTTACATACAACACGCATGGTTCAGAAAATTATTATTAATCATTGCGCTGATCTTGTTTTGAGACTTTTGACATTCTTTTACCAAAGTCTCAATTTCATCAATCTACTTAGATCAATGAGTGTCAGCTTTTCTTTGCTGAGGCAGCTCACACTTTCAAAAATATTTTTAAGACGGATACTTCCAGTGATGTTGACGTGTCTATTTTCAGGTCTTTGAGTATCTGTGTCAGCACCACGTCACCAATGTGATGACGACATGCTGCACACAGTAACGGCTGTCCTAAGACCTGTTGAAGACAAATACAAGCAGCTGTACTATGGCCTGTATTAGAAGCATTTGTGTCAAACACCCTAGATACAACTGATTTTCAGCATTTCCATGCTTTTCTCAGTTTTTCCTGAGCCTCGGTCCTGTTTTCTAAGATGGAATATAAAGCAGCCTCGTTTACATCGTCAAACTCTAAAATCAAGAGCTCTTCATTAACATTCTTATTTCTCAAAGTATTCATAAGTTTTGAATCCAACTACTGAAGTGATACAATTTATTTATCTTGACTCTCTTAAGCCTTTAAAACAATATTTCTAGATTAGTAACCATGTATTTCTTACCAACTATAATTAAAGCAACATATTGTTGAAGATGTCCAATTTAACAATAATAATATTGAACACATAATTATTGAAAAAAGCAAAAATGAATGTTACCGTTGCTTGCCAAAGTAATATACTATAATATTCTCATCACAAAACGAGAAATGTGGGCCCGGTAAAATTTATTTGAATTTAATAATATTAAATATGGTTTGTTTTAATTATAAGTAGAACATTTTTATCATACCGCCAAGGTAATTTTTTTTAAATTGGGGAGTCTGATAGCGTGGCAGGAACAGTTAGTATTCACTTGTTGCCAGGTCCAAACTGTAGGATGGATTCAGAAGAACTTCCAATACAAGCCCTCAGAGCTTTTAGCGTGTCATCAAAGATGTATGCGGCCTCGGGTTGTCTTGAAGATGTCTTAAGTGTTTGCTATTTGAAATACTTGCGTATAAAGAGTACATTTTAAGTCCTCTTATTTGTTAGTCCCATTTCAAAATGTACTGGAAATCTCTCAAAATGGCTAAATATGTACAATTAATTAACTTTTTTGACTCAATTTGGAACCGTACTAATGCATCAGTATTGAATTGGCAAGAATTGATATTTTTTGAAGTATAGGTATATGTATTATTTAGGATATCATTTAGTAAAGTGCAGGTTATGATTTAATATTCGAAATTTTTATGCCAAGAAACTTTAATTTTTGGATTTATTTTGTCAAAAAAACAAGAACACAAAAAAAAATGTATATAGATATAAATATATAAGCCTGCGGACGCTCCTGACCATGAAAATAAGAATGTATAAGCATGTAATAACATAGTTCTAATATATTTTAGGGTCAGATATCAAATAAAATTAAGCAATTAATTTTTTATAGACAGTAAGGTTTAAATCCTTTTATTTGTTGGCTTAATTTTTAATTCCAATAATTCACTAGTTTCTTTAATATTAATATAAAAAAGTTATTTCATTTTTATAAAACGTGGTTGCTTAGCCCCCAAAAAATAATAAATTTCACTTATTATGTCCATAAAAAAATTGTATAATAGAACGTGTATGTTGTAAATTATTTACCAGGGTTTTGTATTTCTCGGGAAATTGTCTTTGAGCGGGATCCCGTTAGTAAATAATAAATACAGATTTAGTGAAATTTTATCCATTAATCTCTGCCAAACATTTGAAAACATTAAGTTTTATCATAAAACAGTACAAAAAACAAACACATGACAAATATTGAAGTCCGTATGTATAATTGTTGTTGTAAAAGGATCGTTTTTAATGTGTTTTTTTTGTTTTGTTTTTTTTTTATCATTTTTTTTAAATTACCCTTTTTCCATGCTACATACTCCTCAAAAAGGTTTCTTTAACAATTTCTACGTCGGTTCTATGTATATTCTTAAATAAATGAAGCTGTTTTGTATTGATTGTTTGATTGTAATTAATTTTCAGGTTCTTAGAAGTAAATTAACTTAAACTACAGTGTTAAATGATGTTTTTATATAAACACAATTTTATATATATATTGTATATTCATACCCAGAATATGGTTCCAGGAAAATTGCCTGGGCGAAAATTGCCATTGGGAAAATTTCCAGTCATTTGCTACCAAAATTAGAATACCACCGGCCAAAACTTGTTTTGTGCAATGGCAGGGAGACCAAAGAGAGTAAAAACTACTTCTCCCACTTCACAAAGCATTTAGGACCCCTCCGAATACTTAAAAAATGGGCTTCAAGCCCAAGGGTCGCTTAAGACAACAACAGCCACACTATGCAGGTTAAAAAAACCCGCTGCCACTTCACAAAAGCATTCAGGCCTTTTCCAAGAGCTCCCAAATGAACCCTAGGGATACGGATTGATTAAGACTATGGGAGGGGCTGCCAAGAAGGTTATATACCCCCGCCGCTACTTCCCAATGCATTTAGGCCCCCTCCAAATACTTCAAAATAAGCTGCAGGTCCATGGGTTAATTAAGGTTAGGGCAAAGGAACCAAGCAGGTTAAAGACCACCACCTCTGCTTTACAAAGCATATATAGACCTTCCTAAATTTTCATTTAACCCCTGATCCCATGGGTTGACTAAAACTAGGGGAAGCCACCAAGAAGATTAAAAGCTATGAGACAGGGGTTAATTTGGAAGTATTTGGAAGGAGATTTAATGCTTTGTGAAGTTTTGGAGGTGGTTTTATTCTTCTTGGTGTATTTGGCGTACAAGTTCCAACTGGGATATAATAACTTATACCTGTTATATTACGCACAAGCGTCGTTGTCAAATTCTTCCATTGGAGAAGCTGTTTTCAAAAAATATTGTTTTTGTTAAACGAAACACCCACTTCGTCTAGATACAAGCACAAAACAGATAAATATTTTGTACCTACATATGTCAAAACAAAAGTAAGCCAGAATATTTTTTATCAAAATGGAGTGTAAATTTCATTTGTATTCTTCAATGACAAGTTATTTCTTTCAACAAATTATTCTTATTAAACCTTCCGTGTGTAGTCAATATGAATGAAAGAAGCCAAAATTGATCTTCAAACTAAAAAAAATGAGAAATAGATAAATTTAATTTGAATATGGCCATAGCGGGCAAATATAAGTCTCATAAATCTTATAAAGGTTCTAAACTGTATCTAAAATCTTTAGGTATCTTTACTCAACAGGGGCGTCAACAGAGGGTTGGCTGAAAGGACTGTAGCCCTCCTTGAAATTAAGAAATTTTTGCATTTTACAAGAAAC
Organism: Lepeophtheirus salmonis; assembly: GCF_016086655.4. Classification (NCBI taxonomy): domain Eukaryota; kingdom Metazoa; phylum Arthropoda; class Copepoda; order Siphonostomatoida; family Caligidae; genus Lepeophtheirus; species Lepeophtheirus salmonis. The sequence goes on from NC_052132.2 coordinate 31,265,862, forward strand.
TTTAATATTTGACTTTTTTTTCTGTAAATAACTTTGGATTTTTGAAATTTTTCTCCAAAAAAAATTAATCCCTATTTTCAACTTAATTTTTGATATGATTTTCCAAAAAAACTAACTCTTTGTTAACAACTGGGGATTTTTGAATTTTTTTAAAATATCTCTGGATTTTGAAAAAAAAATTTAAAATTTAATCCTTGTAATGTTTTTGTTTTTTTCAAAAAAATTAATTTTTTGTTAATTGCTGTGGATTTTTGAATTTTTTTTCAAAAAAATTAAATATTTTTAATTCATTTAGAAATTTTTTACTAAAAAAATTAGCATTTGAAACTATTTCAAAATGAAATCTCTGTAGCTCATAGGCAAAGGGCTTGGGAGAAGTTACTCTCTTGAATTCATTGGTTGTACGTTCGCGCCCAATTGATTCCTGGAGAAAGAATTATACTTTATCTAAAAAAATTTCACCAAAAGATTCCTATTTTAGATTTAGTAAATAAAATACTATAATATTTACTTATATTTAAACATAAAAAAAAATTGTATTTTATTCAAAAATAAATTCCAAAAATAAAGTCATCCTAAAAAATATATATCCCTGGGGACGTACCTACTATGTCAAGAAAGAAAAAAATACATTAGGATTATCTTCTTTTCTTGATTTTTGTTCAAGATTGTTTTTATGTGGACGTACCACATATGTGGGTATATTAATATTATATTGAAATTACAAAGGAAAAATTATGGTAGCTGTAATCCCCTAATAATTGTATACTATGGTTATATTTATGTACATACATTTATATATTATAAATACATAAATTTCATATTGATTCTCACTATTTCATAATTTATTATTTAATGATGAGACGAAACACTTGCTATGAGTTAAGAAGCAAAAGGTCAGATTCTTATTCTCTTTATAATATGTACCTAATATTATGGACATACACAAATTATGCTTTTGTTAGGTGTACATATATTATGGTATAATTTTGTAAGACATCAATATTTATGGGAATATTTACACCTAATTTACAACTCTTAGATGATCGTTTGAATCCCTAGGTGGGGTACAACCGGTGTTATTAACCTTCTGTTACTTCTCTTCAAATCATGAGGCAAGTAGTTCACTGAAGGGTTTAGTCACTCTAACATAAAACTATATTTGTCTACAGTAGTTATTACAAATGGCAGAATAAGTATCAGTGAACAACTTTAACCAAGATAACTTATTTATCCGGTCTCGTAAGCGGGTTTTTTTTTTTTTTTTTTTTGCCGTTCCGTTCATTGTTCAATGGGATAGGAGTGTAGTTTACTTATAGGTATTCGTTTGTAAGCAAAGCGACAGAGGGTTGCGTAGTTTTACGGCAATACAAATATAGCAAGGTTAATAGAAACCCAAGGTTGTACCATAACACATGTACAAATGATGTTTGACTTCCACCACGCTTTTAATATTGGTTTCATAGTAAATGAGTGGTTGCGTGTTTTGTCAAAATCTGTTTTTCTTGCCCAGAAGTCGGTAAGATACATTAAATTGAACATTCTACCAATAGTAAGGTCATAGACTATGAGTGGTTGTGTGTTTTGTGAAAATCTGTCTGTCTTGACCAGCAGCCGGTATAACACATCAGATTGAAAATTCTAGCAAGTCTGATTACATGATGGTCTAAGCTTGTATTTCTATTAACCTTGAACTATAGCACGTCGTTACCTTTATATAATAATCTGGTAGTTCGCCCTTTAAGCCAATCATACTAACTGCTATATATATCGTATTTATTCCCTTAGAAAGGGCCATCATATCATTTCTTCGCCATTATTAAAATGAATTACATATATATATATTTCAGAATATTAAAATATGTATAGTATTTTATTCGATACTGTATTATAATAATAATATTCTATTGAAAGTGCAGCTATAAATTTTATAATTCTATATGATAGCCAAAAAATTTCATATAAATACTAAAATACCCAATATATTTATTTTATAAACGACGAGGGATCAACAAGAAATGGTATTCCTGTTCTTTTGGAAACGGAGCAAATGTATTGAACAACTTATTACTTTGTGTATGTAGTTATCAAAAAGAATGCATTATGAAATAGCCATGACGTATCAAACGAAAGGAGGGAATCTACAGCTGACCAGAAAATACATAGGGTATTTTTGTGTTAGCGAGGTAAAGCCGTGATAGCGATAAAATACAAAGTGCAATAGCAAGGGAAATTATTTGACGTCACAAGAGGAGACAAGAGAAAAAATATATTTGGCCAAAAGAATCGAAAGCATAATATTTCCCGGTTCCAACAATTCATAGTATCAGCATAGCCGTTTTATAAAATATCTGTAATGAAAAAAATAATTAGTCCTTTCAATCTATTAATGATAATGTATTTGATTCATCTCCTGTATCAAACCATATGTTCACACTAATTAAATCTATTCCAAATGTTATGCAGGCATAAAATTATATCATTGAGGAAAACGTCAACAACTTCACTTAAATAACAATATAAACAGATCAGCTACAGTCCTACTTTTAAAAATGTAAAGTTGTAGAATATTTAAACGGCTCAAAATCTGATTTTAAAAATTTTAATAAGTTTATTGAAATCATTTAAAATTATTTATCAATGATTCAATATTCCAAATTATTCTACACCAACTCCATACCTATTAAATCAAAATTTTCTATCAGATATATGTGGAGTAGTTCATTAAAAACCTATACATATATTAGTGATGCAGCACGGAGTTACCTTTCTATCACAAAAATATACAGTTTATTTTGTTGTCAACTGTCGATGTTTTTGCATAGACAGTTCTCCAAATAACGCTGATTGGTTAAATTATAATTATCTCTTTTTCAACTGTGAAAAAATATCAATATCATTTAACAATAGCTCCAAAGTTAAGAAGAATTGGCAAACTACCACTTTGGCACTTTTTATGTTTCTTTTCAGATAAAAGATTGCAGATACAATAGAAGTCAGGAAGCAGCATCCACAATGACAAAAGTTAAATTTTTAGAGAGTATTTCAAAAAAAATTATGAATGTATTTTTGAAGGACTCAACTTTTTTTAGAGGAAATACTGATCGCGCTAGTTATTTTAAGAGGCATTGCCGCTAAAATCAGTGGAACAGAGCACTAAAATTCCTTTTTTAGCATTCAACTTTTAAAAAACGCATGCTCAGCTCTCAAGCCTTTATGTGTGTATATCTATAGAGAAGAAAATACTTTGAGGCGACAAAATGCGTAAATGATTGAGCCATATACTTCAGCTGACGAAAATAATATTTCCAAAGGATCACGTAGAATTGGTGTATTTTATTACAATTAAAGAATAACAAATTCATTCATTCAAGGAACTCTAGATACTTGGAATAAAGACAGTATATTTTTTTCCTTTTCCCAAATGAGTCGCTTTTTCAGAATGAAATTTTTGTATTTACACATTTTAATCTTAACAATTATTTTAGAGAAAAATTTTAATATTTTTCATAAAAAACTCATTACTTACCACGGATATCGTTTAATATGTTTATTAAGAAATAACAACGAAAAATGTATTTAAATACAAATTATGCACTAAAAACTGTATCTGTATGAAGTACCTATACAGGGTGTCCACGATAAATTGTAGCTACTTTAAACTTTATCCAGATCCCTAATGTGGATATTCGGGGTTAAATCATAAAATATAAAAGGTTGCGTGAACAATACACTATAACTTCCACCACAATTGTTTTGACAACAAACAATAGTCATCATGGAACAAGCAAGGAGAGACGCCATTCTCGAATTGGCTCACGCGGGACACAAGCCCTCTTCTATCTACAAGCTTCATAACTACCCCAAGACCACGGTGTACCGGATCTTCATTGCCTGGGAGGTTGAGGGGAAAGTCTGCCGCAAGGTCCATAAGATAAGAAGTGACCGAATCCGCACTCCCCACTTCCATGAAGGCCTCCAGAAGTCCATCAAGGCTTCGCCGGGGACTTCCTTGTCCAGGTTGGCCAAGAACCCTAGAGTGAGCAAGTTGCTGGTCTCCAAGTCAGTGAATGAGGACCTCGGGCACAGGTCATACCGAATGGCCAAACAACACATCCTCACGGCATCCATGAAGGCCGCCAGGCTCACCAACGGTAAGTGTCTCCTCAATGACCTGAAGAGCCATGGAGGAAGAATCATCTTCATCTCCGACGAGAACTGGACTGTCGACAGGAGCTACAACGTCCAGAATGACAGGTGGCTTGCCAAGGAGAGAGAAGAGGCCCCTGCAGTCTTCACCACAAAGTTCCCGGCCTCTGTGATGACCTTGGATGTCATCTGCAGCACCGGTGAGGTGATACCTCCTTTCTTCTTCAATCCCAAGAAAGGCTTAACGCGATAAGGTACTACAAAGTCATGGAGGAGTTCGTCATCCCCTGGATGAAGGATACAGCCGCTGGGAGGGAGTTCATATTCCAACAAGACTCAGCCCCCGCACACATCACCATGAGGACCACTAACCTCTTCAACTCCCACGACATCACTTTCTGGGATTGCAACACCTGGCCCTCCCACTCACCCGACCTTGATCCGTGTGATTACTACTTGTAGGGGAAGTTGGAGAGGGATGTGTGCAAGGTCAGCCACAAGAGCATCGCGGCTCTGAAGGGCCCCATTACGAGGGAGTGGAATGCTGTCGATTCTGCAGAAGTCATCAGGGCATGCAAATCCTTTAGGGGCAGGATGGAGAAGATGGTGGCTGCTGAGGGAGGACATGTTGAATAAATTTATTGTTTAATATCATTTCTAACTTTTTTTATATTAACAAATACACTCCAAATTCCATTTTTATCAAGCAGGTTGAATTTTAAGATAGTTCCAATTTATCGTGAACACCCTGTAACTATAAGAAGAAGGCTAGATGACTCAATAGGAAATAGGAAAAAAAATGACGTCAATAAACTTCTGTTTATATAAAATTCCATGATTCATATAACTATTAATGTAAATCTTGTTACTTTTTAGGGGGACCCTTTTTTGCGGAGGATTGGTAATTTGAAGACTGAATTTCCTTATCCTTAGCAGTTGTCTCTATTACTTTATTTCTGAGTATTGAACCTCCTTTCCTAAATATATTAATTGGTATTCAAAACATGAACAAAATGTGTATGGGTCCATAGAAGACGGAGAGTAACATTGTCGAGTGATAATTGTAAGTCCTTGTTGGATTGAGAGTAGAATCAGGGATTAACATCGGAGTAATTTCTTCCAATTCCTTTTTAATTTCCTTCTCCCCTTCCACTCTTACCACAGCTGAGTATAGCTGATTTCCTCCAAAAAATTCTTCAAATTGTCAGGGTTACCATGTTGATTTTTGGTTTCTTTTTTATAACATGCCCATTATACAAACAAGAGGAATTTGACGCCGTCATAGTTGACCAAAACATTCAAATTATAGTAATAGTACGTATTAAATAAGTGTGCTAATAACATAGAGGGCGCTTCAAATTCCTTAATGTCCAAAACTAACTGTATTTATCATTTCATTACATTTTTCTTAATAGAACTCTTCATTTCTTAATAAGATTATAAATAACTATATTTTCCATTGTTTGGTAAACTAACTTTCGGCTTCAAAACATTTCTATGGAAATAGAAGATCGTTACCATTACAATATATCGCAATCTTTCATTTTGAAAAAATGAAAGACAGTTGATCTGTAAAAAAAATTTGTCTTTCATAATATATGACACCAAAAAAAATCGGTGCATAAATTGAGACCGAACCAAAATTGGTCAACAAATTGAGACCGAGAAAAACTCTGTCCACGGTATGAGACTGCGGTTTGGACTGAAAAATCAGTCCAAAGTGATCTAGAAAAATCACTAAAGATCGAACCGGAAAAAAATGGTGCTGGACCGAGTCTCAACAATAGTACCAATACATTTAATTTTCAATTAGGAGTTTGAAAGTTAAAACAATGTATTTATTTTAAACATTAATCAGGATTGTCAACTCATTGCTCCCAATTGGGAAAAAGATTTTAAACTATTGTTCCCCAAAAGTTTATTATTTACCAACTATATCCTATCATTACATGTTCCTTTAAGACATCCCCTCAATGACCATTTCATTTAAACTGTTATATGAACATTGATTTAATCGTAGTATTTAATTTTAAAGTTGATAGATATCACGTTCAAGAAGATATACTCCTTCAATAAATTCTTTAGGTGATATAAAAAAGGAATAAACTTTGTACTAGTTAATTTATTTGACGGTTGCGGTATTTAATGATTTAAGGATTTATAAATATTTTAAAAATGGTTCCCAATTGGGCAACATGGCCTCTTCGTTCTTTTTGTTTATGGTGACTGTCAACAGATGCTAGATAGATGTGACTGGGTTTTATTTACAAGTGCAGCCATCTTCACGTAAAGGTAGGCCTTTTTAGACGACCCACATAAATTAAGTAAACACAGCTCATACCCCAATTTGCAAGCACTTTCTATGAAGAAATTTTATGATCAAGAGATGCATTTTAGTTTTATTTTATTATATTGATAAATATTTATTGCTGGAGGTGGCGGCCATTGTTCCCATATGTGAAAATGTAATGCTTCAGAAAATGAATAGGACTTTGTCTGTCTTTCTTTCTTTCAGTATGTATGAATGTACATGTTGTGCAAGATATCTGAGGTGTGAAAAGGATTTTTTTCAAACTTAATTTTCTCTACAACTAGTTATCAGATTCAAAAATAAAACCCGACTCTAAAAACTTGATTTATTTTAACTAATAAAATCATCTCCTGTCTCAATTGCAGTCACTAAGAGGGGCTTAAAGCAAGAACAGGCCTTCCTCACTTGTTTCCTTGGCCAATCCTGTAACTCCTTCTTAATCCAACTGATAAGTTCTCTTTAGTGCTGCAGAGAGTTTGGCTGGATTGTCGTTTGATCACGCCCCACACTAAAAAAAATCAATCAGATTCAGATCAGACGAATTAACGGCAAAAATTCCAGGGAGATAAAATTGTCAAAATTGTCTTGAATCTATTTGAGACTTTTTTTTAAGGTGGTGCTGGAAGCCGAGTCCTGCTGCCACATATAAAGCCTCCCATTGGGAACCCTAACGTTCCAGGGCTTCATCTGGCTCTTTAGCACATCCAAGTGGGCACCAGTGTTGACCTTGACACCTTGAGGGAACACCTGGGAGAAATAATGTGTCTTTCGGAGCTAACCACCCCAATCACCATGACGTGGGCTGGAAACATTGTCTGTAAGACGATGGCATCAAATTCCCTCCTTACCTTGCAGACAAACGTTTTACTGAGTCCCAGAGTTTGAGTAATTGTTATGTAGTCGCTGCTGGTGCCGATGCCAAGGAAAGCTTCCTACCTTTTCTAAATATTTGGACCAATAAATTCGTCAATTGATTCATTTTTTCCAACTGGTGGAGGTTTGAACAACCTATCTATCAAAAAAAAAAATCAACTACTTAAGTGTCTGTATTTGCCCAAGAGAGCTTGCCAAAGTGGTGGCATAGATAGCTTGGGCATCCTTTAGTTCTGTAGTTCATACATTTGTGACCTAAGAAATAATGTCACCGTAATAAAATTTCGCAGGCGTTGTGCATGTAGCATCAAGTGTGAAATGATACTAAACCTTGACCAACTATGATGTTGCAATAACAAAAATTAACCAATTAACTTTTTTTTATTCCTTTAGCTGACGTTGAAATTATCATACTCTTTAAACCCCTATCCCAAGTAACTGCTCATTATGAAAGATTGAAGATTTAATTCTGGTACTACTTTACTATGCCCAACTGCCAATATAAATCCTTTTGTCTTGTTATTCGTGACATCTTAATCACTCAACTTTTCAGTTATATTTTGGCTTAAAACTCAATACCATTGGGTGTCACTTCATCTGTTCTGAACAAATTACAACAGTAAGTAATAGAGAAATGACGTCATTACTTTAATGAAATAATTGGGTAGTGGCCTTTTGCTCATCAAAAAGAACAAGGACAATGATTTATAGTTTGGACGTTTCCAATATCAGTATTATATTTTATACATATTGCTACATAATAGTCATTCCCATTCGAAGAAACAGTTATATATTGAATAGGATATAAAGTTAAATTTAATAAGAGACTCGACAATTATAATAGTATTACTGCTAATTAATGTTTTTTTGAACAATAATACCTTTCCTTATTACTAACACAATCCATTCCTGAACGCGCATTATATCTTTTAAAATCCGATCAGTATTTTCCAGGTAGTCGTATACTATAAAACGGGGGTAAAAATCTGAGGAAATTTGATCTGTATCGTTAGAGACAAAGTGGTATTATGTGTAAGAAAGACCGGGGACAATGATAATACTTTTTGTTTTTAGTTAAATTACTCCCATGTTGGTTTGACTTGTACTAACCCAATTTCAACACAACAGAAGTATATGTCTGCTATTGTTTGAATCTAGTTAATGGTCGTACCAGCAAATAGTATTTTTTACAAATTGCATTTGAATACAACTCATTAAATGTTGCAACTGTTCCTCTCAATACAGACGTTCTGGCTTTTAAAAAAAACATGTGTGATGTGTAATTATATAAAATAATAAAAAGGATAAACATTGCAAGGAAAATTGCAGTAATTTTTGCAACTGTCCCCCATTAAAATATCTCAAATTTATCCTCAATGAGTGAGTTTTAAATTTTGATAAAATGATATCATATGATTGCAAAAAATGCAAATGTTAGAGGAAAATCAATATTAAACTGACTGGGTTATTACAAAAATAATAACTATTAACAAAAACTACTTAAAAACTCCTCAAAAACAGTTGTTTTTTTTATATCTCAAAGAATAAATGATAAAGGTTATTGATTTTTTTTTTTTTTTCACACTTATCTGCATTATTCTATACAAATGTATGATTGTAGCTTTTTTTATGTTCGGGGAAAAGGTTCATGTCAACTGTCCCATATTGCAGTTCTGTTAAATACTATCTTCTACTATTCAATAAGTAGGGTTGCAAGAGGCCCTTTTTCTCAAAAATTAAAAAGGCTATAGCCACAAACTTTATGTTACAAATATGATGTTAATTATTGTCAAAGAATGTCCCCCATTTTTGTCTCTTTTTATTGTGAGATATTCGATACAAAGTTATTTGAAGTATTAAAGATGTTACAACTATTCCTACCCCTCCCCCACCCCTACTAAAAAGTAAAAATCTCTTGCATAAAACATTGAGTGACTGAATCTTTTAAGACTCAATCATGGTAGATAAACATTAAGGATTTTAAAGTGATATGTCTTAAAATATATTCTGTGATATTTTTTTTTAGAATTAATATGATTCGTAGGTATGATAGAGTTAATAAAAAAGTAGAAACTTCTAGAGGTATATTATTATACATAGAAGGTTTTGAAGTCGTGACTAATTTAATTTTAATGGCCCTTACCTCAACTTTTATTATTATTTTTATTAAATCAACGGAAATAAACAACTAAATATTATATGTATACATAAATGCATACTAAAAGATTTAGAACACTAGTATATATATATATATAGACTATTGAACTTAATGTATTAAGATTAAAAAATTGGATTATAACAGAATTTAGATGGTTACAATTTGAAAGAGTGGCATATTAGCAACATACATCACGTGGTTACTTGTATAGTATTACACAACTTTTTCTTGTAACGGATACAGAAAAAATGGCCAAAAATCAGTTTGTAGTCAGACAATTATTCTCCGCTATAGAATTATTATACAATAAAAGCTATAATATAAAGGAATTGAAAAAATATGTCCTTTCAAATAAAACCTTTCATTTTACTTGATTTTTGTATGATTAGACACATTTTGTACGAATTGTATTGTTAAATAACTTAATAAATCTTTTGAATGCTCCAATGTTTTTTATCAATTAATATTACCTGTAATATTCCTCTATATCGGTATTTAACGTCGAAATATGACTCTAAATCGTAACTATACTCTAAATTTGGGATTTTTTTAAAAGACATTAAAATCCGATCTATTGCAGTTGAAGGTTTTAATGGTTCTTTTTGTGTTCTACGCCTTAAATACCAATAATTAAATGTAGGTTTTAGAAAATTTTGTGGCTTAATGTTATAATTAAACCAATCAATTTTTGTAGCACCAAATATACACGAAGATCCTGATACATCGAGGGGTAAAGCCGTTCATATGAGAGATGATTTATTTGGGGGAGCTTCTTTTCAGTGAAGTTAATTTCAGAAACCTTTTTATATAATATAGATTACATGATAAATGACGTCGTTATTTACCAGAGTGTTGTTTCAAATAAAATGGGAGAAGTCTAGCAGTAATAACTAACGCTCTTGTCAGATTTCGTATCAACTTTGGAAGTTTCTGTGAAGGGAATACATTTATAAAATCATTTAGCGTGATGGCGTTCAAACACTTTGGTCCTTGGAGTACAATCTTTAAAAAAGGATGTACATTCTCCAATAATTATCATTCTGAAGATGATGAAGGCTAAGCTTAGATGTATTGCCATTTTGTTCTTTTTTTAATTTGTATAGCAATGCCGTCATTCATTTTGTAATTTATACTATATGACAATGTGGATCAAAGAAGCTCGTCCAAATAAATCCTTGTTGAAATGAATGTCACATATGTTGATGATAATCACGGAAAATAACTTTACTCAAATGAATGTAACCCAGGAGAAGTTATCCCTTTACCATTTTTAATTTAATCAAGGAAAAATAAGTGTAGGTAGGGTCCTAAAATTCATTGTTTTCTTCTTTTTTGGGGGAATGGAGGAGGGGGGGGGTGATTGCCCATTATTTTCGTTTGAACTGTTGTTGTTTATAAAGAATATGAAAATATTTATTTATATTTTTTTCAGATTGAATGAAAAACTACACCTGCTAAAGTACCTTGATCTTCTTTTTGTTCCTAGTAAATCAGACGGAAAAACATTTTTTCCTTGCTTCAACTACAATTATTAATTTTCCAGATTTTTTTCTGTTTTCCCATTCCCCCAAATCTTATTTTTAAAAACCTTTTCTATGATTACGTGGATTTGGAACACAAGTTGAGTATTATTGGTTTGTCCTTACGGAGGCTGACGTTTCAAATACAAAGTTAATGAAAGGTTTTCTTTCATCGATATATATGTCTCCCCTAAGGCTGAATTTATATGGCGACCCCCCACCCCCGTCATAGAGTATCTTAGTTGAAAAAAAATTTATACTTATGTGAAAATATACTTTCAAGATAGAAATATTACTTCAACTAAATAGTCAAGGGAAAGATACCCAGGAATTTTGTATTTTGTCTCTTTGAAAGAGGTTATGAACCTGGTCAAGTTAACACGGGGTAGCCATTTTTCAACTAATGATTCAAAAGTGACTTGTGTATCAAAAAACAACTTTACGAATATGTACGTTTTTCTAAATGTATTCAAAATCAAAAAAAAGATATGGGCGAAAAACGAAATCGGTGAAAATTGCACTTTTCTAATTTTTACCGGCGAAAAAAATGTATTTTCAATGAAATGTTGGATTCGTAGATTAAATGCACTTTGTAGAAGTTTGTTTCAAAATTCAGTTGCATATAAATTTGACACATACAAATTGATGTATAACTGCAATATCAGTCATTTCCCCAATATTTTTTTCATTATTTTCTTTTTTTTTATCAAACGTCAGATTTCAATTTTTAGAAGAGATGCCTCAAAACAATGCATTTGGAAGATACATTTGGATGTTTTGTGACCAATTTATAAAGGCCTGATTTTCTAAGCAATTATTTAGTTTTATCGATTTACTAGCAAAGGGCTGCCCAACGTTGCTCGGGCCAAAGAGGGAGCGGGAAATCACATTGACAATGGTGAATATTATTTTTTCTTAATGTTTAGACGCCTTTGCTACGGGCGACGTTTATGAAGTATTTTCATAAATCACTTATTTTTCACATTTAACTAATGACGTCATTTATTAGTGTGACTATAGTAAACAAACACTTTAGCAATATAAAGTATGTGACGGATAAGAAAAAGAAAAATCCTCATTATATTATTATTGTACGCGGATCTTTTTAGTACTAAAACTAGTAAAACAAGATAAATTATTTTTTTAAATGCACTATTAATTATTTTTCCTTTTTTTTTTGTTAGGACAATAAAAACCTTTTATTTTCATAAATTATTTAAAAATTGTATGCCAGATTTTTTAAATAATTATTAAATTTAATCACAGTCCGATATTTTATTGATTTTTAAACCGGTCATTTCAATTATATAAAATTAAAATAATCGGAACCTAACCCATTCAATTCAGCAAAAAATTTAATCACAAGATTGCAGAACAATTCCAAAAATCGTATTATGCGAAATCCACAGTGTTTGAAACTGCGCTAATCAGGGACCTCCTGTATTTAATAAAAACTTTAGGGGGCCTTCAAAAATTTTAGGGTACTTGAGACAGCATATAACTTTTCAAATAACAATATAGAGAAAAATCGCTTGTTCACATACACAGACTGTAGTCGTGGAAATCCCATTTCATGGTTGACATTTGAGCAATCATGGAAAAAACAGCTTTCTGATATCTATTTATTACGATTTCAATGGCAAAAAAGGGTGTATGATTGTTTTTTTAATCGATATAGTTCATTCGGCTACAAACTATTTTTCTTCGTCTTTAAATAAAAATAAAAATCAGTTGTACCACATTATTTATATGACCCAAGATAATTCACTCTTAATACTGTATTCCTGATTCATCATGAGGAACAGAAACATTACTGGAGTAATTAAATCTCTTATATTTTCTTTGGACCTTATTATCACTAATTTCAATAGCTTGTGGGAAGACTTATTCTTCCAACATGTCTCTCTACCAACCAAAAAAGTAGCACTCCTGACAGCAAAGATGGTAAATAGATTCAAAAAGTGTACCATCAGTTCAGTTCCAGGTTTTTGGGTGAATTTTTGCCCTCCCCAATCAGCAGATCTAAATCCTCTGGATTATAGTATCTGGTGGCAAGTAGAGTCCTCAACCTTCAGAATTTGACAACCAAATGTTAAAGTATTTATGACTATGCCAATGGTTGGTGGACTTCCATGTCAGACCCCAACATCAGAATTTCGGAGAGTTAATTCTTCCGCCAACTGGAAGCCGTTATTAGTATATATATGATGATCATAATCAATATTAACTTTCCTTAATATTCTTTCTATAAATTATATTAATAAGATTATTTTTATTTTGTATACAAATTATATATCATTCTTTAATTCGATCTTAGTAGTCTCAAAACTTGTGCAGGACCAGGTAAATACCGAGTGGTACATTAAAATCTGAAAACTTTGAATTTTCGACTTCAATAAGATAAAATTGATTAATGTGCAATAAAATTTAACAAAATTAATATCATAAATCGGTGTGTGTCTGAGGTCTCTTAATCATTAATGTAGCCGGCCTTGGTGGCAATGATGGCTTTCAACCGTTAGCGGAAGGCCTGGCGCAATGTGGTTATAGTCATCTAGCATGGCGTCCCAGTGTTGGCTGACAGTGGCTATGGGGGCCTCGGTGTTTTGATGACAAACACTACAGGCCCTACCCTCGACATGCATCCAAAAGCTGCATTCAAGAGGGGTTGAATTAGGACTGTAAGGGGAGAAAAGTATCAAAAAGGAGTTCAAAAGAACTAAAAAGAGTCTTATAATTGAGGGAATGAGGTTGTTTCACTGCTGGTGTCAAAAGTGGTATCTCCACACTCACAAGGCTCGTCCTGGAGATTCCCAACTGCTTGGAGTTTGCAAATGAAAATTAGTAGATCCCGTTAAAGGGTCATTTTCTCGACTCGTTCTTAAACTGGAGAGCTCAAATTTGGTTTGTTTTGTAACTAATTGCATATGCTTTAATATATCGAAATATGAATTAATTGGCGGCAATGATGACTATCAGCTGTTAGCGCCAGCTGCAGATGTAGTGCTCTGTTATGGCATCCAGTGGTTTGTCTTTTTCATGTTATATTAAGGATAAGTATCTGCGACATTACCAAGGACTTACAACCAAGTTTTGCAAGTGTATTATTAAGTGCAGTGAGAGAATCTCAAAGATCTCTTAATGACATCTACATATGAGGATTTTCCCCTTAATACTAGGTTTTCTACCAGAGACATCCTTCCTTTAATATTTCCCATCACATTTCAACTTCTCTTTCGCGTTGTAGACATATTCTTCCTGGAGACTCTAAAAAACTATGAAGTTTCAATTGGATTGTGAAGCGTACTAATAAATTTTTGACGAATAACCATATTTCCCACTCTATAGACATTTTTTTGGTTAATATTAAAAAAGTTATATATTTATACAACTGATATTTCATAGAAACAATTTGAAATTTTTGAAGTTGGTCACTTAAAATCCTCATAATTTTGAATCGTTTGCCCCTCAAATTTTTTAGTTTCAACCGGTACATCATATGCCTCCACTTTCCGACTGGTGCTTCGTAATAAACTTGAACATTTGTAAGTAATACCTCATATTTCAAAAGTCGAATTCTACCCTTGGCATAACAAATCTCATGGGAAAATTTACTTTTTATAATGTAAACTGCTTACTACTGTTCATTTTATAACATAAGAAAAGTTATAATCTGTTTATTTTAAATTTAATTTTTTATTACCCTTGGTAGAGTAATATATACAACTGAATATAACGCTTACATTTTATGTTGAGACTACTTTCACTACATAACTAAAATTTATGAAGTTTTCATGTGTTAAAAAAAAAACACAATTCAAAATTTATTTAAAAATTTATTAAACCATTTTTATTGGTTAGGAGTGTAAATATATTTACTAGGGTTAGATTGCGGTGTGGATATTCTTGACCGATATGAGACTGTTGTAATTTTAACTAATGCCGTGCAACTTCGGTCTGAACCAGTCTTGTAGTATAATCTGGTCTTTATCCGCTACCACTTCATTTTTTATTTTTTTAGCAAATAAATTTCAGCAGAAAAAATATGTTTTTTTTTTCTTTTTTAAAAAAAAATTATTTTTGGTCCTTGATCTCTAAATTTAATTTTTCATAATTATTTCTTAAGAATGTCGATTTGGTACATTTTGAACAAAAAAATAATTTGGTAACCTATGGAATGAAGCTAAAAAACTAGTCAGACATAAACTCATAAATTGTATTTCATTTATTTTTGAGCAAGAAAAAACATTTTTCCTTCATAGAGTACCACCATTGTTGATGTTGTAGATTTTGGGGAACTAAACAAACAAGTTTTATTCGAATAAAACTTTAATTAATATTACAGAATATTTGAATTCAAAATGAGAAAAAAATATGTTTTTTAACCCTACTGTCTATCAATGGCTAGTTTTATTATTTATCAATTCCTAATAGATATTTGAAAAAAGTTATTATATCGTAATATAATCTTATTTTCATATTACAGACAACAAATTAACAAGTCAATTGAAATAATAAGATATTTTGATCGAATTATCATATTTTTATCGTCTCTAATTAATTTAAAAAATTGTAAAAAAAATTAGCCATATTATAGAATAAACAAAGAGTCTTGATTTTTTTTTTTTTTTGTTTTGGGTAGAGCCTTCAACTTGTTTAAAATATTTTTTACCTTTCATATTATGTTCTATTAATCTATTACGCATTCTAATTAGTGAGACTCATACCTTCCTATTTCAAGATAGTCTTAAGCTGATCCTCTACATTAATATTGGTCAAGTCATTAAATTCTTTTAAGAATTCCGACCCTTTACGTAGCCTACACTTTGATCCTGCAGCCTCTCTCTCTTATTTCTTCAACATATTTCTGGATTACTTTTCTATTATGATGAGAGTTAGGCCAGAACTTTTCCTACTTTATTTTAATCTTTTAATAAGTGTTTGAAAGGTTAGCCTGGTTTTGGTTTATGCTTTGGGGAAGTAGGTCAAAAATTATCAATTTTTTATCATTTGCTGATCAATAATTTTTACAATTTCGGATCGAGTTGTATGACCGTCTAAAAGAGAAACATTCAGTTTCCAAAATGATCTCAATTCAAATAAGGGTGTAAAAATAAAGCATACACCAGAGAATCACCTAAAATATAATTTGCCATAGCTTTGAATTCAGATAAATGACATACCATAGATGGAGAGGTAAAAAAATAATCTAGTCTGCCTTTGATTGTTTCCTTGAAGAAACAGTCCTGAATAGTAACCTCCAGGTAGTTAAAACTACTTTGGGGCTTACACCTCTGAACCACTTTTCTTGACATTTATTAACTCTGTGGCGAAGTTGAACGGAGGTTTTGTGCCTCTGTTTGTTTGTTAGTCACAAGGATTACGACAAAAGTTACCTATTGATTTTGATCAAACTTTGTATGAAGATTATGTATGGTCACAGTAAGAGGTCATTAAAATTTGAGAGTTAAAACTGACAAAAACGTACAAAAATGCTTAATCCACCATAACTAGATTCTATATTTTTTTTTATATCTGTACAGAAAATATCCTAGGCATTATTTTTTTCAGTAATTTAGATAGGACCTTGAAGTACTATATTCGTTAACCTTTTTCTTTTTTTCTTTTTCTATCCCCTTAATTAATTAACAGATTGACCTTGTAGAGGTGTGATGAATGGAATAAATGTTTAAGTCATTCTCTAAAAATAAATAAATAAATAATTGATTATCCCATTGATTTGTGGACATCCTTATGGAGATAGCCTTACAAAAATTATCCCTAATATTTGATATTGGGGTTCTTTTTTTATTTTTGTATAATCAAAACTACATTAGCGTTCTTTTTATTATCTTAAGTATCTATTAGTCTATCTGTTTAAACTTCGTATAACGTCATTGTACTTGAAAAAACATATGATTCATGTTATAAACAATTCATCTGTAAAATCGGTCTAGACCGAATTTTTCCTTTGAACTGATCCAGACCGAATTTTTATATGAGAGCGGTCCAGACTAACACTTTTTTTTGGACCAAACTAATAATAAATATAATGGTCCCAGCCTGGAAATCCTATACCACTCTGAGACCATTAAATTTACAATTAATTCGATCCAAAAAAAAAACTCGGTCTGAACCGCTTTTATAAAATTGGACTGAATTGGACCGTGGCCCTTGCTCCTAAATGAATAACGACATAACACTAGTTAACATCTCTCTTTAAACGAAGAATTATTCACTATCTTTAATATGTAAAATTATAGTAAAAATGCATAATAAAATCTTAAATATACTAATTTAAATATAATTATAATATTTTCCCCACACTAATGATCAATTTTAAATTTAGAAGGTTCTCCCCCTCCCCCAACAAATCATAATAGGTAGCTGATATCAAAAATAGTCTTAGTTAAGTACTTTCCTATGTCTCACACCCACCTTCCCCTCATGTTCTTACACATATCCTATCCCTAATTATTCCTAATTTGGAACTTTCATGAATGTCCATTACAAAATTAATATTAGGGGTTGACGCCTCTACCGGATTATATTTGACTGTATATTTGACCGAATGATGGCAAATATTTTCATTCAGAAAAGACACTTAAAGTTTTACGAAACTAAGTCAATTGGTTAATTGAGGTGCTTTACTATCATATCAGTTCAATTAATGTCTTCTATATTAGAAAGTGCTCTATAATTTGATACATATTTATTGGACTAAAAAAGGGATATAACATATTTTAAGTCCAAAATGAAACACCAATACAACACTACAAACTATCAAATATTAGTTAATGAAACTTTTAAACTGTTTTATGGTGCAGAACGGGGAAAAGTCTTGATATAATTTTGAATCAGATTTTTTTGATAATTTTAGTGGGTGAAATTAAAAAGTTTAGGTAATAAATTGAAAAGTTGGATTTTCAGCTTATATTTGTTGTATAGAAAAACAAGATAATCACTGATGAAGAAAAAGAAGCTTACATTAGTGTCTTAGACCGCCCGGCAAGATTATGTCCGACATCATGAATACCCTAAAGGTCAGTAAAACCACTGTGTACCGAATAAGAAATCGTTTGGCAATCAGAGACAACCCTAAAAGTGGAATACCAAGCAACCAATCAAGTTAACTCCAGTTCTTATGAAAGGAAGGCCTTTGATAAGAGCCCAGCTATAAAGTTTGCGGAGTACGACAAGAAGAAGAAGATGGACTGGTCTGCAGTGGACATGCCTGTAAAAAAAGGCTCATGTAAAGTCAACCATTATGCTTGAGAGGCCCTTACATTCAAAATAACTACAAAAACTCCACCCAGACTGTTGTCAGCAACTTCTGAATGAATTAAAGAACAATGGAAATGGATTTTCTGATGAAAATACATTCACTATGGTCTAGAGTGTTCACAATTTGGTAAAGTTAAATCCAAAATTATCAAGCAATTTGTATTATAGTTATTATCTATAAGAAGAACAACTTATCTTATAATTTTTGGCTTATTTGTGATTCCATAATCTATTTTATATATAGATATTTAATTTAATAAATAATACTTGACGGAAAAAACAACACACACAAAGTATTCCAATGTACTCATAATTTGTGTCTCTTTCTCCGGTTTATGATTCAGGGATAAAACGAAATAATTAATTTGATTATTCCAATTTAACCATTGTAATGGGCAGAGAATGATTTTTATCTAAAATCAGATCCATCCAACATTTCGTCCCTTGAAGCTCAGATGACGATTTTGCTTGATTGATTGATTGGGGGAAAAGTGCATTGATATGAGGGATTTTTATTTATTTTGTCATGTTTAAAGCCATCACAAGTCTCTTTAGCCTCACTGTTGGATTTTTCATCTCAAAGTAATCCATCTTGTATTGTAGACTCTTTCACTATATTGATACAGAATCTGACCCATTTTGTACAATTGGACAAAGGTTCAGAAATATTGTTGGACTCTCCTCAAGCTATTGTAGAAATCTCTGGAGCACATCTTTGGAAATCAACGAATTGTGCAAGATCTATGTAGGAAGAACAGTTAGAAAATTAAGAACCAATCTCAACTGTCTAAGACCTATACCCTGTTTTGGCATTCTAAAATTAGAACATCCTTCTGAATGACAATTTATTTGTAACGAGTAGGCAAGTTGCAATCGTGATTCGCATTTTCGCTAAACTTATCTTCTTACTCCACCTTGATATCCAGTGTTGACATGTCACTTCTCTTGGGTTCCAGAGAATTGACACTACCGTACTCAAACAATAATTACATGTGTCTTTTTTTTTTTTAACTTTTTTTTTTATTTATTTCCTAGTGAATATTGATTTATTCAGTGCAAGATTGTAATTATTACAATCTTCAAAATTTCACGTAAAATACCGCTACATAAAATAAATTAGAAGTAACAAAGCAGTATTTTAAAAATGAATCCAAAACAATATTGCACATGCGTCAACATAAAAACAGGTAAACATCTTTTTTTGAAGGTGCTTTAGCTCTTTTCTCTATAGATCCTTGCTTATTCCTTTCATCTTCTCTAATATATCATTTAGGATGGACTATGTCATATACTACATATATGACATAGTATCGATAAACGTCGTGACGTCATAAAGCGGGAATCTTGTTTATTTATTTAATGCAATAATAACGAATAAAGGCCAACTGGAGTCTCACATGTGGCTTATTGATAATGTGTGCCTACTGTTTTTCCTGTTATTAGGATAAAATGATCAATATACATGCATCGAATATTATACAGGCGTGTGCTCAGAAATTCACTGCGATATAGCGGTATAACGATCAGGTCATTTGTGATGATCGATCCGATCAATTTAATCGCGATCAAATTCAAATATACAATTTCTTTAAACCTATATTTATATATATACCTTTTCCACTTAAATTATCGATTTATACACCTTTTTCAAATGTATTTATTTACAAAATTTCATTATAATTACAAAATATAATATATGTAGAAAAATTAAAATATTGGCGAATAATAAAATATACGTAGAAAAAAGCTAAAATATAGTCTACATTAATTAATTAGTTTCTAGCTCTTTATTTGACATACACAGGAGCTGCTTCTCAAAGTTGCTACCTCTCAGTCTCTGCCTAGTCCTCCTCAGGATCTGTTTGGTATTGGAGAACAAACGCTCGCTGCTGGCACTACTGGGTAGCACAAAGATATTGTATCTTTGAAATACCTTTTTGGCTCTCCCGTAGGCCAAAATCATTTCCAGACCTTCAAAGTCTTCAATTAGGTATCTTTCTACTTCCTGCTTGGCCGCATCCATATTTTTGGGACGTTTGGTGAAGAAATTAGTCTTCAGTATTTGCAGTGCCAAACATTCCTATTTATAAATTTCGGACGAAATTAGTTCCCATGACATATATAAGGGTCGAGACCAAGTCTACATACTCTTCGAAGATTTATTTTATTCCGGCTTACACAAACAAACGAATACAAATCATGTTTCTTTTCATGATTCTTCTTTAATAGAAGACTCATCTGATATTCAAATAATATGTTCTGACGCGTGCACAGACAACTACCCTGAAGAAAATTGCCAGTTAGGAAAATTGCCCGGAAGAAAATTGCCATAATTTTGTTCAAACTTCATGATGAATTATAAATTTGCTTAGTATTATTTATGACAAATATCCAAACATATTTGTTTGCTCCACCCCCTAAGGGAGTACTTTCAACTGTAGGTAATATTATTGAAATCTAGGAGGAGGCGGGGAATAAACATCTAAGGGCCTCTTAAAATATGGTTGAATACACTCCACCCTTGGATTGGCCAGTATCCTGGGGTAGTGTAGGATTGTTAAAAACCCCCACCAATACATCTAAGGAATCCCTTTAGCACCACAAACTAGTTCAAAGCCTTAAGGTTGGCCGGGGTCATGAGGGTATTGTGGAATAGTTAAAAATTACCGCATCACATACACCCAAGGAATCTATTTTATATAAAAAAAATAGTTCAAAGTCCTCGGGTTACCATTTACTCATAGGATTAGATAACTTATTTCCAAAAGAAATCATCTAGATACATACTCAAACCTTTTCAATAAGAAAAACAAAAAAGTAATTGAAAATTGAGTGTGCCCATTACAAAATTAAAGAAAAAAAATTATTGATATGACTATTGAAATACAAACAATGTTTAGCATGTAACGTAGCATCCATAAGAAAAAAGATTTAATTGTCGTTAAAACACAGAAAAAATACCATTTTCAATTTTACAACAAATTTGAAGAATGTTTTGGAAGATAAGCATGTTATCTGTCATGACGTTTTATTAAATAAGTTGAAAGCAGCTATGGGATGAGAAAAATAAACGCAAACTCCACAACATATCAAGAAATTATAAAGGTACGAATTACAAGGATGTCCATCGTCAATTCTACTTCGAGTCGAACAAGGACTTACACTTATAACTCCAGAGGAAATCCTTATTGTTACTCTTTGTCTTTTACGCACTGGTGATTATTTTATACTTATTGTTCTCTCTTCATAAATAAAAGAATAATGATGACAGGATTCGTAAATCTTTTTTTTTTTTTTTTTTTTCAAGTAGCAATTATGAATAGAGCTCAATCTTTCCAATTTCATATTTTTGTAACCTCTGATAATCATCATCAATGGCATTAAAGTATTTATCCGTACTGTCGAAATATTGGACTTGCAAAATGGTTTCTCTTTCTTTCTCAAAACTTTATTTTCTTTTTGAATTTGCCTTCTGTTCATTTGTCTATTTATTTCTTGTTGAGCAGCCTTTTGTGTATTCTTTTGTATTTTCAAAGTGTCCACAAGTACCATTTTGGTTGTGGAAATCATGTCAAGGTAAATTTTTCAAGTAATTACATGATTGCATGCAACAATATCGAAACGCTTAGATAAATCATCATCAGAGTCACTGACAACTTTTTTACTTTCTTGCAGTCATACTTCTTCCAATGAAATTGGTGATAGTGACTCCGATAGCTTACCGAACATTAAATTGTATCTTATCCCCCATTTTTTACTTATATTTTCTTTTTTATGTTTAATTTTGCATTGATAATTAATTAATTAACCAGATCTTCACTTATAATAGTACAAGGTTATACCATAACGCATTTACGACTGATGTTTGACATCCATCACGCCTTTAATATTGACGTCATAGTAGATGACTGGTTGAATGTTATGTCAAAATCTGGTTTTCTTCCCTAGCAGTCAGTATGATACATTAAATAGACAATTCTAGCCATAGTGACGTCATAGACTATGAGTGGTTACGTGTTCTGTCAAATTTGCCTGTCTTGCCCAGCAGTCAGTCAATACATCAGATAGAAAATTCTAGTAATCCCGATTATATTATGCTCTAACCTTATATTTCTATTAACCTTGTGTTCATGGATAATTTTTCCATATTTTAAAAATAATTTGCATGTGACTTTTCTTATTCTAAAGCTGGCAAAAAATCTTTAAAACGAATAAAAATACTCACAAAATTCAAACTGAAAATTCTTGAAAAAAATATTTGATACGAAAATAACGATTGACAGATTCATGATTAACGCGTCAAATGTATTTATAGAATTGTTTATGGAACTTGAGAATTTGTTTTCTATCGACTTGAACTATTTATTTCATCCTCATCTAATAAATCAAAAAATTCTAAATTACATTTCTTATTGACAAATTATATAAGATTTTGTTTGAAATTGTACAAATAAACAACTGTTTTTCATCAAGTCACACTTCATTTGAAATTAAAGATAGATTCAATTAATTATACATAACGTTCTAGGTGCATTATAATTGATATAGAAATAAATATACACAGTCGAACTCAAACGAAACTTAATGAAAATACGAGTTCAACACGTGCAATATACAAATATTTAAGTGTTCCGTTATTATGCTATTTTTTTTTTACTGTAACAACACATTTTCTGCAGGGAACAATCAAAAGCCCATGTTGGCAAAAAAAAAATGAATTACCTCATACCATTTTTGGCAGGCTACTACTAACCATTTAAAAAATGAAAAAAGACCATCTCAGACAAAGTACATATGTATATAATTTAATAGAAAATGCGCACCATATTTTTTTAAAATTTTATCTACCACTCAAACCACGCAATAAGACGTGACATATTTTTATTGTTCCTTTCTGGGCTGTATATCTATGTATATAATTGAAAATTTTATGGAAAGATAAACTAATTAACCCCCTCCAAAAAAAAAATACATTATATAAATCCATGTCGATAGTATTTTTTAGAATTAAAAGTTCATTCATTATCTATGAATGTATGTACTCTCAGGGATGAAGGCAGGGCTAGATTTAAGCCACTGAAGGGCATATATAAAATAAGGGGTTCTTTAATGGTGTTTTCTTTAAACTAAATTATTAGAATAATTTCTTTTTTGGCTCAAGTATTTTTAACCGAATGATCTGCAAAAAAAAGTTTATGACTTTTTTTCAATTAGTGATCCGTATTTGAAATTTTGTGAACGACTTTTATAATTTGTGAAGGTATTTTTATTTAAAGTACAAACAAAGGGTTACCCGGTGTTGCTCGGGCCAAGGAAGGAGCGGGAAATCACATAGACAATGGCCAATGTTATTTCTTCCTAATGTTTAGACACCTTTGGTGTGGGCGAAGATTATAATATGGCGCCTTTAGAATATATTTATATATATTATGTATCATGAATGTTTTTTGAAAGTGTGTTATAAACTTCAAATTACATACCAAAAAGTTGTCTAGATGTGAAGTCTACCTTTAATTTTTGTGGAATATATGACAAATCAAAATTTGTGAGGAAAATTGCAAATAAATATTTTGCACTATTTTTGCAAAGAAGCAGTTCATAATATTTATAGGCATTGTAAAGAGGAACACAAACTACCAAGATGTTTTTCGTTCTCGCATAACCAAAAAAGAAATGGAGAATAATTTCCTCAAAAAAATAGCTCGTGATAATTTGTTTATTTTTGCCAAAATTGCCAAAATTATTTGATAAAATAATTCAGAAATTAAAAATACTACAATGTAATCTTTGGTCTTAAAAATATATACAGAAAAAGGATTGTTATTTGGCATTTCTTCTTAAAAATTTAAAATTGCGATTGATGAAAAAAAAGAGTTTTTATTATGAAAAAAATTAAAAAATTGTTCAGGAAATGACAAATATTTTAGTTAAACATCAATTTTTATGTGTTAAATTTATATAAACTTTATTTAATCTACGAATCCAATATTCCATCTTTTTTTTTTTTTTTGCATCTTGAAAAAAAAAACTGCAATTTTGGATTTCTTTTTTGCAAATAACTTTTTTGATTTTGAATAAATTTAGTAGCGTCCCTGTTCTTATAGTTGGTTTTTGAGACGGCAATCACTTATTGATTTATAAATCAACCCCCTATCTAGGATGTTTCCTACACGAGATGTCATTTTATACTATACACCAGATGACGTCACTGTATCATTTTCCGTCATTTTCCCACACTACATATTCAACTTTTTCTTCCTTTTCTCAGAGGCCTACCTCACTAACAAAAAAATGAGCACTTTATTCGTTGTCAGCTATATATTTTACTACTTCTTTTCCTCAAATCGAAATTTGAATTTTGATTGTTTGAAATAGCTGTTGTTAAGCTATGAACCATTCTCATCAATTATTAAATAATACAAAATTAATACAGTAAATTGTGTTTACCTGTATGTATGTATAAATATATGAAAAACCGTAACAAGGTGCACTGTAAGTATAACATATATTGATCTAAGAAATACCAATGTAATTTTATTAATAAAATATTGTGTATACAGGGTGCACTATTTATAGTGAGTACTGCTTCTGTCTGTTATTAGTATCTTATGCATATCATAATTTATAAGAATTTTCAGTGTATATTAAGATTTGAATTACATATAAATGCTGGTATGTTAAAGGGATTTTGTTTATTTGTATAAGTGAGGTCGAGGTCGGTAACTTTTCAAACCATCGTCAAAACATTCGTCCAAATATAGTTGGCTTTTAAAAAAATGATCACTTGATTTTTGTTTTGCTACTTGGTTAATAGTTCTGGATGAAGGTTTTGGACTACTTATCTTCTTAAGAAGTTTTTTAAGTAGTTTTTAAAATGATATGTATAATAACATTTATAAAAATAGTTTTTTAAAAATGTTTTTAACACAGACATGGTCATGCAGAATACCAATCATTTTTTGCATCATGAATTATAATGTATTTATGTGAGTACGTAATTTTTGTGGAATGGTATTATCCATATGTACGGAGTATATACAATTGAATACCCAACTGTGAAAGATTTATATGTGGAGAGTATAATATGTAGCATCCATTTATTTATACAAATAATTTATGACTGTATACAGGGTGCACAAGCTATCGTTGCCGTCACTTTAGTTCACTCTCTTTGGCAAACTTGTGCAGCTGATTTTTTTGTGTTAAATAGCTTGTTCAAACTTGCATCATATGGAAAAAAAAAAAAAAAACCAATTGACCAATTTGTTATCCCTAACATTTAGAAAAGACACGGAGCCCTTCTTGGAATCTGCACCAGGGGAGCCAACAAAACAATTACTCGAAATCTGGGACTCTGTGAGACGTTCGTTCGCAAGATTAGGAGGGAATTTGAGGCTGTCGTCATACAGACAAAGATCCTATCCATCTCACGTCATTTTTTTTTGGGTGGTTCGCTCCGAAGGGTACTTCATCTTTCCCTATGTGTCCCCAACAACCAAAGGCTTCAAGGTCAACATTGATGCCAGCCTGGACATGCTAGAGACCTAGGTGAACCCCAGGATCAATATGGTTGCCAAGAAGAGGCCTTACATGTGGCAGCAGGACTCTGATCCCTGCCACACCTAAAAAAAAAGTATCAAAAGGCTCCAAGACAATTTTGATGACTTCATCTCACCGGACTTTTGGCCTCCAAATTCGCCACATATGAATCCGATGTACTTTTTTTTATGTGTGCGTGTAGCAAGTGATCGAACGACAAACCAACCGAATTCCATGCAACACTAAAGGCGAACTTATCAGTCGGATGAAGAAGTAATTCCAGGATTTGCCAAAGGACCAAATGCTGAAGGCCTGCTCGCGCTTTAGGTATCGTATAGAGACTATAATTGAGGTTGGATGTAATTTTATTGAATATAATAAATTAAAATCCATCAAGCTTTCAGAATCTGTTATTATTCTTCTTAATTTGGTAATTGGTAAAATTCCATTTGAAAAAAAAATCATTTTCAAGCATTGAGAGGTTGTGCACCCAGTATATTGGTATATATGTATGTATAGCATTTCTTAACTTTTCTAATTATAATCTATATTTTTTAAGACAATCCTGAAAAATAAGACGAGGAAAAGGAAAACTGTTTCTTAGAGAAAGAAACAGTTTCATGACTTACTTGTTCAAAAAAAAAAAACAAGCAAAAAACGCTTAGGAATTTCCAAATAAGTTAAAAACATCATTATTTATCATTTATAGCTTCATTGGCCCCTGTGTGTAGTAGTATTTAGTAGTAAAAAAAGGGGAAGAGTGGATAAATATATCGTTTTTATAGGCTTCTATTTTTTTTTTTTTTGTTAAGAAAATGGAGTCTACCACCTGTCAATTTAATAGTAATTTTTAACTTTCATATTCTTTAACACTTAGCCCTCTTTGGAAAACTATTCGACGACCATCTATTAAATACATATAAATTAATAGGTTTTTCTTAGGGTAATTGCAAAATGAATCGATAAAAGAACATAAATATGAAATAATCTTCTTTTTTTTTTCCCAATGAATTTTTTTTTATAAATTGTTCTTATACACACATAGGTATATATTATAATATATTGACTGTATGAATACATAGATACTATTAATGTAGCTCAACCATACATATATTCACATTATCTTCACCTATGCTGTAGTAGGGTCAAAACGTTGTCAAAATGGAAGTTAGACATGATACCGGGCGTAGAAAAAGTAATGAGACCTTCTAAAAATACAGTATATGAATAGGTATTGTTGATTAAATTTTAAAGTTCCTATTATTTTTGAATAGCTTAGATTCTAAGCCATTGATTGATGTACATGTTGTAAACAAAAATTATGTATATCTCGCGATGGAGGCAAGAAAAGCCATCATAAGCAATTTAATCCGCGACGGGAGGAATACCGTCGGACATCATGAAGGTTTTAAACGTCAGCAAGGCCACAGTTTATCGGGTTCGAAATCATTTGGCTGATGGGACAACCTTAAGGACAAAACTAAGAGTGGAAAGTCCACCAAGTTAAGACAAAAAACATCATGGAGGCCTTAAGGTTAACCCAACTAAGAAGATATCAGAGTACACCAAGAAGAAGAAGGTACATCGGTCTACTGTGGGCCAGGCCATCCAAAAGGCTGGAGGAAGGTCGCTTAGAAGAATTGAGAGGTCAACCCTGTCCTTACGTCAAAAAGAACTACGTCTTCACCGATGTCAAAAACTCTTGAATGATCTGAAACACTACCGAAACCGGGTAATTTTTTTCTCTGATAAAAATACCTTTACCGTCTACAACAAGCAAAATGATCAGGTGGTATGGTTTGGCAATGATAACGTCAGCATCAGACGGTCACCAAGACAAACATCCGGCCTCTGTGATGATGTTGGGGGTTGTGGCATGAACTTGAGAAAAAAATGCATCCAATTTGGTTTCTTGTTAGATACAGGTTACCTACAACCTACGTGATGGTATTGAAATGTGGTCCCATAGATCACCAAGAGAATGAAGAAGTCCCACAAGGTCACGTTCGTATTTCAGCTGGACGGAGCTCCGGCCCATACTGCTATCAATTTACTACAGTGGAATAGCACCAACATGAACTTCTGGTCCAAGAACCTTTGGCTCTCTGAGAGCCCAGATCTGAATCTACTAGATTACTCCATTTGGTGGCAAATTGAGAAGTGCCTGCAATGTCCACCACCCGAATATTGACGCCCTGAAGATCTCTGTAAACCCCCAATGGAGGATCGTGAAAAAGAACTACGTTGCCAATGTGTGCAAGGGGTTCCGGAGGAGGTGTGATGCTATCATTGAGGCTGATGGTGGCTAGATTCTAATTAACGTGCCTTCTCTTAGTAAAATATATTATAAAATAAAACTTTTTAAGTAGAACATCATCCTCAACAATTATGAGTATTTTAATGACTACTTAGAGCAGGTCTCAGTACTTTTTCTACAACCGGTACATATAAGGATCTGTTGATCAAATTGGACTGCCTTGATCAGGGCCTGTTTTACTATAAGTGGTTCCTTAGGGATTAAGTATAAATGAACATTATAGTATTGCTAAAGTTGTCATTGTTGTAATGTAAAAAACTAAGTTTTGTGATTAGAAAAAGGAATTACGTTTTTTGCATGTGTTCTTTCTTCTTCTTTGTTTAGCTAGAGAAGGGATCTCTGTAAAGAAAAACTAAATTTAGGGATATGAAAAGGAAAAACAGTTTTTGTGTGTGCTTTTTTGTTCGTTATTGGTGGTTAAGTAAGTATTCTCCTCTTTCTTTGGTGTAAATTGTTTTAAAAAGGAATAATATAACAAATTAATTTAATTTTAATATTTTCCCTGTACTGATGCTATTTTAAGTGTAGAACGTTCCCTGTTAATAGCAGTAATTCATTTTATGCTGCACTACACCCTCAAAAAAAAAAATCATGTGACAGGCAGCTGATATTAAAATGGTTCTTAATTAGTAATACCATGAGTAGCGATTTATTTGATTTTTTAACATACTTCTCCCAGCGATGCTCCCATTTTTGTAATCTGTCCAAATAGTATTCAGTATTTTTCTCTGCAAAATAATTGTTCAAAGACACTTTTTGTTTTTGGCTCAATTACTCATACTCAGATTGACTTAGACTCGTCAAATTTTAGAACAACAAACATTTATATGTCTACTTCCAAAAACAAATATTTGATGACAGATTATTAGTAAATTTTGCCCATTTTCACAACAACACGCACATCAACTCACTCAAACGATTTGAGGTTTGAGGGTTAAAAAAAGGTCAATACTTACTTCATTGGCTTTGCACAATGAATATATATCCATTTGTTCTTCTTAACTTCATTTAATCAATATTTTCGGAAGGAATAATCTCAACAGTTCGAATTCCATTGTGTCAAGAAGAGCTTATATTCGTTTGTCTTCTTACGGCGCCTGTTATTTAAATCAATTTTAGTCAAAAAATAACAAAAATACACTTTATTTACAAGATTGTATTTCATTTTTATAACTCAACCTCGATTTGGTTATAATAAGAGCGTAAACAAACTTCTTGCAACACGACATTTTTGATAGTATACCCTGTACGTTTGTTTGTTTTTCAAAAATTCAAGAATGTTGTACTTCATGAAGGTTTTTTTTCATAAGACATTTAAACAAATTATTTTTTTAATTAATTTATATTTCTTTTGTCTCCATAATGTCCTATTTCAGGCTATATGGAGACAGCCAAGGGAGCCTAGATACATGGAATAGCTGTCCTTTTTTTTCCTTTTTATGGATCTACAATTTTAGTAGCTAAAAAAGCAAAAATCATTATCTATGATTTTCCTTAATATTATAATACTTGATTCTAAGGAGCAAACTTCCTCAGTTTGATTGAATTTATCATTAATTTCACGAGGCTTTCTACACGTGTTTATGTCTTACGCATGTATTGTTCCGGGCTGCGTCATTGGTCAACCGGGTCGTTTAAATTAACCCGACATTTCTACTCATCGTCTCATCTAACTAGGTGAAGACTATGGATTCATCCAATTAGAAAAGTGCGTGATAATTATATTTTTTTTCTTCCTGATGAAGTTTGTTCTACTCAGAGAGTGAATTTTTCTGGAGGAAAGATATCCAGGTTGAGTGATAGTGGCAAAGTGTCTCAGACAGTTCTGTGTGGAATGAAATAGTCCCTTGGGAGTTCCTGTTACGAAATTTGTTATATACAAGAGAGTAACAATTTGAATAGTGATAAAATAGAAGAATCTATCGATACACTAACCCGAGAATTCAAAGAAATCGGCTTTTATGTTGTGGCTTCTGGGTTTTATAATCATGCCACAAATTGAGGTTATGTAAAAAAAAAAAAAAAGAATGCTTCTCAGAGACAGTATATTCACTTCCTCTCAGCACTGAACGATTTTTTTTATAATCTTTGACCCAACACACCTGTTAAAATCTATATATAGCAATTGGATGATGTTTGAATCTTTTCTTTTACCTTAGTTTCACCAAATTTAGTCATTTAAATGAACTTCACCAAATCGAAATTAGAAAAGGAACAAAAATTGCTCATTTATTAACAGAGAAATGAGTCCAACTAGCCAATTCAGTCTTTCAAGAACGTACAATCACCAGTCACAATCATGGTTTCCTTTATTTCAGTCTATTCTATTCACTTTCTACGTTTAATTAGAGAATGGTGGATCCACCTAAATGTTAAAGAATTAAATACCTCAAGCCTTTTTCTCTTTGAGCCATACATGCAAAGAAATTCCTGCACTGGCGCTTAATATCATCTATGTTTAATACTTTGATTTCGTATTAACAGGGATGTGTCAATCAGAAAACATAGAAAAGAGATTTTGTCGATACCGTATCATAGCAGGTGCTAACTACATCTCTATAAGACAGCTCCTCCAGGCAGAAAAAGTTATATGCTTTAGTATTTTTTAAAGTATACCAAAGTCCCAATTAATGAGTAATCTGGAATCTTTGACGAAGACAATGAGTTTAAATCTGAAAGGGACTTCAATTCTTCATTAGAAAAATGTGCTGCAGTGTCTTCTCCTGAAATTGACTTTGCCAATGAAGACACTCCACTCAAACCCGTTTTTGTTTTTACATTAGAGGTTTTATTGCTCGATCGGTTTCGAAAAAAAATGTCTTGTTCTAATTGTAGATAACTGCTAGTCGACGAGAGCTCGTTGGATGTAAGCAAGAGTCAATGCTCTAAAGATGAAGAAGGGTATAAAATATATAAATTATAAATAGAGGAGGACTGATTACTCCTTCGAATCTCCTTTTCTTAAAAATTTCATAAACAAACGACTTTTTATTGTGAATAATGAAAAACTCTGATTTCTGGGAATTTTGCAATATTGCACTGCTACATGTCTGAAAATCTGTTCCGATGAAAGAACAAGTCTTCTCCAGGATCATGAATGTGAATCTAGCCATAAATTCGAAATATTAATATTTGTTATTGCAAATAAAGTATTTAATGGGAATATGAAAAATTTTGTTATGTCGAAAATGGTTGAGTTCGTCTTAATTCTAGGAATAAAAACAGCAGAAGAGAGGGAAATTTATCATTTCAGCCCCCTAATAAGTCATATTTTTAAATTTTCTTTATAATTCTTGAATTGAAATAAATAATTGTATAAAAACATTTTCCTCCTAATTTTATTGACACATCTTTGGCGATCCTCTTAACATACACTTATAACAAAGTTGGTTGAATAGTTCATATCAAGTAATATTCACTTTCCCCTTTTTTACTACTACAAGTGTAGTAGGGGTAGTAGTACTACTACACTTGTAAAACAAGTGTAGAAAGAAAAAACTCTGACTATTCCATGTATCTAGCCTTCCTTTAGCAGATTATTTAAACACAACAACTAGTTCGAACTCATCGTCATAGCAGCTTGTTCGATGAATGATTTAGTTCTAGTGACATTTTCGCCTTGTAACGTGTTTTCTTTGTCCCACTTTCGCCTTGCGACATTTTGGGTTTTACCGTTTTTGCATTTAGACTTTTTCTTCTTGGATAATAATAAAGTGAATATTACTTATAATATGTTTGTTTATATGTTATCATTGTATTGGAGTTTTTGAGAAATTATAAATAAGTAAAAAAATAAACGAGCCACAATTGTTCAAACTTTAATACGTAGGTTTCAAAGCATTTGGAAGGAATCGCAGAATTACGACTGCTACTATCTCTTGTAAAGAATCATCGGCATACGAATGCCGATGATTCTTCATCTAAAGACCCTGAAAAGATACTGAAATATTTACTTGCATCAAGGATTATTGTACACGTACGAGAGTTATAGTCATAGATCCAGATGTAGACCTCGTCCATGAACGTCTACATGAATTTGTATATTACATATTTGTGTATTTTGTTTTTGTATGTGTGCACTAATTCGTTAATTTGTGGCAATTATCCATCTACCTATTACTGTGAGGATTTTGGATCCTAACGAATGGAAGAAACACATAGTTTTGAGACCCTTCTAAAATAAAACATCATTTATAGGGGTTGATAAATATAAGAACCCAGTCGATTTGTAGAGTTGTCTAGCTTTGACGATTGAATAGAATAAGGATATTTTCACAGTTTGAGATTTAAAGTTGGAAATTATTTTATTGCTAAAATTGTTTTTTTTTTTATTACAAATCGTTTTTAACGATTTGAAATATAATTTAATTATATGATAATAACTATAATTA
Organism: Lepeophtheirus salmonis; assembly: GCF_016086655.4. Classification (NCBI taxonomy): domain Eukaryota; kingdom Metazoa; phylum Arthropoda; class Copepoda; order Siphonostomatoida; family Caligidae; genus Lepeophtheirus; species Lepeophtheirus salmonis. The sequence continues at coordinate 31,298,404 of NC_052132.2, forward strand.
TTATTCCACAGTCAATTTCAAACTTATAAAACTCATAAATTCCATGCCTAGAATTGGACTTTCTACAATGGGCGACTACGTTCAAGGAAACCTCCTTAAAGAGCAAATAGAAATGTATAATAGTCATTTTCCAAATATATTAATATTAGCCCCATTTTCTCAGAATAACATTATTGATGTAGGACTGAGAGTACATTTACTTTCAAGATTTGATGGAATAAAGTATTTGGAAGCTGCATTGTCGATAAGAGCATAAATTATAAAAAAATAGTATCCGTCTATTAGTATAATATTATGATTAGTTTTTGTAAATATAAATTATATAAAAAGAATAAAGTTACAATTTTCTATAAATTTTGAATAGAGTACAAATTGGCAATCAACTAATTGTAAATCAAAATTTAGAGTATAAAACTAGAAAGCATCTTCCAATTTTTTATTTTAACGTGTGTACTAGGGTGTACCCTTTTTCGGTAATCTGATTTTCTATTATGTATTAATGAAAACGATATGTTTGAAAAGCTTTAGTCATCAAAGGCCGTTTTGGTAAGCTCTAGTTATTTGAAAAGAACATATTTTTAATAGAACTTATATATTTCTAAAGGGATTGAGAAGTTTCAATTTTAAAGTTATAGTGCTGAATCTCAAAAGTTTTATTAAGATTCCTTTGTATAAGAAAATAAATTATGGCATATTTACTTCTCTTTTAAAAGAAGTGGTATTTATCACTAGAAGTAAATGTTAAAGGGAAATCCGCCTGACATGAAATGATTTTATGGATACAATAACAAAAACTAGCGTAGCGTTTTAAATATTTGTTTGATTATAAGAACGAAAAACACTCGTATATAATATATACATAAAACTCATAATGTCCTTCCACAACGATTCCCTGTATATATTTGATTTAGTAGATCTTCTTACATCACAATATCGTAACCCTCCTCCCCTAGAAGAACCTAAAGCTCCTGTTCTTCATGATAACATTATACCTGTAGAGTACACGACCAGGTTCTTGAAGTTCATAGGAGGAAAAACACTCGAAGATAATGTCATCTCCACTCATATGACAACTAAAAGTATCCAAGCCATAACAGTGGCCGACTAGACTATGAAGTCAATGCTAAGCTTATCTGTGATACCTCCTCACATCATAGCATGCTGTTTACATAGGTAGGAAGTAGACTTGTTCATTCATCCAACCAATGCAAGGAACTCTTGACGAGATCTAGGGATACGGCGACTGTGTACATCAAGTCATGAGAAATTAATCTTGGATCTCTCTTCTATCCGTAGTTCACCTACCACATGAAGTATGTTCCGATTCAAAGAAAGAATCTGTCAAAACTTCAATCTTGGATTTGAATTCTATAGTAATAATTAATATTTGTACAAATTTTCTTTTATCTTTTTTTTTTACACCTGCCTTTTAGGAAAAAAAGGTTCGAACTTCTAATTTTATCCAAAATGTCTCTAAATAGTCCGCAGTTTCCATATAGTCCGTTCCAGGACTTTATGGAGAAGGTAATTTGATTGGGTGTTTCCATAAAGTCTGGTTACCAAAGATAATACTTTTAGAATGTTCCTACATTCAGTCTAAGCATATCCTTTTTCATAATAAGAATTCCTGATCATTATAAAAGACTCGAGTGTATCTCACGTCCACTTAAATTTATTTTATCTGTGATACTTAATTGTGTATTTATCCTAGTAAGATATTAAGTCAGCTGTGGGGTAATAGCAAGGCATTAGATGATACAATAGAGAGAAAAAAGTAACTAAATAGAAAACGTGACGAAAAGACCCCTTAAATTTAATATTTAATTATTAAATGCTGATATTTCTATTTCTAATTTTTGTCCTACTCTAAATATCATATATTTAGTTCATGTTAAATATTAGAATTTTTAAACTGAGAGGGAGGATCAATCTTGAAATATACGAATGCATGTACATATATCTGTATTAATTAAGTAAAGTTTGTATGTGGAGAGTTCATTTTTGATTTTCCACTTAATATCTAAGAAATGCTTGACTAATTGATCTGAGAAATAGTGTTGTAGAAACGAGTGCGTGTAGCTAAAGCTCAGCTTGTCATATAAAAAGAAATTTAAAATGAAAAAAAAAATCATTCGCTGTTTTTCGTTGGATGCTAAAGAATTGATAGTAAAAAGGGATTTTTTTAATTTTCATTAAAATAATCGTAATTTTTTTATAGATGTTTTAATTAAAATTTGCTTATAATTACCTTTGCGACCAAGTTGAAGAGAGATTATGTTTTTGCCAGTGTCTGTTTGTTAGCCACCAGGATTAGGGGAAAAGTTAGAAATCGATTTTGATCAAACTTGCTATGAAGATTATATCTAGTCACATTCAAAGATTAAGGTTAAATTAACAGAAAATGACAAAATGCATTATCGACCATAACTTTGAGACAAATTGAGATATAATACTCAATTTTATTTTAGGTGGAGGTATTGTGATCTACCAAGTGGTCATTCTATTTATTCATAAATTTAAAATAAGGGATCTTTTTCAGGTGAAATGCACGACAAATGTGTATAACAAAGGCGTTGAAAAACATTTTATTATAGTTTAACTAATAACTCCGAGAATGAGAGGTACTCCCGCTTATAGGTTAATAAATGGAGTAAATCTTAGAAGAGGGACAAATTATGGTTACATAAGTATGAGGAGGATGCCCCCCTACCATCGGTACTTATATTATAAAATACATGGTGGGACCCAAAAATTGGTCAAGCACGACTAAATAACGAAAAACGTTATTTTAATGGAATCAAGAAAAAATGTTTAAAAATCAATTTGTGATATGTTTAAGCACTATATTGATGTATATTTTTTACAAGCAACACGAGTATTGACACGCTGGAAAACAGATTGGGAGCTCTTGCCGATGAAGGCTGTGTCCATAGCGTACTACACTATCCTGATGGTTGCTCGGAGAGAATCCAAATTTGGATGAGAGGTGTGGCAGACATTATCCTCCAAGACACCCTAAACTGCAAAGTCCAGTTGGTTGAGGTCATTGCTGGAGGTGGGCTACATAAAGGCAGGCCAGAAGTAAGGAATATTGTTTCTGCAGAATTCTTGGGTCTTCATATTATTATTATATTGTATTTTTCAATTGATGTTATTTCTTAAAAGGAAGAATAGTACATTGTTACAACCTCTGGGAAAATTAAATTTAATCGGATCGAAAATGAAATGTACTATCACGACTTTGCTTAGTTTTGCATTAGTTTTTTTAAGCCTATATTATACAAACAAAAAAAAACTTAGTAATCAATAGGTTGAGTCTCACAGGTGTTATTTTATTGAGAACGTAAATACGTAAAAAGATATTGCTTTTTTTAATACAAAATATATGTTTATGCTCTAATCATCATTATAAATAGAGATATGATGATGAGCCAATTTAATATTCGAACCCCTTATTGATGAAGTTCCCAGCAGGGTGATTCAGTTCGGATCTCTCATTAAAGGGCATAATATGACAGGAACATATTGTAGAAATATGCTTCTAAAAATGATTATGGTTATATGGCGTTCATAGGCGTATTTTGAAGAAATACCAATGTGTGTGCATGTATGTACGGTCCTACTGTACTTTAAAAATAGTCATCAGAATGTAGGAGTTAAGTGGATAATGAATATGAAAGAATAAAGAATAAGAATGAAGCACACTGTTTAGTTTTAAGAAGGAGGGGCTCTTTTGGGTTTTTGTAACTGCTGTCATTGCTTTATCATTTTTTAGTAGGACTCATTCAATTGATGTATGTTGTTACTTGTATTATATCTTCCAACCTTTTCTCCAAAAAGAAACAGAAAACTATCTCTTGGTAAAGCACAAAACATCCCTCTAAACTCAAATTGAGTTATGTATAGGGTTGATCTTATCCATTGGTATCAATTTTATTATTCTCAATTTTTCAAGAGTAAAATTTAAAGGAGAGGTGTTGTGACGACATTTTTTTTTTTAAATCAGCCGAAAATAGCCCCCTGCACAACTTTTATTGAATATGTGAGCCCTCGATGGGATTGGAGAAATTCTTTATCGCCTTCTTTGCTTGTCACAGCTGACTGTAGCTGATCGCAGGGCACGTCATGAGCATTATTATTTATCTCCTCCAAAACCTTCATGCAATTGCCAGGTTTAACATGTTAATTTTCGGTTTCTTTTTTAACATGCCCATTGTATACTGGATGTTCATCACTACTAATGAGTACTTTAATATCTAGATTGCTCTCTCACAAAAAACTATGTTCATTTTAACACACCAGAGTTTATATATAATTCAAACTCTAACATTAGCGAAAAGGCACACAAACTATGGTGTACAGAAAAGACCAATAACGAAAACCAACAGAAACAGTGCTCTTGTTCTACGTGAACACTCCTGCAATATGTCCTTAATACGATTACATTATTATTTCTTATGACAAAAATATTTATATGATGGACATCAGGGAGCACAATATACAGTATACCCTGTATACTTGTTTGATGATATATGCACACCCCTGCAATATTTCATTAATACAAACTTATTGTTATTTCTAGATAAAAATTTGTATGATATACATTATGGAGCACTATCTATAGAGTACCCAGTGATTTGTTCTTATATATTCATACAGACAAAAAAAAACATAGTTTACTTTACTAATAAAGATGATAACCCTCTATAGTCACATCTTTAAATACACGATTATTAATTGGAGTTTTCTGAGTCTCTTATACCCAAAGAATTAGTGAGCCGCTTTTTAAATGCTTGAAAGGGAGCGCACTCACTGTTTTAAATAACTAGCGAGATTACTTTTTCTGTTTCTACCTCTGTTAAGACTCAGCTATTGATTCTCCCAGAGACAACACCAGTTCCTTCCTTTGTGGAGATACACCTCTTTTTTGTTTTTGTTTATTCTAAACGAATTTTTCGAACTGAAATATAATTTTCTTATATTTTTATGTAATAAATTGACGTAAGATCTCAAAATCTCACACAAACAAAAGTTCCAAAACTTGAGGAACCTTTATAGAAGCTCAACCACATTTATAAGGCTTAAATGTATAATTTGCACGAAACCTAGTAAATGCATCTCTCCTAAGATAGTGATTCCCAAAACTTTTTGTGCTCAAAAAAGACAAATAAAAATTTCTGGGCACACTTATTTTAATTAAACCAATCAGTTCGATTATTATAAGCTATTGCAAATGATGTGCAGTTGTCACAAATCAGACAGCAGACTTGAACTTGCAATAAATTGAATATAATTGTAATCAAAAGGAGTTGGCAAATTCAAATACACCTATACGAGCGAAAAATGAGCAGCGCTCATTTCAATTAAATCATTCAATTAAAAATGAGCAGTGCTCATTTTTAATTGAATGAGAGCGAGCTCAGGATTTCTTTAGTTGACTAGTACTCTGCTTATGCCTATGAATATGTATTTAGTGTATTAATCGTCTATTAAATATCCAATCAGTGTGTTACATTTGTCAAAAGTGATGAAAAATCTTCACTTAAAATGTTTCAGGTCCTTGTAACATGTACACGACACATATAAATTATAACTTGTTTAAGCAAATATTTCATAAATTGCAACCAAAAAATGTGATTAAACACATTAATTGAATAATTTAAATTAGGTTTATTTGGTAAGGATAATGCAATAATTAGAATATGTCTTATAATGTCAATACATTAAGAATATTATTTTTGATCAGTGATGGGCAAGTTAACTTATCTTTTGAACTAGTTAATGATTATTTTATCTTTTAATAACTAGTTCAGTTAAAGTTAATTTCGATTTCTATAAAAATTAACTAATTAAGTTACACTTAATTTTGAGTAATTTCTTTTTAACAAGTTAAGCTTAAGTTAATTAACTTCAGAGTAATTTAAGTTAAATTAACTTACCGAACCTTGGTTAGGTTAATGTTATTTTTTATTTAAAGAAATAAATATTTCGGTTCAAATCAATTGAGAGATTTATCAAGGCTACATAATAAAAATTATTCTGTCGCTCTGTCTGTCTGGGATTTTCTCCACTTCCAATTGAACGATCTAGAAAAAAATACAGATTCAAAGTCCCAAAATCTTCTGTTTTGAAGCAAAAAAGCAATGCAATGGAAGGTTGATTCGTATGATAACTACTGAGGAGGCTAATGTGGATTGAAACACGTTTAACAACGTGTCCGCAGATTTTCACTTAAGCTTTAACTTAATCAAGTCTCTAGCAGCGCTCATACAATGTGTACTCAAGGCCCAGAGTCCTCAAGTCTGACACAATTGGCGTGACTCACAGATTTCCATCCAATGTCACGCGCTAACGCCACACATGGTTTTTCTCAAGCATTTGTACTATATCATGATAGTATAAATTGCTAATTCAAAGTCACAATGCATCAAATAGGAACCACTCAGCCCTCCCATGAGGGCTTTAAAATGGGCCACAAGTGCCTTATAAGGCAAGATATACTTTTGTTTCTGTCTATGTGCAAGTTTTTAATTGTTAGAAATTATGAACCCATTTAAATAACGTCATAATAATGATGAAGTCCTTTATACGTTCCCACATCATTGAACATAGGAGGCTGAAATTTTGCATGGGTCCCTCTTTTGAGCTTGGACAGGCTAAGACGGGGTTGCCAATTTTTGGGGAGGTCATGTAAGAGGGGCTTATATCATACCCAAACCCCGAAAACTGTTTTTGCAGCTCAAGGAGATTAGATAGAAGGTTAAGTTATTTATCAAATAGTGATTGGTGCTTCGAAAACAACTATACGAATTACTAAGTTTTTTAAATGTATTGAAAATCCAAAAAGTTATGGGATAAAAAATTAAATCAGTGAAAATTGAAATTTGCTTTATTTCAGATGCAAAAAAATGTAGAAATTTGTCTGGAGATTCGTTTGCATATAAATTCAACTTTTTTCATTTTTCCTCTATTTTTTGTTCTCTCATTTTTTCATCAAACGTCAATTTTCAGTTTATTAAGATTAGAAATACCACAAGACCGATGCTTTTGGGACAAAAAAATGTCGACGCAAGATTTTCAATTTCCGGAACATTTTATTACATAACTTTTGCAATATTTGAAAAAAGGAACCAGTTATCGAGTGTTATTTTTTCGACAACATTATTCTTCATAACATATTTGCTTTTGCAAATACGAAAAAAATATTGGTAGGTTTGCGTTTCTTTTATAATTCCAATAAATGCAATTAACTATTTTGTTGCAAAATTAGTGCAAAAAAGTTTTCTGCAATTTTATTTGCCAATTTCGAAAATAATAATTTATTGAAGTAAATAAGAAATGGACTTCTCATTAAGACAATTTTTTGCCTGCATATATGTTGGTATTTTATTTCAAGTTTATAATACATTATTTTTTATATTCATAATAATTCTACTGAGGTTAAAAGAAGCAATAATAAGTGTTGTTTTTTTTGTTTTTTTCGGGGGGGGGGGGAGGGTTGCTATGATGAGACTTTGTAGGTTACCTTACTTAACCAAATTGATATAGTATTAAGAATTCAAGAGAATTACAATTAGAATTATTAGGATCTTTTTCGACAACAACGAAAAATTCATAAAATAATTAATTAGTATATGTACCATACAGAAGTATTTTCTGAATATTTTTTTAGTTTTCTCAATTAATTTGACCATTTTTAATGTGATATCATTCTCCCTCCTTAGACGGAGCAACGCCGGATAATCCTTTATTTATATATTCATACAAACCAAAGTTTGATATAGGCATAAATTATAAGCATTCAAATTTATGATGAGTTAAACTATTAATTTTTTTAGCTATAGTTTAAAATATTTATTGTCTGTAAGGGATTTATATTGGACCAGATATGGCCTTTCAAATAAAATAGATTAATATATTATTATTTTATAGCAACGATCAATTTGAGGGGCTCAAATGGGACCCATAAGAATAATTTGTTCATGGAAGTTTTCGATAATGGATCGAAGAATACAATTTTTTTGTTGACAAGAGTGTAGTAAGGTTTTAACAATTTGAGAGGGGGAAATGTTTAGTTTTTGTAGGCATTAAGAATATATAAGAAAAGAAGGCATATAAAAATTATTTAAGGGACAAATGCAACCCCCCTCCTTTGTCTCTCTCTTCCTACGGCTCTGTATTACATATATTATTATTATATAAATGTAACTAATGCATTGAATTCAAACCCCTCTCTTCTTTTCTTTTTTAACGAGGCATTGATGTCAGACTCTCTACATACTTCAACGGTTTTTTTTCTCTCTCTCTCTTTCTTTCTCCCCCCACCTTTTGAAACTCTATTATTTTTCCTTTTTCCTCCTTTGACAGCGAAGGATCAGAATCATATTTTCTTGGCACTTCAGCGCTCGAAACATTTTTATAGAGTGTTTTCACGTGACGTCAGCATTTTGATAATGTCCGCCATTTTGAGTCCCTAAAAACCAAGGGTTTTTAAAAAATGAAAATTCTTCCTTCATTAATAGTAAGTGATCTATTAAATGTCCAAATGGTATACAAATAAAATAGCTTAAATCTTACTGTCTATTAATCCTCTATTGACTAGTTGTATTATATGTTTGACTCTAATATCATCGTTATACAATTTTATTTCCATATTTTAGATAAAAATGGACTAATACAATCCAATGAAATATTTTTTTTAAATCAAAAGTTAAGTTACTCACCAGAAATTAACTTTTTTGGAAAAAAAAATTCAAAAATCCATAGCTATTCACAAAAAATAAATTATTTTAGAAAAAAAATTCAAGAATTCGCAGTTATTTACAAAACAAATAAATTTTTTATAAAAATATTTCAAAAATACATAGCTGTTCACAAAAAAAAAAAAATTTTTTGTACAAAAATTCAAAAATTAAATTTCAAATATTTTTTTTTTTTCTCCAAATATTACATTTTTGTAAAAAAAAAAAAAATCAAAACCATACAACTGTTCAAAATAAATTAAATTCTTTGGAAAAAAATTTCAAATATGACATTTTTTGGAAAAAAATTTCACATATGACATTTTTTGGGAAATATTTTCAAAAATCCATTGCTATTCATAAAAAATTAAGCGGAAAAAAATATTGAAAAATTAAATGAAATCTTATTAAAAAAGTTTCAAATTTTCTAGTAAAAACCAAAATTCCTTAAGTGGGGGGGGGGAGCTACAATTCCTACAGCGCAACCCTACGGACGCCCCTGTTTTGATTCTTAAAGCCATTTGATGACGTTTAATCAATATTTATTGAAAATTTGTTTTTTTTCATGCGGTAAATATTGCCATCTTCCTTACATTATGATGCAATTGATGACGTCATTGAAAATAACCTATAGACTAATAATAATATTTTATATTATTATTAGTAGGATATAAACCCGAAACTTTTGAATCTACATATAAAGTGATAATAAATGATAATTTGTAAAATGAATGATGGTTAAAAAAAACAAGGGAATCGTTGAAAGGCGATGTAACTTTTAATAATAGGAGGAATATTATCAAAACGATCTATGTAGAATAAAGACGGGCGTTACTCCAGCTTGCCAACAACCACTACTATCGTCCATCACCTCTGCTCCTACCATCACACTCAGTCACCCCCTTCTTTACAATGTTCGGTGGAAGAAAGAGGGAGCCCTTTCGAGCTCTGTAGTAGTGGCTCACAACTGGTGTTCTATTGATTTTTTCCCCATATATTATAAATACATATTATTATTATTGAAAAAAATAATAATAACAAAAAAAAGGGGGGGAGGGGGGACACTCAGTCAAGTGAAAGCTACTGTTGCATTTCTATGAAGCCTTCATTACAGTATATATTAATTTTTAACATCATTCTGAATTTGAGAGGGAAATTAATCGTAAAAGTTGATTATGATCTTAAAAGAAAGTAGCGATGTAAACAAGCTGGG